>NC_141154.1:111414856-111746731 GCF_053477565.2 Lygodium microphyllum | reverse complement strand
CTGAATAGTCCTGTTCATGCGCTCAGCCAAACCATTCTGGGGTGGGGTGTAAGGGGCGGTCAACTGACGCTTAATACCCCTGTCATCACAAAACTGCTCAAAAGCATGCGAGACATATTCTCCCCCATTATCTGTCCTAAGGCATTTCAGCCTATACCCAGTCTGGTTCTCAACAAGAGCAAGCCATCTCTGAAAAATTGCCAAGACATCGGACTTCTGCTTTATGGGATAAGCCCACACTTTCCTAGAAAAATCATCAATGAAGGTAACGAAGTACTTCGCGCCACCCATAGACATGCAAGGCATAGGCCCACAAACATCGGAATGCACCAATGCCAAGGGCTCACTCATGCGTGGCCTACCCGATTTCTTATGCGTAGACCTATTCTGCTTACCATAAAGACAATGATCACACGAGTCAAAACATGCATAATCCAAAGGCGGAAGATACTGCAAACCAGATAACATTTTCATTCCTTTCAAAGACATATGCCCCAAACGGGCATGCCAAAGTGATACATGTGGGATAGAGCCCACTGCCAAAACATGGTCTACAGAAGACCCAGATACAACAAGAGGATAGAGGCTGCCAGCCTTGGCGCCTCTAGCAAGCACAAGTCTGCCTTTGGTAATCTTCCAGGCAGAATCCCCAAAACAGACATGAAATCCTGCATCATCCAACTGTCCTGCAGACATAAGACTACGCGTAAGCGCAGGTACATGACGTACATCCCTGAGCAAAAAGGAACTGCCAGTGGAAAACTGCAACTGAATATCTCCACAGCCCACAATATCAAGAGACCTGTCATCTCCAAGTTTGACTGATCCAGATACAGTACGGTAAGAGTGAAACCACTCACGGTAAGGCGTCACATGGAACGACGCACCTGAATCCAATAACCAGCACTGTGCATACATACTAGGTGTCTCAGTCAAGTGTGAAGCATCAGAAGAACTAGCTGCAAGTATAAACTCATCACCACCATCGGACTCTTCAGTCTGCGTGACATTAATTTCCTCAATCTTGACGTTGGACTTCGCAGGTACTATGCTGCGATCAGAGGACTTCTCCTGCACTTTATCTTTCCCCTTATCCTTGCGCTTCTCATTGCGCAACTCATGACACTGTGGTCTAATATGGCCCTTTTTCCCACAATGATGACAAGTGACATTTGCATTGCGTCCACGCGACTTACTACGCGACTTGCCACCACGAGATTTAGACCGACCCTTCTGCGAGTCACGGCCTCGGCCATTACCACGGTCATACCTGTCATTCCTGCCTCTAACTGTCAAAGCATGACTACCACGAGAGGCATCCAAGTTTTTGCGATTCACCTCTTCCTGAAGAAGAGCACTCTCAACATCTGCCAATTCTAGAGTAGCACTAGAGGCACAAAGAGCAGTGCGGAATACATCCCATGACTCATTCAGAGTTCCAAGCAAGAAAAGAGGAGTTACTTCCTCTCCAAAGGTGATATCCTGCGAAGTCAGGTTCTTCAGTATAGCATGGAACTGGCTCAAGTGAGCAGACATAGTCGCATTATCCTTCATGCGCAGATCCATAAGCTGCTTCAACCAGTACATCTGACTCGCCGGACTTTTCTTATCATAAAGATTCTTGATCTTATTCCATAGATCCCATGCACTCTGTGCTTCCTCAAATACATTATAATGTACCTGTTCAGTGAGAGACAATACAATCGTGGACTTGCATAGCTCATCAAGTTCAAGCCAGTCGTCAATGTCCATAGTTTCAGGCTACTCCCCACTCAACCGAAGTGGCTTAATCTGAGATTTCTGCACCAAAACCTGCCATATTTGACTCTTCCAGTAAGAGTAGTTGGTACCATCCAACTTTGTAATGTTAAAGATGGCACTATCATGCGAAGATGACGCCATTATGCAGGCTGGAAATGCCCAAACAGTCCAAAACTGCTTGCTGTTTTACTGCAGAAACTGCCCAAAAATGACCAAAACGGGGTCCAAAGGGTGAGCAAAGTGTGCCAAAAGTTGCTGCCCACTTAGTACTAGGTGCGGTACACCAAATCAGGATATTTCAGCATGAAAAGTACACCTCAGTCCACCAATAACTGCTTGCTGTAATAAATTGCAGGTATGCAGTCTAGAGAGCAAACTGTCCCAAAATAGGATCCAATGTCAAGCAAACAATGCTAGGTCCAAAGCCGGCATGAAACGGACATAAGCAAGGCCAATGACAGTGAAAAGAACATGAGCTCAACACCAAGCATGTCAAAATAACATCTGCCAGTGAAAGGCACACCCCCAGACACTCTAGGCAAAGTGTTCCTGTAACTGCCAAAACCTGACACAAATAGGTATCTGCTCAAAGAGAAAGATCCAAATATGAGACTCAGCTCATAAGCATCCTATGAACCAAGAGTACATCAATGCATATCCATAAAGATCGGAGTATGATCCCAAAGTCTCAATGTGTATGTAGCTGCTCAAGACATAAACTGCTTCAAATACATGTAAGTGCTCCAATAGCATGCAACTGTCAAAGGTCAAGAAAGCATGTAAAATGCTCCCACTGGCACAAAAGGCGTACAAAGCGAGCTCAGAAGCTCAAATAACCCAAGAGAAAGCACCAGTGATAAGTGACCCTGTCAATGCATCAAGCGCATCCGAGAGAGCATGACATACATGAAGCACCGGTCATATTAACCATGAAGCAATACATAAGCCCAAATAAGCTCTCGGTCAACTCAATGACATCCAAATAGCAACCAAGATCAGTGATCAAGTAAGCCGGGAATGCTCAAATACATCCAAGTCCAAGCTCCAAATGTCGGTATGGCATACACGAACCAAATAGCATATGTCACGAACCAAAGCATGTAATGCAAAAGCCTAACTGTCAAGCAGAGACATGAGGCATAGGCGGTCCACGAGCATGCCGAGTCGGTCCAAATGCCAGTGAAGACGGAGCTAATGCGAAGCTCAAAAGCATCCCATAATCTCATACATATGCTCCAAGTCGTCCCCAAATGTCAGAGATATCATGCCAAAGCTCAAAGCATACATCCGGTATCGGTAGGTAAGTGCCAAAGCATGTAAAGTACCTTCAGCCCACTGTTATTCCAGCATGTATTTACTGTTCTAAACAGTAGATTTCAGCCCCAAATTCAAGCCAAAATCATGGTCAAACCAAATGCATACATCCCCAATACATCCGGGTAGGAAGTAGACCGCATACGGGCATCAAACAAGGTAACCGGAGTAGAGTATAAGCATTAAATGCCAATGCCAAGTGTGGCTGCCCTATTTCCAGCACTGTATAACAGTAAATAACAGTCCCAAATCAGCCAATATTTCAAGCCAAAATCATGGCATAATCATGTGCATACATTCCCAAGGCACTAGGCATCATGTAGACCGCATACGGGCATCAAATAGCACAACCGGAATGGAGTATAAGCAACAAATGCTAATGCCAATGGTGCTGCCCTGTTTTCAGCCTGTTATGACAGTTTATGACAGTCCCAAATCTGAAGAAATCAGCCCCGAAAGATCAAGACCAATGCCCAAAGCTTTAATGACATCAAACATGAAGTCTATAGCCCTCTTGATCAAGGTAGAGAGCAAGAAGCAATGGCCAAGTGTGGAGCTGAAGTAGATGAGTGCTCACAGCCTGGAAAAAATGATGCAATCTGCCCTGTTGGTGCTGAACTTGCTGCTGCTCCACATGGGCTGAAAAGGGGGTAATGGGGGGCTCAATGATGGCCCAAGGTAGGCACATACCAAGCCATGAAGGCCCAATGCAAAGGGGAGGGAAGATATGAGCTATGGAGCTCAAGAAGAGTGGCTGCCCTTTGTTCCTGCCCTGTTTCAATCTGAGAATACACTCAAATGCCTGCAAATGTTGAAGCAATACCTCAAGGGCAAGGCCCTGATGAAGCTCAAGAAGGCCAGGATGGAGCTCGGGAAGCCGGGGAGAGTCGGGAGCTCAAGAGGTCGGCTATGGCTGCCGGGATGGAGACCCAATGCGTGAAGCGAGTCGATGCGAAGGTCGGGAAGCACCGAGTCGAGCTCGAGCAAGAGAATGCCAAGCTCTGATACCAGTTGAAAGGTGAGAAGGATCGAAGCTTGCACGCGAGCTATGGCGGGAGAGCAAGAGCAAGAAAGAGAGAGACAAGAAATGGGAACTCCAACAGTCACAATGTGTGACCGGGCCTTCCTTTATTCAAACTGTCACTAAAAGAATAAAGAATAAAGTGACGTGACGGGCGCCCGCCACCTGCAGTGTGCAGTGGCGGGTACTGTCAGTGTAGTAATACACGGGGCGGCACGGCGGAGGCGCCTTTACCCCCAACACATTGAAGTTATTGAAATCTCTCACCATAGTTTAAAACTTGAATATACAAAATTTAGGAGAGTTCCTGAGAAAGCATGAATCATGAAAAAAGCAAGAGAGTAATTGACACAAGATTGGGCACAATGCCTGCTCTAAAACCCTAAGAGGTCCTCTAGTAGTCAATCAAAACTCGAGTCCCCACACAACATTATCCAATCTTTCCTTAGGAAACAATGAACTTAGTTGGACACATGAATTTTGGTTCTACTTCACAAGGGTAGCATGCGATGGTCATCCCTAACATCAAATTTCTTCAAGACAAACAAAATTTTAGCCCTTTTCATCCAAAACAAAAATCGAATAGTATGTGTACACGCACCCCATGATGATAATTTTAGGCACTTGATATTTAATAAGGCCAATAATGGATTATATTGGAGTTTTTTCTTTTTAGTAGAAATATACATGTTTCTAAAAATCTGCATTGAATTCATTTTAGCTTAGTCTAGTATAATGTTTTGTTAGATGTAAATACTACTTGGGTCCTCTTTTTTAGACTTCAAATATGGTAATCCATAGGTTTTTTAAAATAATAAACCTTATATTAATAATAATCTAATAAATTTACATTGGTTGAACTCTTACCTTACAATCTGAATCCTAAGAATATTGATTTAAACCTAAATTTTACTTATTATTTTTTATAACTTCCAATAGACTATTAAATTTATATGTTCATATTAGATAGGTTTTGTTTTTTCATGTCCTTAATGGATCCCACATAACTTTCCTCACTATATTATTGTTGATAGAGATACATCATTGGCTGGTACCTTTGCATACATGGATCTAGAATACATGTGCACATGATCCATTGGGCCCTTCTTTGATGTCTTTGATTTAGGGATTGTGATCATTTGAATTCTCATAGGCAAGCAAGTTGTTGGTATGGTAGACATGGTTTAAGCAGCTATCAATGACAAAAGGCTTGAAGAAATCCTTGACACATTTGCTGGTGGAGAGTGGCTGCTCCTTGAAACTTTGGAAAAAGAAAACTTGGTTGTGAAATGTGTAAAACCAATATGAAGAGACCATGTCTTTTATTTCCGTCTCCACTCCACCTCCTCCTTCCCCTCCTTATCTCACACGCCAAACTTAGGTAAATACACAATGAGGGCTTAGGCCCCTTACATACAATGTGGGGGAGGAGCCACCTAAATAGGAGGTGGATGACTAGACATTTACACATATGAAAGTGTATTTATGAACTTTCTTTTAGTTTTTCCTCTTAGAACCAGTCGTAATAGCGCATGGGAAGGTATTTGGCCTATATTCCTTAAAAGTTGCCTAGTAGAGGACATCTAAGTTAAGTTTCTTCATCTTTACTTTCACAAGCCATGCTTTAATGAATTGCCCATGCATGTGAGGACTCTATTCTCTTTGAGCATGCCAAAAAGAAAAAGCACATGTGCTTTTTGTGCAAGTGTAGGAACATCAATCCCCCCCCCCCCCCCCTTCTTTGCTAGAGGTGGAAATCATCAATCAAGTTATCGACTTATAGCATCTTTCACCCACTAGTTGGTTGGAAAGTTGCAAACTCTCTTTGAAATCTTGCCCAACTACTTCCACTAAAGCTTTGATCTATTGTTAAAATTTTTAATAGAAGTGAGAATCACCAGAATGGGCATCCCAAATACCTAAACCCTTGCTCCAATTCCACTACTTTGAAGATTGGCTCCCTTAGCAACTTTGCTAACTCTTTCAATCCTAGGCAAATAAACTTGTTTTTTCTCACACTAGTCACCACCCTAGAGAGTTTTGAAAAACTTTCATATACTTTCATCAATACATCTACTAATTGCTTCTCTAATTGCACTACACTAATTTCATGATATAATGAATATGGACTTGGTAGGATTGAGTTGTTTTGGAGAAATGCGAGTTAGAGCAGGTTTATAGGTGTGAGCACATTTGTCTCTATTCTCAAAGCATGCTTGCATCAATGTTGGAGTTATTACTACCAAATAATTGGGAGACCAAGTGTTTTCTTTTTTATATAGGAAGCCCCTTGACTACTCCATGTTGCACCTTCAAATCCAAATTCCTAAGCAACGGGTTGGTGATTATGGCAAAGAGTAATGGGGCAATGGGATACCCTTTCCCATCAACCTCTTTACCTAAGATGGAGTTAAGCATAGACCATTTACAAATACATCCTAAAGAGATTGAAATATCTCTACAAAAATACCATGATTCCTCTTCCATCATCTATGGTAGTGATGAGCTTTTGCTACTTCTTTTGCTCCATCAATTTATAAAATTAGTTACTTGGAGCCTCACACACAAGATACCATTGCCCTTCAACTGATTTTTTGCAACTTCAACTTTATGTTTTTGCATATCCTCAATTGAATGCTCCACTTCTTTGAGAAGTTGATTAAACATCCCATCACCAAAGCACTTAGCAAGAGCCATAATAATATACTCCCTACATTCTACTAACATACAACCCTCTTTGAAGTCTATCTTGATCTTTGCCATACATCTTGGTAATGACAATGATGATAGCTATGGATCTCATCTAGTTCTAGATTGGGTTAGCCATTGGATTGTTGATTTGTTTCCAAGCATCCTTCAATTATGGGTTGAATCCTTCCCTTTCTAGAGTGGACCTAAATAGAGATTGGCTTCCATTTCTTTCTCCAACTAAATTGATCCTTCTTAGATGGACTTCCTAGACACCTCACATTCCAAGAGATCAGAGAGAGCCAACTAATGAACATTGCATCTTTGTTTGAGCCTCCATAATCCTGAATAGAAAAATAGTATTGTCAACGAAACATTTGCAAGCAAGCTTTTAAAGGGAAAGCTTTTCTTTCTCACCTCCATTAAATGCCAAAGACTTTGGTGGTTGAATTTCTTTGTTTCCATCTTGCTTTAACTTTGAAATCTCTAGGATTGATTGATAATTGGGTTCCTCCTTTTGAGGGTTGTTTGCTTTCTTGGATTTACCCTTCTCAATCTATGAGCTTTTTGCTTTTTGCTTCTTTTGTGACTAGGTTGCATGAAGTTCTTCCTTATCTTCACTCTTTTCTCCTTCGGTGCTTCTTAGCTCCATGCCTTTTTGGGCATTCCTTTGCAAAGCACCCACGTTCTTTGCATATGAAGCATGTAACCAAGAAGAGAGAGAATTCTACATTGACCAGCAACTCAATCCCATTAGGATCATAAAGCTAGAGCATCTCAAGGATCTTCTTCTTCTTGTCCCAAAGTATGAAAGGCTGCTTGCTCCACTAGCTGATGTTATTTGTGAGAACATAGAGCCCTCTACCTAAAGCTTCTACTAGCACATTAACTTCTCCATCTAGCAAGGGAGGAAATCCATGAAAACTATTCCATATTGGGCCTTCAATTTGCAATACCTCCTCAAGAATAAAATTGGCATTCCATGTGACCAAGTAAACAAGGTTCCCTTTCGGTCAAACAACTGAACCCAAAATCCAATTTCATTTTGCTTTAGATGAAAGCAAGACCAAAAAGAAACCTATTGACAAGCACAACAATGTGAGCACTAGTTTGACCCAAAGGTGAACCAAAACCATCTAGCAAACTCATCCTCAAGGGGGACCTTCCCTTAAAATACATGTACATGTCACATAGAGAATAATTAGCATAGCTTTACCAAATGCACGGCAACAAGAATACTAATGCACACATCACTTGCTTTCTAAATTCAATTGTGACTCTCTTTTTCTCACTGAAAGATTTCTAGTAATCTCACACCTTCTTCTCTAGCTCTTCCATGTTTGTGCTAGCAATGGCAACATTAGCATAATCCATATCCATCCTATCATCTTTCTTCTATTTCTTTATGTTTGTGCTCTGTGTTCCATCATCCCTTACTCCTCACGCACCCCTTGAACATGCTACATGCATGAAAGAGGGATTGTATGCCACATGTTAGTAGGAAATATTACTTTTAGTGCCCTTAATACACTTGCCCTAGTTAATAGACTATGTGCCATGATCATCTACTAAGAGCTTCCCTCTTCAAGTTTCCACATGCTCATGAGGTTCGATGCCATTCATTTAAGGAAAAAGCTATTACAATTCCAAGAGTTTCTATTTTGCTAATGGATGGGTGTGCTTCTAGTTTGTAAGGGGCTCAAACAACTTTTGATAATTGTTTGTGCTTGTATTGATGCTAGGTATATTCCACACTTGGGGGGGAGTTTTAGGGTAATTTCAAGATTTAGAGCCATGTCATTGAGTTGAATTGAATGAGACTCTTCTTTGTTTTAATGTGATAATGAAATATTTATATTGTTAAGAAAAATATAATTTTTAATTTTATTTGGATACATACAAACATATCCATTACAAGTGTGTATCCACATTGTCTTATTTGAGATTGTCTACATGGTTGATGGTTAAGCCTATCGATTGTGGTGTGTTTTACTTAGCATGACTATGTTGGATATTATATACAAAAAAAAATTGGTTTAATGTGCATGCACATTATACTATTCATAGCTTCATAATTTTTTCAAGTAAACATGGCTATATTAGGCACTATATACAAAATTCATCTCGCTTTACCATATAGAGACTTATTTTACTAGGTATAGCTTCACATTTATCTAGTAAAATGAAAAACCTAGTTCCAATTTTAAAAACCCCAGTTACCAACTAGAAAAATTTCTACATTTACTACATACAAGTCTATTTACAATCTAGTTCAGTGTCCAAAGTTCCTTGTGTATATTGTATCCTGTCGCACCTGATTACAACTAACACAACAAACATGTAAGTTGGGAAAACCATTGATCATTGTCCTTCTCCTCCTCCTAATGCCCTGAAAAGCTACTGTTGATTCTTGCTGTATTCGATAATTTAAGTACTGCAATGTATGAGGTCGTGCCAAATCACAGAAAAGTGCATATGGCATGGTCAATAGATCTTGCGTATATTTTATTTAGTTGCACCCAACTAACAACTGACACTGAAAACATGTCAGTTGGTCACCTTTCACATCTTGTCATGTCTTGTGTTGTGCCTAATTTGTTGTTGAGTAGGATGTTACTTCTTTATATTCTAGCTTGGACCACAATCCCAAGTTTTTCTTACAGAACTTGATCAAGCTAGTGAATTTTTCTCAGCCAAGTTTGGGTATTACACAAATCCAAGGAGAAGACATGATACCAATGACTTGGTAGGCAATGGCCTTGTGAACTTAGATGGTGATCAACAATGGGCACAACATCAATGCATAATGACTCCAACCTTTTTCCTCAAGAAGGTCAAGGTAGGGTTCTTGCATGTGGATTTTACTATTTGGTTGCATTCAAATGCACAAAAATAATAGCTTATTAGGTTCTCAAAACTATGGCTCCAAAACTGTGTAGGCTATAGCTCCAACTATGGCTACTTGCACTACCCCTATGATGGAGCTGTGGGCCAGTCGAGTGGACAAAGGGGAATTAGAGATTGATAAATTTGAGGAATTTTGAAACTTAAGTGGAGATATCATTGTCCATATTGCATTCAAAAGCAGCTTTGCACAAGGCAAGCAAGTGTTTGAGATGCAACATGAACAACATATTCTTATTGGTGAAGTATCATACACTGGCTACATCCTTGGTTCAAGATGAGGAACCTTGTGCCCATTTCTTGACAAGGGGAAACTTAATGATAGTGTAGAGTTAATGTGATTGGATACCCTCAAGTAGTTGAGGGTGGTATACCATGTGCAAATTCAACTTGATGCCAGTAATTGAAAAGTATATGTTCCTATTGTTCGAGCAGATTTTTACTAACTGCATTTAATCACCATTAGTGGAAGCTGAACATGAAGATAGTTCATGTACATTGGGAGCTATCTAAGAAGCAATTCAAAGAAAACAGAACTAGAAACATGTTTGGTTACTATCTTCTTGGGCTTTTGATAGCTGCAAATGCTAGACAATAGTAGGGGACTCAAAAGAACCTGATTATGGGGATAGTCAATATTATTGATGAGCATAAGACCTTCTTTACTAAGCATGAGATCACATCAACATTGTAAACATGGGCTTTGCTCTTGAATGTAGTATATACATTTAGGCATGATATTTCACACCTACCAATGAAGTGTTAAGAGATTCATGGACGAGTTTTTTTTGGATGCAGACAATGAATCTAATTCTGGTCCACCTGATATACATTCAGGCATGGTACTAGAAGATTGGTGAATCAAATGAGCTGAGTTATGCTCAAGAGCTAGTGCTCAAGAATAATCCTCAAGGTTAGATTACAGATTTTTTGCATATCATATTGTTTGACTAGGGTTTTGCTCTTGAATGTAGTATATACATTCAAGCATGATATTTCACACCTACCAATGAAGTATTAAGAGATTCATAGGTGAGTCTTTCTGGATTGTAGACAATGCCTTTGATTCTAGTTTGGTAAGATCATTGTATCACAACTAATTGAGCAGATCTATGCTATTGCAAGATCAAGCATCCTATTACATGCTAATTTAGGACAAACATTTAGGCATCCTATTGTGAGATGAGTGAATCTAATTTAGGATATACATTGCAAGCTAATTCAGGATATACATTCAGGCATGCTACTAGAAAATTAGTGAAACAAATGGGCAGAGCTATGTTCAAGAGCTCTGGCTCAAGAATAATAATCTTCAAGGTTAGATTACAATTTTTTTGCATATTATATGACTACGGTTTTGCTCTTGAATGTACTATACACATTCATGCATGATATTTCACATGTGCCAATGAAGTATTGAGAGATTCATAGGTGACGCTTTTGGATCATATATAAGGACTCTGATTTTGGTTCAATAAGATCACTGTACTGTAAGTAATTGAGTAGAGGTATGCTACTGCAAGATCAAGCATACTATTGTATGCTAATTTAGGATATACATTGAGGCATGCTACTAGAAGATTAGTGAATCAAATGAGGAGAGCTATGCTCAAGAGCTCTTGCTCAAGGGTAATCTTTAAGTTTAGATTACAAATTTTGTCTGTCATATTGCTTGACTAGTGTTTTGCTCATGAATGCAATCTATCAACAAAAGATGGAGATACAGTAGTACTATGTTCTACCAAGACACCAACATGCCATGGTAATTGTCTCATAGCACTAACCATGCCATGCATGATATCTCCTTTTTGTTGTGATATAAATTCGCCTAAAACAAGTAAAAGGTTTGAGAAGAAACCAAGAATAAAGAAATACATAATTATGTTGGCTAACATTGTTGCTAGTTGTCAACATCCCAACGGATTGCTATGCTAAGACAATGGTTATCAATATCAAAAATGTTTCCTACAGGGTAGTTACATCCATGGAGAGACACTGGTTGTAGGAAATACATTCATCATATTTCCTTAAGCTTTCTCCCTTACTTAGAGTATAGTATCATAACTAATTGAGTAGAATCAAGGCCATCGACCTGTGATTTTTTTAGGACTTCTTCATCAAATAGTACTATACCATGGTATCATACAACTTTACAAACTTCTAGTGAGAGAAATAGCAGTTGCTTCATGTAATAAAGCATAAGTCACCTTAGTCTAGAGTAGGCTAGGGTTAAGTATGAAAGGTGGAGATGTACATAACTTGTGAATTATCTTTTTTCCATTTCAACCAATACATGCTTTAAGGATTCCTTCCTCCCACCAACTAAGAGGGTGCATGCTCTTAGCCACCAATATATGGGGTGCATACCATGTCCCACCTTGACATGAGGTGAGTATACATCTTTGATTTTTGAGTAATTAAAAAGGAATAATTAAGAGTAATCTCATTTAAGAATTACCACGTGATTGCATGTAGACCCAACTTAGGCCTAAATGATGTCATGTTGAATTCTTTTCATCTTACCCAATAAAAATCAGTAGACAATTGCTGCTAATTCCTTCCATTTGTTGGAAAAATTACGATAATCCTAACCTTGAATTTCTTGATGTGATTGAGTGCAATATGGCTGAAAATAAGAATCTACTGGTAAGTGGAATAGAATTGTAAAGCAATGAGTCACTGCTGTAGGTATTCCTTACCCATATCCATTTCAATTCAGTTATATTCCATTTTGTTCTTACATATCATGAAATGGCAAGATCTTGATTCAGCCATGCATATCATACTTTGATTGATAGAATATTAGCTTTGCATGTATATTTCGATTGAGGAAAAAGGTCGAACCCAGACAAGATAGCAAGACAAAAGAGAGATAACCCTCCCTTGCTATTTAAGACTCCGTAGGGGTGCATAACCTGGCCCAGAAGGAACTTTGCACACCTTTCGAAGCTTTAGAGCCCATTTAGATGCTCGTCCTACGATTTTATCCCTCACCATAGGTGGTAGACCACGGAATACCACTTGGGAAAGAGTGGATGAAGATTTGAAGACTAAGGGTACGGAACAAGGCAGTTTGTGACATCCTTTCAGTTGCAGGTGTTTACTGGATACTTACAGGTGTCTTACAGCCCATCACAGGTCTATTGATTTCTTTAAAGGTCTACAAGTAATGCAATATTCATTTCAGGGTGAAACAGGGCTCCTACAGGGTGTTAATAGATTGCAAGAATTCTCTAGACAGGTGCACAGTTCCTATTACAGAAAATTCTGTCATGATCTGATTTGGGATCTTAATAGTTTGATTTGAAGAGGGGATATTAAACTTTCATTTGAATAAAAAAATTTAGTAATTAGATTCTACCCATATACCCTATTGCAAGTTGAGATATTACTAAATATGGATTATCCCTGATATATAAGATTTGTTTGGATCAATAAACTATTGGCATTGGTACAATACTAAGCAGGTTATTGATAGTTTTCTTCTCCACAATCATTTTGATAGCACTTATCCTTAATGGCCAAACACAAGAGAAACGATCAAGTCATGCAGACCATTCGAGAAGATATTAGAGAATACATCAACAATCAAAACAACACTAATGAAGCCTTCAATCATGACCAACAAGATGATGATGTAAGCGTTGGTAATGCCCATAGTGCACGATTGGGTAATGATGGAAATACCTTGTCTCACAAACCTGTTGAGGAGCACAAGCTTTCAAGAGAGATGCGTATGCTGAACATTGGCATGCACAATCAATATGAGAAACTTTACACGAAGGACTTCAATAGTTGGTCAAGTTCATGAAGAGTGGATTTAAGAATGTAGTAGCAACTATTAATGATTTGAAGACTCAACCCACATCTTCTACACCAAATGAACCCACTATTCATATTGAAAATACTTCAGTCTATTCCTCCAATATGAAAGGAAAGAGGATTGATTAGCCTATTATATCAACCTTCGAGAAAGGAGATCCATCTACATTGAAGAGTACTCATTACCAGCCACCAATATCTTCAAAGCACGATGCCCTCCTCAATTTAATCCAAGACATGAGGCTCCTTATGAAGAATAAGAGGATATAAGAAAAAAAGAGAATGAGGAGTTTCATGGATGTGATCCCTTATACAAATCTTTTTTCTCTCAATCTACCACCACGCAAAAAGAATCAGACTTTCATGATAAGAGTAGAAGATTTGATGAAAGAAGGTCATTTCATGATATCACTGACAAAGATAAGTTATTTTATGGTAAGCCCACTAATGGACATCATCATTCTTCTGGTTTGGGACAACTGAATCATGGTGGTAATAATCCTAGACCAAATTCTTTTGGAAGAGATTCAATTAATAGAGATTTTTTGAGACATTCATCTTTTGGGCAGCACTCCTTTCCATAAAACTTATAATGAAAGAGAGTACAAAGAAAAGATTACCATTTTCAACTTCAAGGGGGATAATGTATCTCAAATGGAGTGGAAAAAATGGGTAAACAAATTAGAGATGTACTTCACACTTTTCCCTTGTCATGATGAAGCCAAGATCTATTTTGCAGCACTCCATCTTGAAGGCTGTGCGCATACATGGTGGAGATATATGTAAAGAGTTGGTCACAATTTTGCTTCTTGGGAGGATTTTAAGAAGGAAATATTGTAAGTGTTTGTCTCTCCAATGGAAAAAGAAAGATTGCAAAGAAGATGGTATGGTCTTCAACAATGAGGCATATCCATTCATGATTATCTAACACGTTCCTTAATCTTTCTATGTACATTGAAGGGAATTGATAATTTGGACCAATTAAACAAATATATCTTTGATCTAGATTTAGCCCTCTCTTTAGAAGTATGTGCAATGTAGTCTAAGACAATTCATGAAACCATTTTATATGCTAAAAGGTATGGGCAAAAATATAGAAGAGATTCAATGGGAGTTTAGCAAAAAAGTGCAGGGTATTCATTACCTAATTAGCCTTCAAGGGTTGGAGCACATTTCAACCAAGCAAAGGGATGTTTATAGGCAAGAAGGCAAGGGAACTAGTACCTACAGTAGTAATTACAACAAGTTGCCTACATATCCAATGGTCTATGGATCAAAACCAAGTGGAGAAAATGGTTATAGACCAATGGCTGAAGCAAAACAGAGCTTTGCAAGGGCTAAAAATGCACAAAAGGGATTAAACAACAACACTTATAGCAAAGTTCTTTCAAATGAACAAATTAGAGACATGAGGGCAAAAGGGTTATGCTTCAAGTGTGGAGAAAAGTAGACACAAGACCATAGATTGAAATGCAAATAAAAAAATAGCAAGCTTAACTTTGTCATCATTGATGGGCCGGATGAGGATGAAAGTGAAGAGGGGAATATATTTCAGATAGAAGCAAACCCTATGGTTGAAAAAATGCATGATGAAGATGAAGGAAATAATTATGAATTTTATGATATTGTAGATATTTTTTCTTTTGATCCGAGTGGTTCTTTATGTGCAATTTCTCATGCTGCATGGACCCGTTGTAAATGAGAAAACACCCTTGGACTTAAAGGGCATGGACCGGTTGTAAAGGAGAAAACCAAGTTCATCTTTTGATTGATACGGACAGCAGTCATAGCTTCATTAATACCAAATATTTGCACGGGTTGAGATTGCTTCCTCAATAAATGCAAGTACCGTTGAAGATTTAAGTTGCTAATGGAGCTTATGAATCAAGTAATGAAGTATGCCTACACACTCCTATTACCTTATCTTCTTCATATGTTATTGAAGTGGACGTAATCACTTTGAAAATGGGTCCCATAGATATTGTCATTGGCTGGGATTGGTTAAAAAAAATTTCTTTGGATTTGCAAAACATGCTGATGGAATTCCAATGGAATGGACAGCCTATGATATTGAAGGGCATTAGTCAAAAGCAAATGGAACTCATGTTTCAGAAGAAGGTGTATAAAGAAATCAATGCACAATCATGCATATTCACTCTTTTGCTTGCGAATGTGGATGAAGAGCAGTCACCAAATAAGCCATCATCTTCTTCAAAGAAAAAAGATAACAAGGGATGAGCTATTGGAAGAATGCAAATATTTATTTCAATAACCATCATCTTTGCCTCTAAAGAGAGAGGTAGACTGCCCTATTGACTTGCTGCCCAACACATAACCTATCAACAAACCTCCCTATTACTTGTCAAAGTTTGAAAGGAAAGAGGTGGAAAGACAGGTTAAAGAGTTGCTGCAAATGGGTTTAATTCAGCCAAGTCAATCTCTATTTGCCTCTCCTGTGCTCTTGGTAAAGAAGAAAGATGGATCTTTTCACATGTGCATTGATTATAGGGAGCTTAATAAGTCCATGGTGAAGAATAGATACTCGATTCCTCGCATTGATGACCTCTTGGATAAGCTCAAAGATGCAAAGGTCTTCATCGAGATTGATATTCGTTCGAGCTATCATCAAATTTGAATGAAGGAAGGGGATGAATATAAAACAACCTTTAGGAGTGAAAGAGGATTATATCATTTATTGGTTATGCCATTTGGGCTTTCAAATGCGCCCGCTACTTTTCAAGCACTCATGAATAAGATATTATAGCCTTTCTTGTTCAAAACAGTCCTTGTATTCTTTGATGATATCCTCATTTATAGTAAATCCAAGGTTGAGCATTTTATTCATGTTCGAGAGGTCTTTGTTACATTAAAAAGACAAACACTCTTTGCCAAAATGTCAAAGTATTCTTTCATGAAAGATGAAGTGGAATACTTGGGTCACATTGTGGAAGAGCAAGGCATTCATGTGGATCCTAACAAGGTGAAATGTATCAACGACTGGCCTACTCCTACGAATTCTACTTCCTTGAGAGGTTTCCTTGGATTATCTTCATTCTATAAGAGGTTTATAAAAAATTATATTCATGTGGCAGCTCCTTTGACCGATAGGCTGAAGAAAGAAGCTTTCTTTTGGGACTCCATAGCCGACAAGAGTTTCAATGAGCTAAAATCTCTATTAGTTTCAGCACCTATTCTTGTATGTCCGGATTTCTCCAAGGAATTTATTATGTGTGCGGATGCTGGTTGGAAGAGGACTTGGGGTTGTTCTGTATCAAGACCATGGAGTTATAGCCTATGAAAGTCACAAGCTTGATAACAAGGAATGTCAACTACATGTCTATGAACAAGAGATGTTGGCAATTTTGCATGCTATCAAAAAGTGGTATCACTATATATATGGCAGCCATTTCAAGGTGAAGAGTAATCATCATGTGTTGAAATACTTCCTTTCCCAATCAAATTTATACCCTAAACAAAGGAGGTGGTTATCTACTCTTTAAAGCTATTATTTTGAAATATTCTACATGGTTGGAAAATATAATGTTGTGGCAAATGCTTTATCACGTATGTGGGCATGTTCTTTATCTTCAATTTCAATTGTATATAAGGATTGGATTCATGACATCCAAGAAGAATATTTTCTTGATGAGAAAGTATCAAAGATGATAAAAGAATTTCAGCAAGGAAAAGGAGAAGAGTATCCCAATTTTAATTGGCACAATGGTCTTTTATGGTATCATGGTAGAGTCTACTCGACACCACAATCCTCTTTCAAAGACCGTAATTTGCATGAGATGCAATCTTTACCTTTAGTGGGTCATCATGGCATGTTCAAAACATTTGACAACATCCATAAGAGCTTCTATTGAAAGGGCATTTGGCAGGATATTAAGGGTTATATGATGCAATGTCTTCTGTGTCAGCAAAATAAAGACTCATCTCTTCTACCTGGCAACTTACTTCAACCAATTCCTATTCCTCAAGGCAAGTGGACTGATATCTCTATGGATTTTATTGTGGGATTGCTTACAACTAAGCATGGGTGGAATAGCATTTATGTAGTAGTTGATTGATTGACTAAATTAGCCAATTTCATCTCTACTAAGGCCCAATTTACAGCAAAGCAAGTGGCTCAACAATTCATGGAATATATTTTCAAGCTTCATGGTTTGCCAATGAAGATTGTGTCCGATCACAACACTAAGTTTATGGGCAGCTTTTGGAGGAGTTTGTTCTCTTCAATGGGGACTCTTTTGACTCCTAGTACCGCATATCACCTGCAAATGGATGGGAAAACTGAAAGAGTTAACAAATGGCTAAAGGTTTATTTGAGGCACTTTTGCCATGAGACACAAAATGCATGGGACCAATGGCTCCATCTTGCAGAGTTTTATTACAACAATACTTACCATATGAGCATTGGAATGTCTTATTTTGAAGCTTTATATAGCTACAAAGTACAAGTACTCTCCACATTGTTTCATGAAGATGTAAATACACAAGCACGTGAGGAGTTGGAAAAGATGGAGGCCCTTATAAAGCAATGCAAGGACAACATTCATAAAGCTCAAGAGACAATGAAGGTCTATGTGGATGAGAAAAGAAGACATGTGGAGTTTGAGGAAGATGAATGGGTATTTTTAAAGGTTCCCAAGTCACGTTATGCTTCCCTTAAAGAAAGACACAACAAACGTGCTCATAGGTTTTATGGTCCTTATCGTATTGTCAAGCAAGTTGGGGATCTTGCTTATCAACTAGACTAACCTTCAAACACAAGAATCCATAATGTCTTTTATGTGTCTCAGCTTAGAAAGTATGTGGGACCTCAAATTCAAGTTCTTGAAGAACTACTTCTCTTGGATGATGATGGTTTAATCATCTATGAGCCCGAGAAGATTATTGCCAAGTGGGAGAAGGTTCTAAGGTATCATATTCTTGTTGAATACCTTATCAAATGGAAGGGTTTGCCTATTGAAGATTCTTCATGGCAATAAGCATCATATTTGGAACAATTTCCATGACTTCAGCAAGAGGACAGTTCATAAATAGGAAAGTAAACAGCTTGCTATATTAAATTTTTGTGAGAAAGTAAATTTTCTTATTGGCTTTAAAATTTGATTTTGAAGGCGTGGCTAGATACTACATGTTGTCCTCTACATTTCTATATCTCAGACATGAAGATTAGCCACTTCTAGCTCAAGATATGTCCAATTTTGTACTATAGCTTGTTTTGGATAGTTCGCAGCAGTCTGTTCCATTTATGTGGTCCATCTTCATCAACTTCTTTGATCTTCATCAACATGGAGCTTTATTTCAGCATGATTCCAAATGCTTCAAGCTATCTTTGTAATCATCCTTGTTATTTGTTTCCAATTCAGCTTTGATAACAAAGCTCCTTTATGTTGGGATGGCTTGTAATAAAGCCTCATGTGATGTATACTGAATTCAAATAATTGAGTTTTTTTTTTTTTTTGAAATGCATGACTCTTAAATTTTTTTTAACATACACACACATCGAAAGTAGTAATACATATGGATATGAGTTACATTATTGCTTATACACAATTGCAAGTGCAGTACTACGCATTGACATAATTAAATTGGATTATGTTAACGTATGCGAATGCATCATTCACGTACCACACATTATTGTCACACTTATACCTTGCCACACATTTATTCAATAAATATTTATTTATAGGGACAAAGTAAAATACCTTATATTCATCAAGAAAAATACATGCGATGGGATTGATAGTGATGGCAAATACAAAAAGTTGATAACCAACGAGAACTCTCATTCTTTCCTTGGCTTTTTCATTGGTGGAGAGGAGGGACCAGCTTCTGATGAAAATATAAGTTTCTTCTTTACTTAGAAAATGACACACATCTCTTTCTCTAAGAGAAGCAGATCTGACACTTTAGCAAGGTCACCTAATGTACCAAGCACACACATTGCTCCACCACACGTTTGATCAAATAAATAAAGAAACTTTGATTGCTTGACTAGCATCACCTTCTCCAAGCTAGATGTCACGGGTATCACTCGAAAAGGTAAAGCTTGAATTTTTATGATTGTTTTATGTCCTCATGGTGAGCACTTCTAATGGAAGACAACCAAGTCTGCAACAAGGTTACCAATGTACTCCTTCTAGAGTTGAATCCTTCTGTCGATTTGCATACCAAGCTCCAGACACACCAAACTTCAAATAGAATAGCTGAAGACATCATTTTTTGCCAAGATTTTAGTGGTTGGACTCTGAGGGACCCGAATGTACTCTACCGTCAAGTTTTGTCACATAAAAATATATGATAGTTAGAAATATCACCTTCTCCAGATCATTCCCTTGTGTGTCAGCGGCGAGGTACCTCTTTGGGCAGAGGGATCTACAAACTCCTTGGTAGGAAGCTAGGGCCTTTGTCCGAACAGATAATGCTATAGTGCTTTAAATTCAGCATCCGACACAAGGTAATCTTCTTCAACAGAGGTAATCTACTCCTATGCTGCTATGATTGCACCCACTGTATCTAAGCTTGTGCCATCATATCTTCCAATCTATGCCATCCTCAAATGCACATCCATGTAATCATAATCAATCAAGTCTTCTATCGAATCTCTGACTAGGACAAAAAACAACTCTTCTTTCTTCATTTTCAAGTATTACAACACATCCAATAGAAGCAAGTATATATACCATCTAGTTCAATGGGCGTCAAGGAGGCAAGGTTGGGTTTGTTGACTTGTGGCTGTTTTGAAGAAGATAGCACCATGAGAGCCAACCCTTGCTCTACCAAACCACCCGATGTTCTTCTTCAACATTTATGAGCTCTTCAATGGGCTCTTCTCCCATGTACATGATAGCAACAACCTATGGAGTTACATCTTCATCACTCTCCTCCTCTAGGGGTATATCCAATGCAAGGAGGTAAATTGTCAATGTGCAATTACACTTTACAAGATCCAAAGGTATTGTATCTGCTACTGCACTGCCCATGGGAACAGTGCATACTCTGTGTGAAGGATCCACATGGGCCAGATACCTATTCACCACTTTTTGGTGATTCTTCCCTGTGTGAAATAGTATGAGCTGTTCCAGAGGCACCCAAGTCATGTTAAATCCCTTGATGGAGTATGTGCAGGTAGTAATGGTGCTCACAAAGTCTTCCAAAACCTGAAGGCGGATCTAATGATGAGAGCATACTTTCAAGGTTAAAGTTATTAGAGAAAACTTGAAATATCTCATCACCTTGGCTAGCAAAGAAGTCTCATGGATCCACTCATCAAAGTGTGCACGAGCATTCATCATAGAAGGTAGGAGGAATGTAGTGGATATAAAGAGATGACGAGAGAAAGTGTGAAATGAAACAATGAAACAAGAACTAAACTAGTTCTACCTTAAAAACCTTAATTTTTAAACCATTAAGGCTATTCGCATACGATATTTAGTTATGGCTTTACTTAATGTTATGTATCAATGTGAAAAGTGTATAGCAAGTTTATGATTTTGTATCAATACCATAATTTTTAAATATTGCTAGTTTGCAAGCGACAATATTCTATTAGCAAAAAAAATCCAAAAATTTATAAGTGTTAGATATTATAACTTATGGTGTTGGGATTTTTAGGAAGACCCTACAATTTCTAAAATAAGTGGAGCCACATACTTTTCACTAGTAAGAGTATCCTCATCTCGGTTTCAAATTTTCCTACTATCTAGTTTAAAATAGAAGCTAGCAGGTGGATTCTACATTAACTTTGTAATTTCTTGGCGCATTATACTCAAGGACCAATCATCCTCCATTTGCAACACTTGGGGCTCGCGGTCCTCACAAATGACAGTAACATTCACAACTACACTTTCACCCATGTCTTGATCAAGACAACCATTTACCCTTGAGCATCCTCCATCTACGTTACTTGAACACTAGGTATAAAGTCTGTCATGCAACAAAGTACCTGTAATTGGAAACGAAAGTTAGATGTTGATCTATCCCAAAGTAAGATAATAGACAACTAAGAGAGAAAAACTTTACTTGAAAGTCATGTTCGTTGTTGTCGTGACTCGACACTCCACTGTATCAAGAGTGTGATTCATTTTTCATGTCCAATTTTTGCCTAAAATCCTTGTTATATAATCCTTCAATGCACTTTTTATGACGTGAGTGCTTGTGGTATGTCTCAAACACTTATATTCCTTGGACATATGTGCAAAAATTGCAATTGGTATGAATCACCTTAGATGTACATTCTTTAAGCCAGTGCTTGGCTTCATAGAGTTCAATGTTTGTTGACTTTTTTGTGCTACACATGTGCAAAATGTCACTACTACACAATGGCCATTCTATGCTATTGAGATTCAGTATGTGCATAGACTCAAGGGTTCCATACCAATTTTGAAGTGGTAACACTTAAAAGATCCTATGAAACTCCCAACATTTTGCCACTCATAGCAATTCGAAGGATATACTTCTGTAGATACAAGACAATTAGTTACATAGATATCATGAAATTTCTCATTCTCAATGAGTTGCAAATACTTACTATTTATAATGTTTCGTTGAAAGGGCACAGTGGGCGCAATATGTATTTGTTTTTGAATGAATACATATTATACCAACGCCTGTGTTACAAGGTGAGAATCAACATTCCTTTGTTTGAGAGCTAAAATTTTACCCTTCTAGTGCTTTAATACATCTGCAATTGCAGATGTTTTCACCCTAAAAGCTCACTTTCATACCTGGATGCATATGTACTCAAGACGAGCAATGATATGTATCAGTGATCCAATTCCCTTCTTCATATTTTCTATTACATACTTCTATCAAGAAAATACTTGTTCTTCTCTCAATCATTATAACCTAGGCATTAGATGTAAAAAAATATGTATTAACCCCTAAACAATAAACATTTTAAAGATGTCTAGTAATCACCAATATGCCATACAAATCAACATGGCATTAAGAGATGTTTACGCTTTTGTAAACAGACACAAACATCGATATCGAAAGGCATGTGGATATGTATATTGACACAAAGTATAGATTCAATTTCAAGGTATCACTTTAATCATACCATTTACATAAAATATAATGAAAAGAATAGCACAAGAATACTCAGAGAATTTTGCCAAAAAAAATATTATTATGATGAATAGAAGTTTTATTTGACTCAATACATTGTATGAAACATGGGTATTATAGAGTAGTTGTTACAAGGATAGCAACCACATGGCATGTAAATCTTAATAGACACATTGGATTGATACCTCGAGAAAGAGAAAGGGAAAGAGAGATTACACAACAAGGGTTAGAACTAACATCATGCTATATTGAAAAGATAGTAGAAAAAAAAAACAAACACAAAGAGAGAGAGAGAGAGAGAGAGAGAGAGAGAGAGAGAGAGAGAGAGATTAATAGCTTTGCCTCTTGCTTCAAATAAACTCTGCGAGAAAACAACAATTAGAACCAACATCAAATTCTATTGAAAACATAACATAAAAGAGAAACAACACATAGAGAGAGGGGGAATATATATATATATATATATATATATATATATGAGAACTTGTGCCTCCTCCCCAAAACAACCTCTACAATAAAACAACAATGAGAGTAAGGAATTACATCAAAATTTGAAAAAATAGCAAACAAGAGAAAATGCAAAGAGAGATAGACACTTGTGTTTTGCCCAAAATATGGAACTTCACAGAGAAGAAAGTGCAGACATAAGTAGAACGCTCAAAATCCTAATTATTCTCACCAGGGAGCTTCAATGGAGACACAAATTCACCAGTATAGAAAAGAGAGAGAAAGTGGTATGTTGCTCAACTTTTGGATCAAACTGATTTAGTAAGAGGGGAAAAACCCAAAATTGAAAATTCTCCAAAAAAAGGGGAGAAAATACGAGGTGAAAGAAACTCAAATTTTATGTGTTATTCATTCTCCCTTTTTTAAAATCCCCCACTATCCCTTTTTTTAATAAAAAATACAAGATTTGGAGAGAGAAGATTCACCTTCCATGGATGTCAGTATCTAGCCTTTCTAATGGACAATCCAAAAGGCCCATATCTTAAACTATATTATTTTTAAGGTCCCATTTGTGAGTTCATTTTTTATCCTGATGAAAGAAGAGAGATGATAAAGAACAAAGGAGAGTAGAGAGTAGAAGAGAGAAGAGAGAGAGTAGGGAGAAGAGAGCAGAGAGAGGAAGTAGAGAGAAAATAGAGTTGAAAGAAACGGGGATATAGTAGAGAGAGGAGAGAACAGAGTAGAGTGGATAGAGAAAAAAAATGGGGAGAGAGGAGAAAGAAAAGAGATTAGAGAGTAGAAGAGAGAAGGGAGGGAGTAGCAAGTAGAGAGAGGAGAGAGAAAAGAGAGTAGAGTAGAGAAAAGAAAGGGCGAGAGAGAAAAGAGAGGTAAGGAGAGAAGAGAATTGAAGAGACTAAAGAGAGAAGAGAGAAAAGAGAGGAGAGTAGAGAGGGGACTAAAGAGAGTGAAGGGATAAAAAAGGGGGGAAAGAGAGAAAGGAGGGAGGAGAGAGAAAAGAAAGTAGAGTAGAGAAGAGAGTAAAGAGAGAGGGTGAAAGAGAATATAGATATTAAAGAGAGGAGGGAAGAGAATATGGAGAGAGAATAAAGAGAAAAACAATAAAGAAGAGAGAGAAGAGTAGAGTAGGGTAGAGAAGAGATGAGATGAGATGAGAGGAGAAAAGAGTGGAGAGAGAACTGAGAAGTAGGAGAAAGGCAAAAGAAGAGAGAGGAGTAGAGAAAGGAGAGATAAAATAAAAGAAAGAAGAGAGGGAGTAGGGAGAAGAGAGAAGAGAGAGAAAATATAGGAAAGAAGAGAAGAGAGAAAAAAAGAGAGCGAGACAAGGGGATCAAAGGGAGTAGACACTAAAAGTAGAGAGAAGAGAGAGTAGAAGTAGAGAGGACAGTAGAGAAGAGAGGAGAGAAGAAGAGAAGAGAGAGAGGAGGGATTAGGGAGGAGAGAGAGAAGATTAATTAGGAAGAAGAAGAGAGAGGGTTTAGAGAGAAGTTAGAAAAGAGAGAGTAGGGAGAAGATAGAAGAGGGAAAAGGAGAGCACTCAGAGAGCTGAGAGAACAAGTGAAGAAGAGAAGGAGAGAGTAGAGAGTATGAGAGAGAAGTGTGCAAAGTAGAGTATAGTAGAATAAAGTAAAGTAGAAGAAAGTAGAAGATAAGAGGGAGAAGAAAGTAGAAGAGAAAGTAGAGAGAGGAGAGAGGAGAGATAATAGACAAGAGTAGAGAGTAGGAGAAAGAAGAGATAATAGAAATAGTATATTAATTTATTGTATGTGTTGCTCTTTTAAGTTCTCATACATAGATCATGACTAAGATAGAGAGGGACTATAGATGGTGATATGGCATGGACCGTCTTGTGAACAAGTTATTCCAACATGGAAGAGAGCATAGTAATGTGTCATCCAATAATCATGACTAAGGTAGAGAGGGAGTATAGATGGTGATATGGCATGGACCATCTTGTGAACAAGTTATTCCAACATGGAAGAGAGCATAGTAATGTGTCATCCAATAATCTATAGTTCTACATGAGCTTACATATAATCCAACTAGCCTCTTAATTCTATATCTCTTTCTTGTTGTGGGATTGTAATGATGAGCCCCTACTAGAGGATGACCTCATCATGTTGTACTTGATTTTTAAATGTATTTTTCTCTATTCATGCATGTGCAAATCATGTTGTAGTCATTTTGCTTATATAATTTTATGTCTATGGACTAATGTACTAGTCTAAATTTGACTAGATAGAAAATATAAATAGCAAGAACCTACCCTCTAAAGGGCTAGATACCTACTAATTTGTTTCCTGTCTCTTGTATTCCTATCTTAAATCTTGTCACTATACTCACCATCTATTGTAGTATATGGCAATTAAACATTATCAAACTCTAGTATTGTTTACACAATCAATAAAACTACATAAAAATTCTAATGCACTAATATAAAATCTAGAATAGAATAAGCTATTGTATACAAGCAAGCAATACTCTTGATCAAGTACTTACGCACCTAATTGTAGGCTATGAAAAGAATGTATACATGTATTGAGCTTGCCATCTCCATAATCTGTCTCAAGATCAACTACATCTCTACAAATCCAAGTAAGATTTGAAATAAATCTTCTTTGTACCCAATGCCATTGTGAAAGTTTCAACTATATAATCCTAAGTGTCATTTGACATATACCAATACCAAGTCAATCTCTCTTGCAAGTATCTATTCTCTCACAAAATAGTAATGCATCTCAATGTGTTTTATCCTAGCATAGAATACTTGGTTCCTAGCTAATTATATACTACTCATGTTATCATTGTAAAAGATAACTCGACTATCTCCTCACACATCCAAATCACCCAATAATATTTGCAATTATACCACTTCACATGGTACCATAGCAACACCTCTTCCTTTTCTTTGTCCTTCCTTCCTCTTCTTCTTCGTTTCCCTTTTTTGTGTTGCTTGCACTCTTTTCTAGTCCTTTGTCAATTACCCCATGGCAAGCTAGGATGCTTGCTAGTTCTTTTTTGTTGCAAGGGAAAAATTGGGAAGTTGGCAATCCATTTTGGCATTATTTTTTATAAAAAAGAAAATGTATAGTTTAACTTTTATTGTATGTTTTTTGTGTTGGTTTGCTAGAAATTTCTCAAGATGTGGTCTTATCTTTTGACTGAGCAGATGACAGGTTCACAATTTGAAATTTCTACAATGTCCACATTGGTGGTTGTCAAGGATCATCATTATGAGGATAGGGAAGTATTCACTATGGAGCAATGCAAGGAGCTAGGTCTAGAGACATGCATATGGAGTTTTAGGACCTTGAAGTTTGGCCAACTTACCAACTTGGAGAATATTGTCAACAGGTATCCTAAAATTGGGGAATTGGTGGCTAAATGTGGGCTAACTAATTATATTAGAGCAACCAATGGGCCTATTCACTTTGCCAATTCCTACAACTTTGTTCAAAACTATGATCCTAAGACAAACAAGTAAGATGAATTATTGGGATGAAAAAAGACAGCAAATTGGGAGGTAGCACTCACTTTCAAGTTGATAGAACAAGCCTTAGGTCTTTGTTGAGGGTCAGAATGGCATGGTAAAGCCATTAAAACTCATTTCGTTGATCAACGATGGGATGGTAAGCCTAATGTTCCTACTGATGGAGTACTGTTCTCTGCCATTGAGGAGTTGGACTTAGAGGCACTACACACATGTTTCACCACTTGTTTACCTACAACAAAACTAGCACTCGTGTGGGGAGAATACCCAAGGGCTTCATGGAAGACATCTTTTGGTTGGATCAGATTTGTAAATCCCTTGCCAAGGCACATGAGACTCTTCCCAAAACTCCTAAAGGGAGGCTCACCACTGCTGAGTCCAAGCTATGCATTATAAATTACGGCGGTGCGCTCAAATTAATAAGGTCATCACCATAGTCTTGGGACTCTCCGAGCCATTATAGGTGGCACCCACAGTTGTTGAGATGGGCCAACTAAAGGACAAATGACCACGTGAGGAATAAGAGCCAAGTGTTGAGAAGCAACTTATAAAGATGGGTCAGAAGAGGAGTAAGAAAGGAAAATTCCAGAAAAAGCACTATGCAGCAATCGAGGAGTCTCTTAAGGATGCACAACACTTGAAGGAAGCTCTGTAGAAGGAAAAGGGGAATCGAGCCACAACCATACATGAATCATCAGATAAGGACATGAGAAGGAAGAAAGCCTTCATTCCATAGGAAGATGAGGAAGACATTGATAGGAAACTAGGAGACTCTTATAAAGGAAAGGGGAAGACTTAGGAAGAACACTTGTGATTGATCCAAGAGATTTTTAGATGCTCATGACCACTTTATAGACCATGCAAGCCAAGATAAACAGGTTGGAACAAGATAGACAAAACGAAGAAATTATAGCCACTTCTAGTGTGGAGAAGCTATGACATGTTGAGACTACCACTAGCTCAAAAGACTGCCCAAGAAGGACATCAAAGAATTTGGGTGGTCTTTCCACATTAGAGCTCTTATGTGAGGAGTTGAAATAGGACAAGGACCAAAAAATTATGGAGAGATTGGAATTCCAAAAGAAGTATGAGGCAGAGAGATTATCTCATCAAGAATTTTTGAAGCACTCAGCCCAATAGCTACAAGACTTACAAACTAAGATTGTGGAGAACAACAAGGAGATGGAGAGATTGAGGGAACAATTGCAAGAAGTCAAGACCATAAGGAAAAGGGAAGAAACTATCTATTCTTAAGTTGTTGATCTTATGGTCCAACTAGAGGAGGAACATGCAAGAACATCAGGTTTCACTAGAGAGTTGTCAGAAGCACAATAGACTCAGGTACAGAGATGAAGATGGCCTTCACAGGGTTGCACGATACAATAGCCATGAGTTTGACTACTGCTATCAATCAAGTTGAGAGGAGAAAGCTAACAGAGCTTATGAGGAGATGTTGCAGCAGCTATTTATAGACTTGGCTCATTCCCTTCACAAGGAACACCAACTAAAGCTTCATGCAACTACCTATAAACATACATTATCATCCAAAAGCACAGATGATATGGAGGAACTCAAAGCCTAGTTGGAAATTGTTATCAATGCCTTGGTCACTTTTGAACAAGGGAAGGAGCTCATGTTTCCACCTCCGACCCAACTAATAGCCAAAATCTTGATCATTTACATGACATGGGCTATAATGATCAAGAATTGAGGGATGTAGGAATGATGCAGCTAGTATTTAGTGAGCCATGTGACTTACAATATGAGATGGTTGGTGAAGACCCTATTGCACTAGAGCCTCTTGAAGGTATGGTTCCTTCTAATGAGGAATAGAGAAAACACACCCAACACTGTCAAACAAGGAATCTAAGGTCCAAGAGCACTTTGATAGGATGGTTCAAGTTCTTAGGGCTATATAGCCCTCAAGATGTGCCAGAGTATCCCATTGACATGCAAGGCATCGAGGCACAAAGGGAGGATATCGATGAGCTCATTAAGACCTATCATGAGACGCAGAAGAAGGAGACTATCATTTTTTATTTCAATGTCTACGGAGATGCAAAATTCAAGTACAATGCAAAAGCTTACTAAAGTGGGAGAGAAGATCGCTAAGCACTGGTTGATGAAACAGAATAGGTCAGCCTTGAAAGCAACTTGTAAGATTCCCAAGGAGAAGAACAAGAGGGATTATCTCACCCAAAAGCCACAAGAGGTGTGGAAGCTTCAACCAAAATGGAGATATCCTATTGTGGAAGCAAATGAAATGGCCCATTTAGCCTTTTGCTGCTCAAATCTGAAGACAGAGGTGATCCATTGCCCTTATCTGAGAAGGTATGGAAGAGACTATGATGCTGCAAAGCATGGCAAACATAACTTTTCCAAAATTCCCAATATCAATGCTCTTCATGAGAGTAAAATCTATCACTTCTAGTTGCATGATATGCTATATCCTCTTTTGACAGTTTCCTTAAGCTGTACTCAAATTGCCTACATCCTACATTCATAATCACTTGCAATTATATCTGCCTCATAGTCAAGCTCTTACAACATCTACCAACTCCCTATGAGGATGGCCTACCACCCTTATTCTTCAACATCAACATAGGGATTGACCGCATTGCCATGGCAAGATTTCTTCTTCAAGCTATGTTGTTCCCCTCTTACTGTGTAGCCTTACTTGAGGATATGGTGGATAGTAGATTTGCTTGATGTACCCATCCTTTCTATCCAAAATCACTCATTTATCTCCGAACTATTCTTAAGCTATATCTTCTGAGCAAAGGGTGTCTTTCACTTACCTTGCGACCACTCCCCGAGGAGTGACTCACTTGTACATCCACCTGAAAAAAAAAACACTCACATGCACTGCACCACACCTAGGGGTCCTCAAGTTGGATGCATCCAATGGCTTTGGTTGGCTGGCTCCGTCTTTAATCCCGTGGTCCTTTTCCCATTTTCTTACACATTTTCTTAGGGCACATCAAGGTGAGGACATAAATAGGGACTCTCGACTCGCCTAGGTTAGAATTTTCTTCATGAGTCACTTGCACATTTCATCCCTTCATTTGATTTATCCAATGTCATCAATCCTTACTTCTTAGCAAGGTGAAAAAGGTTCTTCAACATAAAGCTAACCATTGCATCAGCTACATGTGTGGTTGATCATGTGGCGACCCATGTTCTTCAAGAGTTTATTGGATTCAACACGTGCTAACTCCTTTTTCCTTAGCCACGAAATTTTTTTCCATCATCATTTGTTCAAGTTCCTTTACTTCATCAAGCATCATCATCAATAGAAGCACCCATGGAGAAGTCTTCTAACTATGTATTAGACTATGTAAGCATATGCACTCACTTAGTATTTGCACCATAACCTATTCATGGTTTTGGGTCCTCAAGTGTGGGGCAACACTTCAGGCTTGATTCGACCCATCTCCCAAACCAACATCATTATTTGTCTTATGCACAAATAGCAGACTAGCACTTTCCCCTAGGGAGTGAGTGCATGAGGGGGTTTACTTTGCAGGTTTAAAGTTTGTGGAGAATCACATGTCATCATTGCCACATCAACATAAAATATCCCATCTTTTGTAATATTCTAATAATTTCCCATGACCATTAAAGAAGTCTCCATTTGAAGGACCAGCAGTCAAGTGTCTCTTCAATAGCAACACCCATTTCTACAAGATTTGTCACCAGTATGAACATTAGTCACCACCTACCACAGCATGAGCAACATCCTCTATCCCAACCGTGGTAGAAAGAATATAATCTTCATCAGCAGCATTCATTTCTCCACCATCAAGACCACTACTCCTTCATCGATTGTTCCCAGCATTCTGCGCCTTTGGTGCAAGCTATTGCATGCTACCTATGACATGAGTGCCATGGGACTGGCACTCATTTAGGGGGGAAATAATGTTAATGGTATTTTGAGAAGGTTGCAAAAAGCACAAGTGTTTGCTACTATTTCGGATTATGGACATCATCATATTATCATGGATGTATTCCTTTGTGAGAGTCGGGTGCACATTGTATTTATCACTCGTAGTTGTATTTTGTTGCACCCACAAGTGTTGTGTGGGTTGCGCATATGTGTTTGTGGTTAGATTAGCATAGGCTTTGGTCTATTTAGGCCAAGGTACAAGCATGCGTCAAGGATTGATCAGCCTAGAGTCCACTAAGTGGGTAGGACACCTAGGAGAGGGTGCAAACCCTAATTCACAGTTGTGGAAACCCTAAACTCAAAAGGGGTGCAAACCCTAAATGCGAAACACAAACCCTAGCCCTAATCCTTATTCTTGGCCTATATAAGGGTGGGAGGTCTCAGTTGTATTGACCCTTTTGGCACATCCATGCTGCAGAAGCTGTATCAATGTGACTACTCAAGCTTTCTATTCTATCTTTTCATTCTATTATCTTGCTTCCATTGTGTTGAGATTGATTGAGAGGGAGAGAGCAAGAGGTGCGTTGATTCAAGGACTAAGGGAAGGTGAATCTCTTTGTCGTCTTCTTGCTTTTCTATTCTTCTCTACTAGCTTATCAACTTGTTGGTGTGCTTGATGGTGGATGCAAAGGAGTGATGGCATTGGATCGTGTTGATCATGGATATAGAACCATATTTGAGCCTTCGACTCATCAAACGTAAGAAGGTAAGTTGGGTGAGTTTGCTACAACTCGAAGGCTAGTCTTGTGTTCTTTCTTTCTCAGGTTGGAGAGAAGGATGCTTGGCTAGTTAGAGCAAAGTGTTGAGAGACAAGGTGAGAGATTGTCGCCAATGTGAGTTATAGCTTTTGAAACAATAGAAGTCCTTCCAAAGTCTTGATTTTTGGTGCGTTTGGCCCAACATCTCTTTTAGTACATTACTAGTATATGCATATGTATATACCTTAGGATAAGGGAGCCAACAATATATTGCATACCCCAAGAAAGTTTCATTGCACTCCCTAATGGAGTTTTACCTCACTAGAAAATATTGCAACAAAGATTTTAGCTCCAAAGTGTATTTTGAGATGTGTATATGGAATATTAAGATAAAATGCTTGTTACAATTCATAAGTTTAAATGTCTATGGGATATAGCTAGTTTAAAAATACAATGCTTAGTCCTTTAAGGAGAAACTATGAAAACTTTATTCAAATAAAGTGTACCTTATCTCAACTAATAAACACCTTCTTTGTACATGCCATTTTGAAGGCCTTTTTAGAATTTGAGTATGTTTAATATTATAATGACAATACAATTTTTGTAACTAACTATGATCCTCTATTGTTAGTAGCCCAAGTATGCTTATAATTAGTGATAAAAAATAGATATGGAAAAATGACTTTATTAGAATAGATTTTATGTCAAAGAAATCATCACATATATTTTCTTAACCTCATGATATTACTCTTGGTTAGATTTCACATAGTCAAATGTCTCTTTTCTTGAGACATCATTTATTAACTAGTACCTATGTATGTATTTGTCAATATAAATGTTAAATTGCTTCAGTGTTCAATTCCAGCTTATAGCTCAAACATTAAGTAGAATCATAAGGAAGTAAATGAATCTAACGTGCTTCTTTTTCTTCTTTGTAACTTCAACTAAGAAATCTATAGTTGGATATCTAACAAATTTGACAACAATAGAGTATGATGGTGCAATTGATGTGTTCTTATTAAGAAATGTAACACAATTATGTGTAACACTTAATCTCAATGGTCTTCATTTACAAAGATACTTTGCTAAGTCAAAGTTTTCAAATGGAAAAGTGATGGCTTGTTTTTTTATTTACTAGGATGTATGGAGTTCCTTGAAACCTTATTTGCAAGAATCCAAGTGGGAGAATGCTCAATAGTTTTACATAAGAATATCATGGAAATTATTAAGTTCTTGGAGATCCATGCAAAAAGAAAGTATCCTTTCTTCATGGTTTGGGGCCAAGAACAATGTCATGGACATCCACTCAAAACTAGAAATAGGCTAGATAAGGTGGGAGTAGAAGCAATATTCAAGCCTCTGAAGTATGTTTGGGATCAATATGGAGATGTTTGCCAGTATACCAAGACTATTCTTATAAATGAGAGCCCTTACAACATTTGATATTGATTGCGGAGACTCTATCTTGATCAAAGAACTTCTACCATACTTGACTTGCTTAAGCAAATACCATGATGCACGTGAAGTCATCAAGTTTGATTGATATTGATAGAAACCCATTCAAGATGGACAAGAATTGTATGCACAATTCAAGGTTATCATTGATGAAGGGACTAGAGTAGAGGATGATGATATTTAATCTTCATCATCAACACCACATGAGACCATGATTGATAAATATGGAAGATATATTTAATCTTCAATAACTTATTGCTTCAAGAGACTATCTATTATACAATCATCCTCAACAAATGCTTCACGTCATCTGTCTCTTACATTGAACATCTCACAATTATCCAAGTTGAAGTAGACTCCTTTAGTCTCTACTTTGAAAGATATGGAAGTAATGCAACTTGCTCATCAATTATTAGGATATCACAAACATTTCATAAATAGTAATGCAACTAAACAGTTTTTACAAAATCTAGAAAAGTTGTATTTTTTCAATATACATGATGTAATAAGCCATTGATTCTATATGGACTAATTTTGATTTCCATAATAAATATATCCCTTATATTAAGGGCTTTTCCATGGCTATGAAATATATGGTTGTTAGAAATTTAAAGTGCTTTATGTAGTTACCTTGGTGTTTTTAAACACCACCAATATCAATGAGAGAATCTACATAGTTTTTTATTCTTTCAATAACATTAGTGAATTGTGTTGAAATTTCTTATAAAGTGGTTTAAGTCTAATTTTGTACTTTATGTCTTAGCTAATAACTAAGTCTTGATTAATAATAAAATTTATGTCTTTTTTTTTTGGAAACATAAACCATTGCTAGGTCAAAGGTTAAATCTTTGGTCTTAGAAAAATCATAAACTTCTAGCTTGGTATGCAAATCTTTATTTTATTATATAAAAGTTCATATAGCTATTCAAAGTGTTAAGCTAGTTGATTTTGGCCAAAGCTAATATCCTTCTTGCCCACATATTGTTAAGATAGACGGAACTTTTGAACAAAAGACATTTATATATGCATATACATACAAAATACACAAATAGGGTTAACAATTACTTAACGTGCTTGTGTCTGTTGGTTTACATTTAAAAAAAAAACCATTACATCATAGGTTATCTAAACTTATTAGTATGTGGTATGAGATCAAGTTATTAAACCACACCTAGTTAGTGCTACTCTTTTAAGCTCTTAGTTCATGAAACTTATACATATCACTTTAAATTATGCTATATCTAAAAATAAGAAACTCATATTATAATATCTTCAAATCCATAACGTTATAAAATTTGGCCATGATAATATAACTTCATATAATGTTTGATGCTATTGTATTCTAAATTCTCTCTACACTCCTTTAAACATTTGTATTCTTACATCAAACTTGGAAATTTCTTAGATATATCCTAGCTAAGCCTCCTTGATGTTTCCACCATCATACACAATCGCATTTTGTTAGTATGCTAGAAACGATAGAGTGAAATCCAAATCTCCTAATAGCCACATAGCTTACACTTCACTACTTAAGCTCTTAAGATGTGTGATCTCACATTTGTAACATATAAAGTGCCTTTTAAACACAAAAATAAACATAGTGCTCTCTTTCATTCACAAAACTAAGACATTCATTAAAAGACTTGAAAAGTTTTCAAGATCTCTAATATGGTGTAGTCTTTATGTGAGGAAGGGTGATGTAGGTCTGGTCGACATAGTCATCTATGTGGATGACTTGATTATTACATGTGATAGTAATAGTCACATTACTAATATCAAGGGCATTTTTATGCAGAAGTTTGAAATAAAGGATTTGGGTGAGCTAAGGTACTTTCATGGTATTGAGGTGATTTGATGTGTTGATGGTATATGTATGTCCCAAAGGTAGTATGTCTTGGATATGTTATCCAAATATAGTGTGATAGTATCTAAGCCTCTTTTAGTGCCATTGAAGTAAAATGTAACGTTGAGTGCTGATATTGGAAATGAGATAGAAGACTTTACTATGTTCACGAAGAGAGTTTGACCTATATAACTATCATAAGGCCAGATTTGAGCTATACTATTGGACTTATGAGTCAATTTATGTAGATACCTACTAGGAATCCTCAATTGAATGCAATCAGACATATGTTGAGGTATGTGAAGTTCACTTTATATTATGGACTTTTCTATGAGGTAGGTAAGGATGTACATGTATTTGGGTACACAGATGCAAATTGGGTTAGCAGCTAGTTTGAAAGAAGATCTATCACAATAGATGCAAATTTGGGTTGGTAGCATGCTTGATAGAAGATCTACCAGTAGATTCATGTTTTCCCTTGGTAGCACTGTAGTTACTTGGAGCAATAAAAAGCAACCAATGGTTTTAGGTGGAGGGTGAGGAGGAAGGAAGGATGGACAACCATCAAGTGTAAAAGTGGGGGTTATACTTCAATTCCACAAATGCATCAAGGTCAAATGGGTGCATAGCCAAACCACACAAACAAGTGGTAAGATTTGTGAGGAGACATGGACCAACAAAGAAACTAGCCACATGGAGTTCCTCTTCCATGAGAATTTTATTATATAAGGGATGGTGCTATAGATTGGAAGGCAATTCGAGGTCACAAGCCAAAATGATGGCATGGAGTGAAATAGGAGAATGATATATAGGATTAGCCTGAAGGTTACTACTGGCACCCCGTTGCTCGGTAGTGGTCATCAAATGACTACCAGCCTGAGTGATCTCAAGTTGATGGCCACACCAGAGGCATAAGAAAAGACTAGAAGTGGTTTTTTGGTAGTAAGATCTGCAAACACAATGGGACCATCACATTTGGTCACTGGAGCATAAGCAGAGATGAATCGGGAGGTCTGGAGATGCTTCTAAGGAAGAGTCTTGACATACTTAGCCTACACTAAGAGACTCTTGTGGAATAGATGTTCATGTTCCTCCCAAGTGGGATTCCATAGAGTTGCAAGTTCAAGGGCCTCATTATCGGCAAGGTCAATGTCAATCATAGCAAACAATTTCACAAAGGTGGTAAACAAAGAATCAAATTGGAGTAACCAAATAGTGTCAGAAGAGTTGTCCTTTGTGGCCAAGTTGGCTACCATGCCAGGCCGCTGAGAGAGCGACAAATGAGCAAAAGTTTTAGATCACAGAGTGGATGAGGAGTGGTGGAACTAATCTAAAGATGAAGTGGGACTAGTTTCCCACATTCAAGTTGGATTTTAGCACGGGCGGCTTGATCCAACTAATGGATGGGTTGAGAGATAGGGGAAGAGGAGGATGCAGCAAAGGATTCAGAGGGTCGAAGGGTGGGTGTAGGAAGAGGGACAATAGGTGGATCCATGCCAAAAGGTGGAGGTGGGGAGGTAGAGGAAGATAGAGGAAGCAACTCTGAAGTGGGTGGGAAAGGGAAGGAGAATGGGGCGGAGACTCTAACTCCACATGAGACGGTGGGATTGGGAGTGGGAATGAATGGGAAGCCCACGGATGGGATGGTTGGCGCTTCAAATGGCCTGGAGGAACAGTGAGTGAAGCCCAAGGAAAAGTTCCAAATGAGAAGTTATAGCATTTAAGAATCCAAATGTAGGTGTTACCTTGGTAATAGCCCTAAGCCTCCAAGATAGTGTGTGCCACCCAACACAGGGAAATGGTGGGCTTGGGAGGAGACTTGCAACGTCGGTTGGACTTCCTATGCAATGGCTTTTAGGGTGATGAAGGTGGAGATGGAACCGACGATGGGAGGCGAGGTTGCCATTGGAAGGTAGGAAACTTTGCAAGTGTGGGTTTTGAGGCATGACTAACAGGAGGAGAGTGGTGATGATGGGCTTGAAACAAGTGAGGAAATAAGTAACCACTGGATTAAGAAGGGGTGGGATGAGGAGTTGACGTTTGCCCCATAGAAAGATCCCCTTTACTGAAAGCAGAAACAACATGGGCACTCAGAAAGTGAAATGTAATGCGTTGATCAACATAGTTGATATTGCATGGAACCTAACACTTAAAAGGTTCGCCCAAGAGAAGTTCCTTTCCCACATCTACACGGTTCAAAAGAATGTAAAAAAGAAGAGGGATGCTCTCAGATCTACAATAGTGAGCAAGAGTTTACATTTAGCTAAGAGTAAGTAGGGCTGGCCACCATATGGATGAAGCTTAGTGTGAGTGGGTGTCAAGGTGGGTTGGCCCAAATCCCCATCCAAAGGTTGTATGGGAGAGTATTGAAGTCAGAAACTTCATCAATGAGAGCGTCAGTAGTGACCTACTTGGCAGTAGTCAACTAGATCTGAAGGAAGGCCAGGGAAATGACACAGTCATCCTCAAGGGCAATTAAAGAGATGGACACAACTCATACATTGAAGAATGAAGAGGAGTGTTGTGTGGGGCTAGATGAAGCCAACTTATGAGTGTCAGCCTTCTGCTCAAGTTGCTCATACCATGTTTGTTCAATCACCATGACCGGACACAGACAGGAACATTAGGAGGATGCATGGGGCCTAGAGGGTAATACTTCTTACTGCAGCTACCATTGAAGTGTCCAATGCCTTCCCCCTCTAGGGTTTCAAGCTCAACATTGTCCATCCAACTAATTTGACAGTCCTAGGCCATGAAGTTTCAATTTTTGTTTATGGCCCTTAAGAGAATACAAGAGCACCAGGTCACCTTTATCAAAGGAACGCAGTTGTACATGTCAATCAAACAAAGATGTACATTGGACCTTTTCAGAAAGGAGGGCATATGTGACCAAAAGGACAGCTTCACTGAGATGTTCCAATGCCACAAGGCGGTTGGTCCAAGCACTAGTGCCTTCCCAACACTCCTGGATTGCAATGTGAAGACTGGGGATGAGAAACTCAATTGACATAACAGCATCAGTACCATAGGTAAGTCGACTAGCCAATTGAAGTTTTGAAGGTAGTTTGGAAGGCCTAGAGGATAGCCATAAGCTTATTTACCAATCAGAGTGGGAAGCAGAAAAAGTCTTGGTCAAAACATTAAGCAAAATCTTGTTGGTGGACTTAGCCTGGCCATTTACCTGAGGATAGTATGGAGATGACTTGCGGTGGATAATGTGAAAGATAGAGAGCAAATGCTCAATGACCTCATTCAGAAAGTGAGTCCCTTGATGGCTAACCAACTCAATCAGGTAGCCAAAGCAAGAAATCACATGTTTCCACAAGAATTTAGCCGTGGTACAGGTGTCATTCTTGTGGATGGCTCATGCCTCAACCCATTTAGTCAGATACTTAGTTGCCACAAGGATGTAGCATGCTTATGAATACTGGGTAGTGGGAGTGATAGGGCCTAGAAAGTCAATCTTCTATTTTTTTAAAGGATGTCTAGCGATGACAGGGGATGGCTCCATCTTGTCCTTACGAATAGGAAGTTTGGTGTGCTAGCACTCATCACAATGCTTAACAAAACATGATGCATCCTTAAACAAGGTGGGCCACCATAACTGGGCCTGTAAAACCTTATGTGCCATAGCCTGACCATCAAAAATGTTTGCTAGCAATGCCACCATGGGCTTCTTGGATCACACACTCCATGTCATGTTCACACATGCATCGTTGAAGAAGACCATCATGCCCTAGTCAAAAAAGTTGACCAGCAATCATCTGGTAGGGTCGGGTCTTAATCAACAAGCAAGTGAGATGAGCCTCTCGATGGGCCATTCAGGAATTCCATACTCTAAAATAGCAATAATATCATCTACCCAATGAGGTGTGAGATCAACCTTGAAGAGTTGAGCCTCCTATTGAAGGCAAAACAAATGGGCATCAGGTAAATTATCATCAATACCTATTGCCTTTTCTCCACTTGTCAATCAAGACATGTGATCAGCCATATAGTGTTGCTTTCCTTTCTACACAATCATATAGAAATAAAACTCAAGCAACAACAACAACCACTGAGCAATTCTGTCTATAGCACATGGCTTGTTCACAAGATAAAGTAGAGCTTGATGATCAATAAAAAAGGTGAAGGGAGTGGCAAGTAAATAATGTCAAAACTTCTTAACTACATAAACCATTGCTAAATCTTCCCGTTCAGTGGTGGAATAATTCATCTTAGTTTCAATGAGTTTCCTACTTGCAAAGCTCATGGGAAGGTCCATGTTACGTTCACTAGGTTGGCACAAAACAACTCCAATGGCAATTTTGGATGCATGAATGTGAACATGGAATGTGATCATCCAATCTAGGGCTTGTAAAATTGGTGTAGAGACAAGAGTCTTCTTCAGTGCCTCATAGGTAGCTTGGCATTCAACAGTCCATTCCCACACAACCAAAAGCTTATAAAGGGGCCTAGCAATAGTAGCATAGTTTAGAACAAAGTGGTGATATTAGCGAGTATGCCCAAGAAAGCATTGAATACCCTTCGGATTGGTGGGAGGTGGAAGCTCCATAATAACCTTAATCTTGGCAGTATTGGCAATGCCATTCTTGGACACAACGTGTCCTAGGATAATGCCATGCTTTACCCAGAATTGGCATTTCAGCGGATTTAGGGAGAGCTGATACTACTGACATATTTCAAAGACAAGGCAAAGCTTGGCAAGTGCACTTCCCAAACTAGTATGGACATAGAGGTCATCAACAAAGGCTTCAAGCCACTTACGCAACATGTCTTTAAAGATGGTGCACATCAATCATTGAAAGGTGGCAAGTGCATTGGTAAGCCCAAATGGTATGACAATGTAAGCAAAGATGCCCCACTTAGTGGTGAAAGAACAATCATCTGGGTGAACCTGAACTTGATAGTATGGGAGGAATCCATCAAGGAAGATATAAGCCTCCTTCCTGACCACTCTCACAATCATGTAATCTGTGTAGGGCAGTAGATAGTGATCGTGTTTGGTTGCTGCATTGACCTTCTTATAGTTAAAACAAACTCTAGTGTTGCCATTCTTTTTTAGTACCACGATAATGGGTGATACCCACTCAGTATGCTCAATCTCATGATTGAATCTTGCTTTCTGCAATTTGTCTAATTCCTCTTCACATGCTGAATGTAGCAAGGATTCATGGAATAGGGCCTTTGTTTGACATGTTTAGCATCTGGCCACATGGGAATAATGTGAGAAAGTACCTGAGGTGGCACTCCTTTGAGATCTGTGTAACTTGAGGCAAATACATCACGGAACTCCTTGAGTACCTAGATGAGGGTCTCCTTATCTTCCTTACTTAAATCCTCAGCAATAAAGGCAGGTTTAGGCATTTTCCCCTCCTCGGTAAGGTTGACTTCCTTTAGTTTAGTTGGGCCTTTAATAGATTCACTAGTGGAACCTTGGCGTTTGGCACCAAACATAATGACAATTCGATTCCCTTTCTTGAACCTAGTAAAGCATTTAAGGAGATCCTGGGGCTTATGTTGAGAGCTTGCATTAGAGTCAGGGTTCGTCAGATCATTCTTAAGATGCTTCATTCTCAAGTGAATCGGTAAGTTCATCTTAGAGTGTGGAGTTGGGGTAGGTGAGGGATTTCAGGATCAGAGTCAGTGCTAGGCATCAGACTCAAAATCAAACTCATTTGACCCTGGTGGAGCATCAAAAGGTGGGTCTTCTAAGGGCTTAGTAGTGAATAGATCAGGGTCAGAAGTAGAGTCAAAAGTGTGGGATTCCAACTAAGCATAGTCCATGGCCTACAAGTATTCCAACCATTCTAAATTAGATTTAACATGGATTAGGCCAGCATCAATGTGCAAAGTGGGGTGTGTGGAGGTTTTTTGGTCAACTGTGATTTTCTCAATTATTCTTCCATCAGAGTCATAGTCTATGTTAGAATATGTATCACTTTCATACTCACTTGGTTCATCTGTAAAGTTACTATCCTCCTTTGTCTTTAAGTCATCAGGGGGCATCATGGAGAAAAAAAGATTATTGTGATAATTGAACAAAACTTGATGAAGGTGGTCCAGTGTCAGATGGGCTAGGTTAAGAGCTCTTCAAAGATCAGTAGGTTAGCCTTGGCCACATTCTTGAAGGTTGGTCTCCAAGATGAGAGGAATTTACAGAGCTCAAGGTGATTAGTAGGCGTATGGAAGCCTTTTGGCTTAGATGTGCATGATGGGCCGACCAGCATGCATCATCAACAATGGCACATAGAAGAAATTTCATGAGGAATATCAAGCTTGTTTGTGGGGGCTTCTTTAAGTTCATGTTGACTCAGACCTTTGTGAGCTTCTTTTTACTTTCCATTTTTTGTGAATGGCAATTCCAAGGTAGCAAGAATATGAATCCAGTCCTGTTCATCTTCTGGGCATGTAACATATTTGTTTAAAGGCTTCTGTGTTGGAGGACAAATAGCATCACCATGCAACAAGCTAGAAATAGCATTGAGGTTGATTGAGGTGGTCTTCCAGCTATCCATTTCAATGCACACAGCCTCAATATGATTTCCCAAAAAGACCAGACCATTACCCCAATCCTCAACGAGTCCTACATTGCGCATCTAGGGTCGGCCAAGCAATAGGTCATACTCAACTCCTTTCATGACCACAAATGTGATAGAGAACTTGATACTAGCAATCTTCATCGGTCTGTCCTTCAGCACACCTAGGGGGCGCACCTTAGAACCATCGGCAACAGTGAGATTAAAGTGGACATGTTGAATCGAAGGGTTGTCCCACATCTTGAGCGTTGCGCCCGATTCACAATACTAACACCAACACCGTTATCTATAATACCTCTTCTCATGGAATTAGAGAAGGTTTCCATAGGTAGAACTGCATGTTTTTCTCAGCACCCTCCTAGAACATGCAACTCCAAGAGCATCTAGAATGGGAGTAGGTGGAAAGCTAGGAAAATGGATGTTGTGGATTATCCTCAATAGGCTGGGTCTCATTACTTCCATCAATCTAAGTCTTGAACATTGTCCAAATGGCAGGATTGTGCTTGAAGAGCATGGGGATAGAGACACTGTGAAGGGCTAAGGCAACTAAAAACCTAGGGTCAACTTCCTGATACACTGTAACCTCCTTATCTGACCTTAGGCGAGTTGTTGTGTACCAAGGTCGGTGTAGAGGGTCGCCCAAAGGTATTAGGGCCAATTGTTGAGGCAAGGAGAAGTATGCTATTGATGCCATGGGGCTACAAATTGTCCATGGCTTCTTCAACTCTAATTTCAGCTTGAGCCTTGTCCACCCAATTTACTTTGCGAATCAATTAAAGTTGATGCTCTAGGCTAGGGTATTCACCTACTTTAGCTTATGTAGCCATTTATGTGGGTGGAGTAGATGTAGATGTAGCTTGCTCAACACTCAAAGCAACTGCGGGAGCTGAAGTCACCCTATCACTTTTGAGTTTGAGAGCATCACACTTAGTTTTCTTCTTTGCATTCTTCTTTCCAATGATAGAGCCAGTAGCTAGAGATGGCCCGGATACTCATGCCACCTTGCTTATCATGCGCTATGGTAATGGCATTAATCGGGATGGGAATCACATCTTCATCTTTCAGCATTTCTACTACAAAGAGTTTCAAGGGAATAGTGGGTACTAGAGCTTTGCTAGAGCTAGCTTTCCACTTCGGGCAATTTGAATACATGTGAGTGATGCCACACTTGAGACACCATTGATTAGCTTTGTTCTCCTTTGGTTGTTCTTATTTTTGTGGGCACCATGTGGATATGTGAACAGTTAGCAAGCAAGAGCCTCATGGGGTTGCATCAAACCGTGCCCTCGGCCCCATCCCAACATCATGATCAAAATTGGTCTATAGTCAATGAACATTGCATTTTCTTCTTTGTCATATGAGACAAATAGGTTGGTACAATCATCATCCTCGATGGGTTCTTTAACATAGTGGACTGAGGAATCACTAGGGGTTAACAAATGCTCCTTCCACCTTCAACAGGTTGATGCAAGAAATTTTTTAACCCTACCTTGATGACTTCGTCCTCATCTTCTTTGATGATATCTTAATGTATTCCAAGAATGAAGAAGAGACTGAACCACAATTGCAAACATTTTTTGAAACAATGAGGGCCCACAAACTATATGCTAAAAAGAAGAAATGTACTTTCTTCAAGAAGAAAATTGAATATCTAGGATTCATAGTATCGGAAGATGGCATTTTTGTGGATCTTGCCAAAGTCTAAGATATACAAGACTGGCCACCCCCGACAACGGTCAAGGAAGTGCAAAGCTTCCTAAGGCTAACGGATTGGTATAGAGTCTTCATTAAAGACTATGCCTCAATCACCGCACCACTCATCGACCTTCTCAAAAAGTAAGTCTCCATTACATGGACATCTGTCGAACAATCTAGCTTTGAGAAGCTTAAGTAGAGCTTGGTAATCACCCCTATCCTAAGGCTACCCAAACTCAGTAAAGAATTCAAAGTCATAACTGATACAAGCTCTCTTGCTTTGGGTTGTGTGCTTATGCAAGAAGGACATCTAGTAGCCTATGCTTCAAGAAAATTAAACTATGCCACACATGATCTAGAATTACTTATTGTGATTCATGCCTTTAAACTATGGAGACATTACATGCTTTTGGTAATAGGTTTTCTCTAGTCTCACTGATCATAAAAGCCTAAAGTGGATTTCTACTCAGCCAAATCAAAATAGGAAATAATGCTGATGGATTGAGACCTTACAAGAATTTGACTTTGAAATCAAGTATAGACCAGGCAAGGAGAATGTGATTGCAGATGCCCTAAGCTATAAATCATTCCTTAATGCTCTAATCCTAGAAGAACCCTCTAGGGCTGGAACTCTTGCCACAATGATTTCAATGCCTAGTAACCCTCTCATAGAAGTGGTAGTAACCCTCTCATAGAAATGGCTAAAGAAGAGGCAACAAAGGATCCAAGCTATCAAAACTTGTTAAGAGAATTTTCCATCAATGATTCAAATCCAAAACTCAACAGTAAGTATCAAGATTTTTTCATAAATGAGGAGCTTGCCTATTACAGGATAAGACTATGGATTCTTGCAAGAAGCTAGGAATTCAAAAGAAAAATACTATGGGAAGCTCACAATTCTCTATTTTTGGATCATCCTTGTCATACTAAGACTCTTAATACATTCAAAAGAAGCTTCTACTAGGAAAGACTCAAGGGTGATGTGCTCACGTATGTCACCGAATGTCGAAACTGCGAATGAGTTAAGGCAGAGCATGTCAACATGCCAAGAAAAGTCCAGCCACTTAACATCTCTTAAATGAAATGGGAGTATATCAGCATGGACTTCATAGTTGGATTATCCATGGTACAAGGAGGATATAACTCCATAATGGTAGTCATTGATATGCTAACAAAATTTAGACACCTTATTCCTATAAAAATCAATTACAAGGCTTCCGATATTGCCATGGTTTTCATTAAGGAAAAGTTTAGGTTACATAGATTATCCCAAAGAATCATTAGTAAACCGTGATTCTCTCTTCACCTCAAACTTTTGAAAGATTTTGTTTGAAGTTCTAGGAACCAAGATCCGCTTCAATACTACTTACCATCCCCAAACCGATGGTCAAACATAGCAAGTCAACCAAGTTATTGAGGATTATTGAGGGCTTATTGTAATAGGGAACCCAAATGGTGGATCCAATATCTACCCTTAGTTGAATTTTCCTACAATGCATCATACCATCAAAGTATTCAAATGACTCCTTTTCAGGCACTATATGGGCAAGATTGTCTTACCCCAGTAAATCCCTACGGGTAGAAGCATCTAGGTAAATGCTAGAAAAAATGAATCAGCACAAGTGAATGCTATAAGGCAAGATATTTAAGCTGCCAAGGACTGACAGAAGGCATATTAATGAAGGTAAGAATGCATCTTTAAAGAAAGTGACATGGTTTTCCTATCAGTTCGCCTAAAGAAAAGCTCCATATCTTTGGGGGAATTCAAGAATCTAAGTACTAGGTATTGTGGGCAATATAAGTTGCTAAAGTGTCTGGGGGAAAAATGTCTACAAGTTGCAACTCCCTGACAACGTGAAAGTACATGATGTATTTCATGTCAGTCTATTGAAAGCATATGTCCCTAGCCCAGATCATGTACTAAACAACCAACAAATTGTAATGCCCAGTCAAAGAATTCCTCGAACTTCAACTAGAAAAGATACTTGACATGTGGGATAAGACTCTTAGAAGCAAAACCCTTAGAGAATATCTCATCCAGTGGAAAGACTACTCTGAAGAAGATGCCACTTAGATTGACCATGTGTAATGAGCGGGGATCATGGGAACATGGCATGGGAACATACCAATCACACTGACGGTATATAAGGTATAAGAGGGTATTTTGAGGCATCACAGAATTATCAAGAATCTCTCTTTTCACCTTCACAAGCTTTCATGGCTTCTTCTTCTTCTTCTTCTTATTCTTATTCTTATTCTTCTTCCTCCCTTTCCTCTCATTCTCTCTCTTCTCCATGTATTTCTCTCTCCTCTTCTTCTCTTGCAGTCCTTCTCTCTCTTCTCTCCCTTAGTTAGGCTAGTTAGGTCTCTTTCATTACAAGTGGTATCAGAGATTTGTCCTTGATTCTTTTCTTTTCCCATAGATTTAGGGTTCTCATAGTTTCTCATAGTTAGAAAACCTCAGTTACATCTCTCTCACAGATACACAGGGAGTACTCAAGCAGATTATCATCCCTCTTGAAGACTATGGTAGCCTTTCTTGGAGTTTTTCCAAGAACCATGGACACATTTGGAGGCGAGAAGACAATTTTGGCAGGTCGTCACTAATTTCCATGTAATTTTCTTGAGGGTTTTGGGCAAAAGGATTGTAGCAGAGTTAGAGAAGCCCAAAAGCACAGTTACTTTTTCAAGAGAACATTCTCTCTCCTTCTTCCTTCAAGCTGCCATGGAACCTTCAACCCCAAGAATAGCAAAAATCTTGCTTTCCCCTCTTCCTCAGCCGAAATGACTTGTCCTAGAGCTTCCCTCTCACCTTGCTCAACATCTAGAGCAGCCTTGAGCCTGACCTTCCTGGAGCCTCTAGGGAGCAGCCCGAAAAACGTGGCACGTTTTGCGTTGAGTGGTCTGACTTACTCCTCCAGCTCCACCTTGCTTCATTGCTCAGCCTTGGCACACTCCTGGGCAAGCTTGATCACTGGTATTGACCCCCCCATCAGTCCTTGACAATAACTCAAACCCTACTATGGGCAACAGCCATGGCAACCATGAAACCTTCAGCCCAGCTCAAAACACACTGAAGCCCTTCAATTTTCTTACCTCGAGAGCCTTGGGAGCAACCACAAGATTCAACAAGTAAGGATATACGACATTGAAGGCCCCCATACAACCACATGCATCAAGAAGAAGGGTAACCACAATGTTCTTGAAGAAGGCAGTCAATAACTCTTCCCCAAGCTTGAACAAGGTATGTCAATCAGTTCTTCCTCTCTCTTTTACATCCAATTGTTGAGCCAAGCCACTTGATGAGAGAGATGGAGGAAATTCTTGGGTTGTGAGTGCCAATTGGATTCCCATCCTCAGTCCACACCCTTGAAATGCATGCATGGCTGGATGATCTTAAAATTTCTTTCCCATTGATCAAGATTTTACTCTAATCCTTAACCGTACTCTTGTTTTAATTCCGATTGATAAGGAAGAAATTGTAAGAAGGGTAAGTCATGCAATCCTCAATTTATAAATGCATATCATGTTAGTTGCTTAATAATAAATGTTTGCCATGTAAATTCTGGGTGAGAAAAAGCCCAATGACAGGCGAGGTGGCAAGACAAAAGAGGGGTGATCCCCCCTTGCCATCAAAGACCCTGAAGGGGTACACAACCCGGCCCGGGGGGAACTTTGCCCACCTCCCGATGATCCGGAGCCCAAAGGTTCTTGCAGGTGCAAGTACACTTGAATGAATAGCCCGATCCCTGATCATTTAAGTCTACAGCCCTCTACATGCATTGGTAATGTCATGTATCACTTGGGAATTATATGGTGGATGCATGCAGGAAGGGCAGGGTATGCAGTCATGAAAATGGTCTCAGCAAAAGAACTATGGATGCAAATAATGTATGGCTCTATGTGGCATTGAGAACTATTGTTGAGGCCCTAGATGTCTTGAAATAAGCATCTCACCATTGGGATAAGGTATGCTCTTTGAAGGAGTTCTTGCAGGGTATTGTAGACAGCCAGTCCCACACAGTCACCCTGCAAAAGTCAATTACAACAAAGAATTCTTGTGTGACTGAGTGCAATCCCCATAGCTCAATTCGAATAGGGCATCCTCCCCTTTGATATGAATCATAAATCTCCCCATTCCGCCCTATGGTTTGGGAGGTACGCTCAATTTTGTGCTCGGAGGTACTGTGGGACAGGTAGCAGTCCTACACAGCCAGCCCACAAAAGTCAATTATAGTAAAGTCTTCTTGTGTGATTGAGTGCAGACCCCATCACTCGATTCGAAGAGAGTGTCCCCCCCTTTGATTTGAACCAAAAATCTCCCCATTCCATCTTACTCTTTGGGAGATAAGCTCAATTTTGTGCTCAAAGGTACTGTGGGATAGAGTCAGCAGTCCTACGCAATAAGCCCACAAAAAGCAATTACAGAAAAGCCCTGATCATTTATTGTCAATGATATTTTTACACAGCCTCATAGAGGGGATCGAGAGCTTTAATTTGAATAAAAAAATTTGGCGATCGGAGCTTCCTAGCTCAAGATATTGTCATTTCTGTAACAAGGGGTCTGGTGGGCTACACTTGGGATGGTAGGCCACAAGGGTAAAGCAAAGGCCCAAGAGGACTTCCAGTGTGAAATATGGGACTCCCGTGCCTCAATGAACAATCCTAGCTCAGCCCAAGAGGATTGTGAAGACATGTTTGAAGATGGTGCCCTTGAGATGGAGCGGCCCATCCTTGGGACCACAACTCCCCCATAATGGAAGCTATATGCATACTCATGGGAATGGCCAGCAAGGGCCTAATGCAAATTTTGGGCAGCATGGAATGAAAGGGGTACATGGGCAGCATGCACATGGCAGTTTTGGGTGGCATGGTCATTTTGGACAGCAAGATCCTAATGTGCAGTTTGGTCCTCATGTAATACATGTACATGGGCAGCATGGCCTCCATGGAAATTTTGGACAGCAAGGCATGTATGGGCAGCATAACATACATGGGCAGCATGTAGCACATGGCATACATGTACAGCAAGGCCCAAACGAGCTGTGTGACAAGATTGTGTTTACAAAGTTTAATGGGCAGTCCTCATCCCCGATTGAATTAGAGGAATAGACCTCTAAATTGGAAACCTACTTTCTTATTTACTCCCATATCGATGAGGCAAAATTTATTTTTTCCTCCCTTCATTTGGAAGGTTTTGCCCACACATGGTGGAGATTTATTCAAAGAGAAAATCAGCAGTTTCATGATTGGGAAGATTTCAAGATACATATGATCGAATTTTTTGTCTCCTTGATAGAGAAAGAATGTTTGGCTAAGCAATGGTATCAGTTTGATCAGCAAAATCTCACCATGAGGGAGTATACCAACCAGTTTATGAACCTATCCATGTATGTTGAGGCAGGCAGTGATGAGGACAAATTGTATAAATACATTTATGGGCTAGATGCGCATCTTTCAGCTGATGTAATGGCTCAAAATCTAGCCACCTTGTTTGCAGCCATAGAATTGGCTGAATGATATGGTCAGAAATACCGTCGCAATGAGGGCATGCAGCCCATTACAGGACAACAAAGATACCCTATTAGGAAACCCCCATATGCCGGTAATTATCGCAGCAACAATGCAAGGAATGGAAGCCCCAAAATCCCCACTTACCCCACTTTTAATGCTAAGAGAAAATATGGCAATTTTGGGACAACACCCCCTCCAAAAGTGACCCAAAGTATGTTGAAAATAAGACATGGAATGGCTTCAATCCTAACGGTCAAAAATTCATTTCTCCCGAGGTTGTCAAGGATCGCAAGGCTAAAGGCTTGTGCTTTAAATTTAGGGATAAGTACATGATTGATCATGCATCCAAATGCCCCTTTAAGAATGCCATTATCAAGTTTAATAGCATGTATGTACTAGAAAGTGACAAGTTGGAAGAGGACTTACATGACAACTCTCCCATGATGACACTTGCTGAAAATGTTGAATATGAAGAGGATCTTGACACCGATCAGTTTTATGACTCACTGAACGGGTTCCCTTTTGACACCGGTGGCTTCCCTATGGATGACATGCTTGGGAATGACCCTTTGCACCCCACATTACCACTATATCAGCTTGCTCTATCTCCATGGATACATGGATTGGCTCTAGGAGCCCGAACACCCTACGGGTACATGGTAACATTGATAGCAAGAATGTATACATTCTCATAGATAGTGGCAGCACACACAGTTTTGTGAATAAATCGACTCTTGGCCGTTTGACATGTGCTCCTACTAAATTACAACAACCTCTTAGGGTTTAAGTGGCCAATGGAAGTGAGGAAATAAGCTCCCATGTATGCACACAAGTGTCTAGAAAATTATACAGCAAAGGTGGACTTAATTACCCTTGATACGGGCCCCGTGGATGTTGTTTTAGGTTGTGATTGGCTGCAGCAGTTGGGAAAAAACTCTATGGACTTCTCTCAATTGTATATGGAGTTTGTAATGCATGGGCAGCTCGTACATTTGGAGGGCATCAAAGAAATTGCAGATTTTCAGCTTATAACAGCAAGACAACTCAAATAAGAATTCAAGAAACGCTCCTAGATCTTTGTCTTGCATTTGCATAAGGATAATGATGACCAGCACACCTTGGGGAAGCAAAATGCAGCACTAAAAGCACTTTTGGCTGAATATAAATACATATTTCAACCCCCCACCACTCTCGCACCTTAGAGATTGTTGGATCACCTGATTGACTTGGAGCTCCATGCCAAGCCCATTAATAAACCCCCATATCGGCTCTCTAAATGTGAGAGAGAGGAAGTACTAGCTAAGCAATTCAAGGAGCTCACTGAAATGGGGTTCATAGAGCCTAGCTCTTCCCCTTATGCCTCTCCAGTTCTATTGGTTAACAAAAAGGACGGATTCTTTGGTTGGGCTTTTCCATTTTGTGTTGGTATTCTTTGATGATATACTCATTTACAGCAAGTCACTACATGACCATTTGAAGCATGTCAGACAAATTTTTTATATACTAAGAGAGCACTGGTTATTTGCCAAGGAAAGTAAGTGTGTTTTCATGCAAACAGAGGTTGAGTACTTGGGACACATTGTTAGTGAAAAAGCATCCAAGCTGACCCTAAGAAAGTGCAGTGTGTCCGAGATTGGTCCACCCCCACTACTACTACCTCTTTGCATGATTTTCTTGGCCTCTTCTCTTTTTATCAGAGATTTATTCGCCATTATGCCACAATTGCAACACCATTAACTGACAGGCTGAAAAAAGAGACTTTCTTATGGGATGATTTGGCTGATTGTAGTTTTTAGCACAGCTGAAAGACTCGCTCACTTCAGCCCCTATCCTAGTATGCCCCGACTTTTCAAAGGATTTTACAATCCAGTGTGATGCTAGTGGATGGGGTATTGGTACAGTCTTGCTGCAAGAACACGGTGTAATAGCATTTGAGAGCCGAAAATTGGATGATAAAGAGAGAGAGAGTTGCATGTCTATGATCAGGAGATGTTGGCAATCATTCATGCTATTAAAAAGTGGCACCACTACTTGTATGGTAGTAAATTTAAAATGAAAAGTGACCACTGTGTACTCAAATACTTCTTGACTAAGCCCAACCTCACTCCCAAACAATGTAGATAGGTAGCTACCCTACAAAACTATGACTTTAAGATTACCCACACCCATGGCAAGGACAATGTAGTGGTTGATGCACTCTCTCACACGTGGGCATGCAAGGTTTCGTCTATCACGAATTCAGCCCTCTTTTTCAGAAATTACAGCAAGGTGTTATGGATGACAACTCTCAATATCAGCTCCACAATGGCCTCATTTGGATCTATGGCCATATTGTAATTCCCCATGCCTCTCATTTTACCCAAAGGATCCTTGAAGAGATGCATTCTTCAACCGATTGCTATCCACTTAGGGGTCTTCAAAACATATGACTGCATTTCAAAAAGCTTCCATTGGAAAGGCCTATGGCAAGATGTTAAAGACTTCGTGTCTAGATGTGTGCCTTGTCAACAAAATAAAGATAGCACTCTTAAACCGGGTGGATTGTTGTAGCCCTTGCCTATCCCTGAAGGAAAATTAATCCACATTACCATGGATTTCATCACTGGTTTACCTACAACCAAGAAGAGTTGGGATAGCATCTATGTGGTAGTTGACCGACTCACTAAAGCAGTCCATTTCATCCTTACAAAATCTTAGTTTACAGCACCTCAAGTTACCACTCAGTTTATGGAGCATGTATTTAAGTTGCATGGCTTATCCCATGTCATAGTACATGATCGGGATACCAAATTTATGAGTCAGTTTTGGCAGACAATTTTTAGCTCCATGGGGATCAAATTGGCTCCATCTACAGCTTATCCTTCCTAAACGGATGGGCAGACCAAGCAAGTCAACAAGTGGCTTGAGAATTATTTGCGACATTTTTGTCATGATGTGCAGAATTCTTGGGATGGCTACACTTGGCTGAATTTTCTTACAACAACTCCACTTGTTCGAGCATTGGAGTCTCCCCCTTCGAAGCATTGTATGGTTATCTTCAATGAAAAGCTCAATCCCCTTGGAAAAGAAGAGCTGAACCGCATGCAAGCTTTACTTCAATAATGCAAGGTAAATCTCAAAAGGGCTCAAGAACATGAAGCTCCATGCTGATGCAAAAAGAAGACCCCTTGAATTTCAAGAGGGTGAATTGGTACTCCTCAAGGTCCCCAAGTCCTGTTATGCTACACTAAAGGACGGTTCTTGCAACAAGTTGGCACACCGTTACTATGGGCCCTACACAATCATTAAGAAGGTCGGGGAATTGGCCTACCGTCTCCAACTCCCTCCCACTACTAAGATCCATAATGTCTTCCATGTGAGCCAATTGAAACCTTTCATTGGCACTCCCAAAGATCATGTAGAGGAGCTACCCCCCCATAGATGAGGAGGGCCTTATCCAGTATATTCCTGAAGTGGTCATTGGGTAGTGTGAAAAGCAACTTTGCACCTATTCTATCCATGAATACTTGATAAAATGGCAAGGCCTACCAATAGAGGAAGTTTCTTGGCGCCTAGCATCTATCTTGGATGAGTTTTCACATCTCAAGGAGGCCGTATTGTTTGGAACTTAACCATGACACCTGTTTTGGGCTGTAGTTTGTGTCTGGACAGCCAATTGTTTTGCACCAATTTTGGTCCTGACCCATTTTCAGCCCCATTTTTCATACATGGATTGAAAGTACACCTTGAGGGCTCTGTGTCAACATCTCACTTGCCCCGAGATCGGAGTTTCCTAGAGGAAGTTATGGCTGTTTTTCTCCAACCATACTATCTTGGATAGCACACTAGTAACTTTTGAACAGCCCTCTATTTTGCAATAGTTTTGGTCATGACCTATTTGCAGCCCCCCTCACCCACATGGGTTGAAAGTACATCTTGTGGGCTCCGTAACGCACCTTACTTGTCCTATTCGGAGTTTCTCACACAAAGTTATGACTGATTTCCTACAGTACACCCTTACGGGACAACATCCCTTGTTTTTTAGGACAAAAACTTTATGAAATGGGATGGTTTGTAATAAGCGGGGATCACGGGAACATGGCATGGGAATATACCAATCACACTGATGGTATATAAGGTGTAAGAGGGTATTTTCAGGCATCACATAATTATCAAGAATCTCTATTTTCACCTTCACAAGCTTTCATGGCTTCTCCTTCTTCTTCTTTTTCTTCTTCTTCTTCACTTTCTCTCTCTTCTCCCTATCTTTCTCTTTCCTCTTCTTCTTCTCTTGGAGTCCTTCTCTCTCTTCTCTCCCTTACTTAGGCTAGTTAGGTCTCTTTCATTACACCATGAGTCACCATGTAACCAATATCCCTAGTTTCATTCAAGATGAGGACATCTTGATTCCTCTAAGGGGGAGAGGATGTGATATCCCTACTTTAATTTCAATTTTCCCAACTTCTCGCAAAATTGACTTGAAGAACTCTAAAATCATTAAATAGAGAAGGTCTTGAGCAAAAAGACCCAAGGATTATAACTTGATATTTTTCTCGATTGACAAGGACTGTAGCAACCTGTTGCGGAAGTTGCCATGTGAATGAGAGTTATGAGCCATATTAGTCACTAGTGTCAATATCTATAGTATGGATGGTCCAAAAATATTAGATTTTTGAAAAAAATTGGCATATTTTTTATATTTTAAATATTATTTATTGTAAATATCATAAAAAGCTATGGAAACTTCTAGAACAGGGTGTCATATAAAAAAAAGACGTGGTTTTTTTGCCAGTTTTGGAGATTTAATGCAAAAAGAAGGATCTGTGAAATCATGCGCTTGTGATTGCAGTTTAGAGGCAGCAAAGAGCACTCCAAACGAGGAGAAGAAGAAGGAGTGATCTGGAAGAATTTTGAGGTTTGAGCATCAGATTGTATCTTGGAAGTTTTCAATTGCTGAATTTTCCAAGATCTCCTCCATAAAGATCTCTTTTTCTTAGCCACAAACCTTCTTCTCTAATTTAGCTATAAATAAGAGGCATGGGGAGCCATTGAGAGCAGTCCAAGTAAGAGGGGCAAGGCCCTTCTCAAGAGTATAGAGCAAGAGGGAGTGGGGCAAGAGAAGCACGAGCACATGAATTTCTCGTTAAGAAGATAAGGAGGATATGCCGCAAGCTCTTGAATTCCATTCCTCCATCCCTTCTATCCTATTTCCCCCTGTGAAATCAAGTCTCTTCTCGATTTCTCAAAATTCTTGGTGATCGTTTTTTTCCCCTATTAGTAAAAAATTATATCAATCTAATTACCCCCAAGCTCCTTTATCAAATTCTCCTTTTTTTGTGATCTCACAATTAAAGACCATGGCCCTGAAGAAGAAAGTTATGAAGGTCATGAAAGCAGGAGCTGCTAATAACCTTACTACAAACGGAATGGAGAGTATGGAAATTACAAATGAAACCACAAATACCATCAACCAAGCACTTGTCATGGATCTTCAAGTACTATTTTTCTTAAATAAAAACAACCAATAGGCATTTATCCCATGAATAGGCAATAGAAGATGCATGTGTAAAATACGATTTTATTTTATTTCTATATATTATAATTTCTTTGAGGAATTCTTAACCGCGAATTCCAAGGGGTAACTTGGGTCTGTACAAGATGAAGCTAAGTGAGCACAAGGAAGGTATCCTATCCCTAAAAGATTTAATATTTCTTTTTTTTTAATTGATCAAACAAAATCTCTGATGGGTAATCATCACGAACGCTAATCCTTGATATATAAGAGACCTTGAGATGCCATTTCCAAATGATATTGTTTGTAATTAAACTATATTGTTTTTAATTAAACTAACCAATATTTTTTTAAATTGTGGACAAAGACCCACGAAACTCCAAGGCAGTTATCCTCAAGTATAAAAATCTTGCTTAAATTCAATCCAAACTAATCCCCAAGGAAGAGAAAGTCTAGGTAGACTACTGGAAGGTATTGTCACTTGTCTCAAAATTATTTTTCAAGTGATGCTCATTTGTCTCAAAGTTATTTTACCACTTATGCTCAATTGTCTCAAAGTTATCTTGCCACTTATGCTCAATTGTCTCAAAGTTATTTTGCTACTTATGCTAATTTGCCTTAATGTTATTAATTTTGGAAAGAAAAGATTTGTATTGGAAATAAACTTGTTAAAAGTTTTTGTATAATGAATTCTAGAGAAGATTTTTATGATTCTAAGATAGGTATTGATCTTTCCTAAAATCATCAGGCTAAAATATGGATAATTGAGTATAGATTGCCGATTGACGTAGTATTCTGGTAAACCTAGAATGCTGACTAAGGCAGTGTTCTTTCCTAAAATCATCGGGCTAAAAGATGGATAACTGAGTACAGATTGCCGACTGATGCAGTATTTCGGTAAACCTAGAATGCTAGGTATTGATCTTTCCTAAAATCATCAAGCTAAAAGATGGATAATTGAGTACAGATTGCTGACTGACGCAGTATTCTGGTAAACCTAGAATGCTAAGGGAGTGTTCTTGATGGTGCTAGACCTCCCAAAGGCCAGCGTGAATATAACCTACTCCAAGGGGTTTTTCTTTTGTTGTTTCGTGTTAGTGAGTTTAGAACAATCATGACACAAAAGCTATTGTCGTAGGGAACTCTAGTTGGCAAGAAGAGTTGAGGATACTAGGGGGCTCTAGTCATAAACTCAGGCTCTTACAAACTATCAACTACCCTTCAATTTCCAGATTGTGTCTAGAAGTTCCAATACTAGTTGGGGAATGGAACCTGGAGAGAATAATATCTTCAAACAAGAAAATAGTTGTAAAATATCATTTTTCTAAAAGAATCTATTAAGAAGAAATTACTTTACTCTATTTTTTGTGTCGTGAATTAAAGGCATGTAACAAATCTATGTCAGGAGATAAATCAAGGAAGTTATTTTTATATGTTGAACCAGTGGTAGATAATAATGTAACTAAAACTACTCTAGGAAGCAGGAGGATGGATCCCCAACACATCTAGACCTATGGATTTTTGTGTCGTGAATTAAAGGCATGTAACAAATCTATGTCAAGAGATAACTCAAGGAAGCTATTTTTATATGTTGAACCTAAAGTGGTAGATAATTAGATAATTGAAACTACTCTAGGAAGTAGGAGGATGGATCCCCAACACATCTAGACCTATGACTGGGTGGTCTCGGTAAGCCGAGAGCTTTCCTAAGAAAGAATTAAAATCGCACTTGATGGACCATTAGAAACCAGAAAGCCTGACTCATATCACTTTAGAATCCACTAATACTAATTAGCCGCTAATAGATTTGACCAAAAAAACTCATGTCGATCCTCATGGGAGCGGCTGGAACTTCCACTGCGGGGTAGACTCAAGTGAGCCTAGTTAGCAAACTCTGAGGGTTTTATCAAAATCCCAGACATCACTTCCTAGGATATCCCTTGATGGGTTACTAAGAATGTACTGCCAAGGAAAGCTTGGGCAGCATGTTATAATTGGTCTCTCACTTTTCTTTCATAAATGTGGCATTCTTTAGTTTTCTAAATACAACATACTATATGCGTTGTTTGACACTTAAGAATAGATTCTTTTAGTATCCCTTATCACAAGGTTTATTTTATGTCTTCCTTAGTATATAGATATGAAATTATAAATCATTCATTTTCTTGAGAAATTGTATTAATATTATAAATATGCACACAAGCATGATTGCTCACAAGAGCCGTAAGTTCAAATAGTTTTACCCATTTGCAAGGCAATCATCTAGCTCTTAACTAGAGGCTCCTCATGTACTATCACACCATAAACCATATGGATTTCATCTTCATTGATACGACTAGCTACAAAATTATCATTACTACACCAAAGCCCCTTTGTTTTCATGTTGCCATAAGAGGGAATATTTCATATAAGACCTTCCTAGGTAGCATCTATAGATAGGTCAAAACTAGCTCAAGTGTAGAAGCCCCTAAACATTGCCCTTGGGGAGGCACAATGCTAATCAAAACCAATTGTCATCTAGGTATACATTCACCGTGATACATTCTAGGATAAAAAACACAATCAAGTATTATCCAAGACATATATCAACCAATCCTTTGCAATCATTATCATTATTTTAAATTTATTATAATCATTTTTAAATTCATTACTACACTTTCATCAACAAAATATATTTGTTTTTTCAATCTCTACTATTCATTATAGCCATTACATCTTAATGTCCCTATTCCACTAGGCTCTACAAATTGGACTATCTTAATTTCATAGGGTTACTTCGTGTATTGTTATAACTTTACTCCATTTTACGTTGGTTTTGGTTCTCCAAAACTACTGCAATCTATCTATTGAGCTTATTAGATACTATTGCACAATAATCTCATTAGATCTACAGTATTTCTAGAAACCTAGATGTCCATGAGATTAAGAACCTTTAACTCCAATGATAATTGGGTTGGGAAGTTAAGAGTAGAAATAGGGTCCATTTCTTAATGTATCCTTTTAAGTAACTATTAATAATGATAACTTGCTTTTAAGTGATGATAATTATGTAATGGATTTTTCATATAACTATGTTTATCCTTAGTCTTTATTACTAATGAACTTCTATGCAAGATAACTTATCTTTCATCATCCTTCAATAAGTTAGAGGGTCATAAAGACTAAAATTTCCCACTAACTTTGTAATAATCAATCATGTTAAACTACCAAGTTAATCCAACTATTCGTATACTATATTGGAAAAATCCCCACTAATGACTTGTGTTTTGTTAGATAGGCATGTGTTAGGCCATTCAAGTCCTTAAAGTATTATCTACTTTTGTGACTAAAATCCTATTATAATAGAGAAAAGCCAAGTTGTTTATTCTATTACCCTAACATCTAAGCAAAATACTTAGTCTATTTTTTCTCTGTCATGTTCTCTACTATGCATGATCTAATGTTTAATCAATTGCTTACACTTATCCTAAGCTTTAAAAATACATGTTGAGATGTAGAGAGAGAAGATATGTAGAGACATGAGAGGGAGAGAAGAGATATACCATATACACTCCCAAAGATTGTATACATCATATTAATCACAATCTATGTGTGTGTGTGTGTGTGTAATCTAGTCTAGATAGGTTGAGCTATATATAGCTCCAACACCCCCACTCAAACAAAGGTCTCTAGCCGCAAATGAAAAAACCCCTGGGAAACACAAGGGAAAAACCCGAGCTCCTATATACAAATGTATAAACATGATAAAAAAGGATTATTGTGTGCATATAAAGTGAATCCATGCATCTGAAATGAAACTAAATATGTATACACAAATATGACCAAGAGGTCTGAGGTGTATGTGCATATGTGAAGTGTATGGTGCCTAGAAGGGGTATGTACAATGGCACTACAATGTCATAGTAGATTAATTCCCAAAGATTGAAGTTGAGACAACTCCAAGTTCTGAGCACAGCAAGATTGAAGTTGAGACAATGTTGTTTCTTGCTAGTCCAAGAAACAAGACAACCATTGATAAATAAACAATTTGAACTTATAGAACCCATAGATAAGTGAGAGCTTGCCTAATCTGCATCTATATAACCCAAAAGTTGAAGTGAATGTAGAGAATCAGAGTTTTGTTGGCATCAATAAACCAACCCAAAATCTTTAGTGCCTTTCAAATACTTCAAAACTCCAATGTTTAAGGCATGGAGAACTAAGATGTTGTTCACAAAAATTTACAAAAAAAAGAATATTAGGGCAAGAATTTAAGTCAAAATTTTAAAGACATATAATAAGATTATCATAAGGTTGATGTAATGCTAATTGTCCATCATTCTGCAGGCAGGAGAAAGTGAGAGTTTATGGTAGAGTTCACAAGAGAAGAAGTACTAGCAAGATGTGCAAAACCTAAACCAAAATTTTAAGTAATATCTTCAATGAACTTTGTTTAATGCAGTAATAAAACACCCTTTTCTTGATAATGTTGAATTTGAATACCAAGACATGAGTGTATGTTTCCAAGATCGACCATATCAAATGCAGAAGATAAAACCTTCTTTACTTGTTGAAGGAAGTTGAGATTGGTAGAAACAAGTATGGTATCATTCACATATTGAGCAAGAATAACAAAACTATCATTGCTATGCTTGACATATAAGTTAGGATCTGAAGAACAAGAGATAAACCCTTGTTTTGTAAGGAAGAGATCAATATTTTGATACCAAGCTCATGAAGATTGTTTGAGACCATAGAGTGCCCAATGAAGTCTAGAAGCAAGATTTTTCTTATGTTTGACTATAAATCCCTCTGGTTGCTCCATGTATATCTCTTCTCTTAAATCATCATTAAGAAAAGTAGTTCTCACATCCATTTGGTGAACCTCCAAATCAAACTCAATAGCAAAATCTAACAAGACCCAAATACTAATAATATGAACAATAGATGAGAAAGTTTCCTGATAATCAACTCCTACAATTTGTGACAAACCTTTGGCAACTAGCCTTGCTTTGAATTTGTCAAATGTTCCATTTGCTTTTGTTTTAGTCTTATAAAGCCACTTGCATTTAAGAGTAGTATGTCTATGTGGTAACTTAGTTAGAACCCATGTATCTTTAGAGAGAAGAGATTCATACTCAGCTTCCATGGCCTCTTGCCATTGTTCCTTTTGTGGAGATAACATGGCATCACTATAAGAGACATGATCTTCGCAAATATCAAGAGCATTCTCAAGAATATCAGCATCATAAACATGACAAGCATTCTCATTATCAATTGGAAGATCAATATAAAGATTAATGCCAAGGTCATCATCAACAATAATAGTTGTAGGTTGTGAATCTTGATTTGAAGAGTCAATATTATTTTGTGAAGGAGGTTCATCATCATATAAAAAAGAAAAAGAAGTGAGTAATGATTTTGTGTCATCAATGTCCTCTAGTGACCATGTTCACCCAATATCCTCTTGACACCATGTGCTGCCCATAAGTTTCTCATTGAAAATAGCATCACGACTTATGATTACTTTCTTGGAAGATGGATCATAAACTTGTATCCCTTAGAAAAAGATAAATATCCAATGAAAATAACTTTCAAACTGGAAGGATCAAGTTTTATGTGAGCCTCTTTGGGTACATGAATATAAGCAATACATACAAAAGTTTGAAAATGTAAAACAAAATGAGTTTCACCTATCCAAGTAGTAATCGATATTCTACCATAAGGAGTAGTTCTAGGAAGATAATTTTGCACAAATACTGCTTCAGCCCAGAAACATCAAGATAAGCCAGAATGAATGAGCATACATCGCATGTCATTGAGAATAGTCTTGTTTTTACATTCAACAATACCATTCTGTTGAGGACAGTAGGGAAACCATATATTCATTATGAATATCTTGATTATTACAATAATCATCAAAATAATTTAAAATATATTTTTTACCATTATCACTGCGAAGTTTCTTGATGCGACAACTAGTATGAAGTTCTACAAATGTTTTATATTGTGTAAAAGATAATGAAGCTTCTGATTTGTATCACAAGAGAAAAACAATGGTGTATCTTGAGAAATCATCAATAAAAGTCATGAAATACCAATATTGAGATTTTGATGGAGGAAAATATCCACAAATATCAGTGTGAATAAGATTAAGTGAATCTCTAGAATAAGTTATTGTGGAAATGGAAAAGGATTTTCAAAAATGATTTCCAAGTGCACAATATTCACAAATATCCATATGAGGATGAGCTTTGAATTCCATACCTTGAACAAGGTCACGCCAATAAAGATTGACAAGCTTTGAAAAATCAAAGTAAACAAAGTGATGATGCCACATTTTGCTATTAAGATCTCCAGGAGATGTAACAACATTTGCAACATCTTCATTGAAAGATAACTAAAAAAGATTACTATTTTGAGGAGCAGCATCTATGGTTTGGCCATCCTTCTCAATGTGACACTTGGTATGGTCAAAACCAACAAAGAGATCAAGATCCACAAGTCTTACACAACTGAAAGAAGATTCCTTTGTAGATCTAGGACATGTCAAACTCCATGCAAAATTCTTATTGAAGAAAGAGTACCGAGATATAAATCACCTATACCTTTGACTTGGCACGTTGTGCCATCGGTAAGATAAACCAAGTTCTTGTCAGGAATAGAATGATAATTATGTAGCCATTGGGACTGATATGTCATGTTTTCCATATCACCAGAATCAATAATAAAAAGAGATCCATCACAAACATGAAGTAGCCTTTTTGGAGAGATAGAGTAACTCAGACAATTTGCTTCTTCAATTCAGTAGTGTTGTCATGTGTAGCAACATATGCTCTATTATGATCTAAATGAAAATGCCTCTTGAAACATAGATGGGTTGGATGATCACTCTTTTTGTAGTTACAATACATAGACGAAGATTTTGACCCAAGTGAGGTTGAAACCCGAGTGCAACATTATTTCGTATGCGAGTGTGACTGAGTTGTTCAGGTACCTTCTACATACGCTTCATTGATTTCTTTTAGCATCATTATAAAAAATAGTTTTTCTTTTTGAAGGTCTTTTATGATTTTTTTAAAGGTTGCTAAAGTATCATATACTACCACTTGCAAATACCATGCCTGAGTCTCGTGATGATGTGTTGTTGTGATGCTATGTGGACATAGTGTGAAAAAACATGGAATGCATCAGCAGTCGACTTCTTATTGATCAAGAAAGTTAATGTGATATGAGTCATTAGTATTAGTGTGAGGATTATCCAAAAATACTAGAATTTTGGATAATTTTAGCCTATTTTTTATATTATTTATTGTAAAAATTTGAAAAAGTTAGAAAAGCTTCTAAATTAGGATGGCATGCAAAAAACAAAGTTACTTTTTCAGCCAGTTTTGGGTTTTTCATTAAAAAAAGAGATTGACAAAATCAAGTGCGTTGTGATCATTGTTGATAGGCTAAAAACTGTAGTTTGAACTGGAAGAGGAAGAAGAAGTGATCTGGGAGATCCGTGAGTAGGTGTCCTGTGGTTTTACCCCCCTTTCGGAGCCAATGGAGCCATCAAATTTGGGTTCCACAAGTAGCAAAGAAGGAGCTCTAATTTTGATGCACGTTTTATTCTACAAAGAAGCTCCAGGAGATCTAATACCTGGAGATTGCTTCTGAGTAGTGCAAGGATTCCAGGTTCTTTCAATACATATTGATTCAATTCATTGTGGTTTGTCATTATTGTGTTTACCACTAGTGTATTCTTTATCTTCTCTTCCATCTCCTATCTCTACTTCCTTCTACCTCAGATCCCCGGTGGATTCGACCTTTTGACAAAAACCCCTCCGACAACGTGACATGTTTTGCGAAAGCTTGGCATGGACTATAATAGCATCCATGCATGTGTCAATGATTGCGTGCTGTTTCGAGGAGAGTACGAGACTATGGAGATATGTCCAAAGTGTGGTGCTCACAGGTATCGACGGGACTTGCAAGGGTAAACCATCTCTCAAAAATTTCTTAGACACTTTTCACTTATTCCCCGCATACATCACATGTTTTGTATGTCAGGTATGGTGAGCTTGACAACCTTCCATGCACAGAATAGATCCATAGATGGAGTCCAATGAATATCAGCAAATTCATGTGCATGAAGCCACATTGACTCTACCTTTCCAAGCTTTGCACACAAGAGCCAAGGAATCTTCGAATCGGTCTTGCTATAGATGGTGTGAACCCATTCAATCTCCACTCAACTTCTTATAGCGTGTCGCATGTAGTCCTTGTTAACTACAACATCCCACCATGGATTTCTACAAAGAAAGGACACCTGATCCTTAGCTTGCTCATTCCTGGCCACTACAAAGTCAAGAATATGGACGTCTATCTCCATCTATTAGTCGATGAGCCTAAGATTTTGTGGGAGGAGGAGGTTTTTGTGGAAGATATGAGCAAGTGTGATGGTCAATGGTCTGCTAATATACGAGCCATTCTCATGTGGACCATGCATGACATTTTGAGATTTGGAGAGTACTCAGGTAAGTAGGCTTCCGTTATTGTTTTGGTAATATCTATCATAACTTGTTCAAGTTTGTATTCGCAGGATAAAGATGTTTGGACATGTCTGGTTATCTCAGGTTATCATGCATGTCCATTCCTTTTGTGGTGACATTTCTATCAACTTTCTAGTGTATGCGGAGTTGTGTCAGGAGATTGACATGGGACCATAGGCTACGCCATACTTGGAGCATTCATCTACTCAATTCGTTGATGAATTGCTTATAAAGATACTCTAGGATACACATTTTCAGTGCGATCATTTTTTTTAGAGTTATATTACCATGCTTTTCTTGAATCTTTATATTGATTATGCTAATATCAATTTTTATATATGCAGGTGACCTTGGTGGATAGCACGATAAGTCGAGGATTGAGCGACAAGGAGCTACAGGAGATCTTCACATGTATGTCTCTAAATCAGATGGCTCGATTAAGAGATATGGTGCTTTGACACCATCAAGCCGTTTTGTTAGATCTACTTCAGCATGCTCTAATGCTTCGGTTTCTAGTAGATGAGGTGGACACTCTAGACTTGGATCAGATGGAGGGAGTGGTTCTAGGGGATGCTACGGAGATGTGGATATGGTGAGCCCATAGTCGGCTCGAGATACAGGTGCTACGCCTCGCTCTCGTGCAGGTTTGAGAGAGGGTGGCTCAAGTGGTTGTTGTGGAGGTACCCACACACTGTCTCCGTCTCATCGTTCCGCTGGAGTGGCATCACCTATGGGATTTGTCACACCTGTTGGGACGTCTACTCTAGTCACTTTAGGTTTTGCTTAGCTGTCTGTAGGTGGCACCCCTGTGGCTGCTAATCTAAGAGATGTCACCTCGTGGATACACTATTTAGGATTTTCCCTTTTGGGTGTTTTTAGTAGGCTTCTCTAACTACATCACAACTAACAGAAACTCTTAGAACGGTCGCCTAGCAGGTCAGCAGAACAAGGTCACTAGAACCTCCTTCAAAAACAGGTCTTTCAGTGCCTGACAATGCCTTTACAAGAGGCAGGATCATCGGTCCCCAACAACCAAAAGAAAGTAACCCTCACAGTCATATATATCATTAATTACTTAAGGGTAAAGACTTGGAAAGGGGATGAAACCACCTGGAATGGCCACAAGAAGCTCCTCTGCAACAAAGGCTCCCTCCAGCAACTTCATCACCTTGTATGATGCAATCATTAAAACAATAAACCATTAAACGTACCTGCACCAAACAAACATAGTGTCCTCTTGGCCTAAAGAAATAGCACATTTTAATACAAATTAATTGGCTCTAGATATGCCTAGGAGCACGGTCGCAAGTGGGAGAGGACACATCTTAGACACACCCCATAGAGGTATAGATACATCGTAGATGATAGGACAATAACCGTCATCGTGAATGATGAGGGGAGGAGGGTGGTGGCTTGTATGAGAGAGTTGTGCCAACAAGTTTTTTGACACAATATCTTGGATCATTGAAAGAACATACTGGAGGAAAGCAAGGACTACGTAGTAGCATCCTTGCACGAGGAGTTTTCACTACCCACCACAACAGATATGTTTTCCACAGGCTCGATGATGATAGAGTGCATATGTGCGTACATGTCACATAGAGGATCAGACGCATGCAAGGCACTTAAGAGTAGGGCCTCAAAGCTCGAGTAGCTAGACACAGATGACTGCTGGCGGCGACTTAGGGAGGAGGCTACAGATTCTCCAAGACGTTGAAGATAGCAGCGCAAGGTAGTGAGAGCACGACTGGAGGCAAGAGTGGTGCATCATCTTGGGAGTGGCGGCCACAAGACTTATCTAGAGGACTTTCTAAGGTTTTCTTTTATTCTTTTCACTTATTATTTTGCAATATCACTTGCACTGACAATCGTTGTTCTAACAGTTATATTTTGTTTCCTTTGCAGTACTCCATTACAAACCCCAATCTCACCGGTCTAGAGAATCAATATGCAGAGAGACACGATCTCACTACATTGATCGATAGATTATATGCATGTGGCGGCCCAGTAAATCACTCATCTTTCTTGTCCGTAGTTACAAGTTTTAATTAAAATGCATTATTTTATGGTGGATTGATGTGTAATTGTGTTTTTTTTTTTTGCAGAGTTCATTCGATGCTCCTTTGCGGCGAGACGAGCTTTTGAATGGCGAGAATCTATAACTCGTGCTTGGATCCATGGAGCGCACATCCTCTTCTTTTTTGGTCATGTGATTTATATATGCATTTTCTATGCACTATGTTATTAGCGTCCTTTGTATCTTGCCATGATTCCATAAGCACTTTCATTAAGCAATCTTGTATTTATTTTATGTTAATGTCTTGTGCATTCAAGTACACTTTGCCTTCATTTTGATGACCATTGTACACTTTACTGTAACTCTTTTGTATGGCTGCCTTGCACAATTCTTTTTTCATTGTCGCTATTAGCATTGCAAATATACCTGCACGCATCACTATCTACATTGCAAATGTGACACAAATAGTGACATAGATAGCGATGGTTCTATGATATCACTAATACGGACATGTTTAGCGATGGTGGGGGCAATTTTTTTAGTGAGCATTTTCGTAGCTTTGAACGTTGGTATGAGGCATGTATCTTGTAGTGTCTTCTATGCTTAAAATTCATAACATAAGATACTCATAGCATGCACAATACATAAAATTTAAGCATGAAAAGGACATAAATAAATAACTGAAGAGATACTACATAGATATATTTCTTGATTATCTTCTTCAAGGAATTGGTTATAGTAGATCTTAATAGCTCTGATACCATGTTAAGATGTAGAGAGAGAATATATGTACAGACACGAGAGGGAGAGAAGAGACACACCATATACACTCCCAAAGACTACATCATATTGATCACAATCTACATATATATAGGTGAGACCTAGTCTAGATAGGGTGAGCTATATATAGCTCCAACATCCTTAACAATTTATATTTGAAAATGTTAACTAATTCATTATGATGTAGGTAGGAAAAAAAATAAGAAGCCAAAATGCATCTTTAGCCGACATGTTTTAGTTTCTAGCCTAAGGATATTGCTATAATATATATCTTTTCATAAGATAATTAATTATATACTAAACTAGGGATACATTAGAAGATATTATGCAATATATTAATATCTTGATTCAAAAATTTTAAAAGTTCACTTAGGAAGAAAAGGTGCTTTCTCTTGGTTAGAATCCAATTGACTACTATTATTAAATCTAATTCTCATATGAAACTTCTAATAGTACATTGTAAAAATAAAAAGTCATAATATTATTTTTTCTAATAATATATATTTATATATTAAGAAAACTGGGGGAAGAAAGTATATGGACTCTTTGAAGAGAGTATGTGTGTGTGTGTGTGTGTGTGTGTGTGTGTGTGTGTTGGGAGGGGGGAGGGAATTGTTGTTTTGACATGAGGGGGAGAAGATGAGAGGAGAGAGAGAAGAAGGGAATATTTTTAAGTATTTAAGTATCAACATTGTTTAAATTTATTATTTTTGGGAGGGATGTTGATGGTGGTGGCGTCTTAGGTCCACACTAGATTACAACATGCAAAGTATGGTACCAAATCAACCACGTTAGCTATCCATGTAGGTAACCCCCCCCCCCCCCCCCCCCTTTCTTTTTTATGTTCCTTATTTCTCTCTTATAAACCTTTTAACCTTTAAAATTTTTCCTTTTGAAGTCGAGGTTCATGGTGGTTTTCTAATTGAATATTCTACTTCAAGAGATCAACATGATCAATTCAATATACATAAAAGCTTTTTGATTTTCTTGTGGCTTAAAATTTGTAGTTACTCGATAAAATTTAATAATGTATATATGAAATATATATATATATATATATATATATATATATATATATATATATATATATATATAATGAAATAATAATAAGTGATCATTAAGCATACTCTTCTCCTTAGAGAATTTGAGATGTCCTCAGCTCGAGAGAGACTTAGGGTGGCTTCTCCAAAGAATAGACTCCTCAATCCATGTTGGATCTTCCTCTAGGAAGAATTTTCACTGAACAAGGTATTGGAAAAGAGTACGGTTTCTAAGAGGCTTTTCCATAATTTCTAGAATCATATTAGGCTATACTTCCAGAATTTCTTCAATTGACATTACAATTTTTTCATCATCTAGGATATGCTCAAGGTTAGAAACATAGGATTTTAGAGGACTTACATAAAATATAAAATGCACTTTGAGATGAGATGGGAGTTGTACCATAAAGGCATCCTTACCTAGATATTTATCAATCTTGTAAGATCCATAGTATCTTAGACTAAGCTTCTTGAATTTTCCAAGAGAGAAAGAACTCTTCTCTAGTCAAACTCTTAGGAAGACCATGTCTCCTGCCTTAAAAGAATAGGGTGTCCTCTTAGGGTTTGCATAGGCCTTTTGCCTATCTTTGGATGTTTTGATATATTGGCAAATTTTTTAGTACGCTTTTCCATCTCAAGCATTTTCTTCGACATTTTGACACTCAAGGTTGGATTTAAGAAATTGAGAGGGGATATGCACTCTTGCCCATACAATGCCTGGCAAAGACTCAAATCAATACTTTGTTGGTACGAAGCATTCTAGATAGCCTTCACCAAAGGTAGGTATTCAATCCATCTCCTAGGACTCTCTATTATAACATGTCCTCAAAATATCTTCCAACACTCGATTAACTCTTTCAATTTGCCCACAGTTTGAGGATGATAGGTTGTATTGAAAAAAAGTTGTGTGCCAATAGCCTAAAGAGACATGTCCAAAATTTTGGAAGTGAATAATGAATATGTATCACAAGTAATCCTCTTTGGACAATCCACGTAACCCAAAGATATTTTTGACAAACAATCTTATGATCTCTCATGCTTTGAAGGCAATTTTCACATGAATGATATTAACTACCTTTGTCAACATATCCGAAACTACTAGAATTAAGTCATATCCTTCTCAAAAAATTGGAAGACCAACCATGAAATCAATAGTGATGTACTCCCACTTGATTTTTGGTATGTCAAGTGGGTGTAGCTCTCTTGGTAGCTTGATCCTTTCAACCTTGACTTGCTGACAACTCAAACAATGTGTCATATATCTTACTACATTAACTTTCATTCCCTAGCCAATGATAACTCTTCCTTACAACATTTACTATCTTTGCATAGCTTGAATGTCCATCTATTGGATTGTCATGTGCTTCCCATAAGATCTTCTTTTTTAGATCCCAATTGTTGGGCACACAAAACTTTTGCTAATAGTACAAAAAGTCTTCTTCAATGCAATAATGTTTGTATTTGGCCTTTCCATTTGGGCTATCCCTCTTGCTTTGATAGTCCTTATCTCAAGTTAGCCATGATCCCTAGGGATTTTGGCAACTACTACCTCCAAAATAGGATTACAAGGTATGGAATTGAGCTTCAAGAAGTCATGTACTGTGAAGGATTTTCTACTTGGGGCACTAGCCCACAATGACACCACAACATTGTCCTTCCCAAGGAAAAGCTTGATTCCAAAATCAAAGTCTTGGAGAACTTCAATCATATCACCTTTGTCTCATGCTAAGGTTTGATTGGGTAAAACTCCACTCAATACTCTTGTGATCTATCATAAGAATGAACATTCTACCTAGTAAATAGTGATTCTAGAGTTTTTGGGCATAAATGATTGCCAAAAGCCCGAGATCATGTGTAGTATAATTCTTCTCATAGCTTTGAGCTTGTAAGACAAATATGCCACTAAACATTCTTCTTGAGTAAAAATACATCCAAATGCAGACCGCAATGCTAGCATATACTATGACTTCAAATTCCTTCATGAGGTCTAGTAGCTTCAAAATAGGAGTAGTAGTAAGATATTCTTTTAGCTTATCAAACTTTGCTACTCTCTTGTCGCACATCTAATGTTTGTTTGAACTTCTTAAGTAATTCAATGAGGGGGACTATCAAAGGAGTAACTTTGATAAAAATTATATCCTTATATGCTACCTTGTAAGGCTTACAAATCCTTGGATTTCTCTAACATTCTAGTTTGGTGACCAATTTTTGATGTATTTTGACCTTGGCAAAATCTACAAATATGCCTTCCTTTCAAATGATGAATGCTAGATATTCAATCATCCTCTTGAAGAATGTAGAATCTTTTTTTTTTTGGCAAAAGGCTTATTCTCACAAATAATTTCTATAACAATTTGTAGATGGCCTAGATGGTCGTCCTCTTCCTTGGAGTAGGTGAGAATATCGTGAAAGATTTTGAGCACAAGTTTATCAAGTTATGGTTTGAAGATTTCTTTAACTAGCCTGGAAAAACAAGCAGGAGCATTGGCCAACCCAAAGGACATTATAGTGAATCCATAATGGCCATACATGGTATTGAAGGTTGTCTTTGGAAATTTTATATTCCTTTATCCAAATTTGGTAATATCTTGACCTTAGATCAACCTTTGAAAAGATTAGAGATTCATGCAACCTATCTAACAATTCATCGACTTGAGGCATCTGGGATACTTATTCTTGATAGTAACCTGATTCAATACCCTATTATCAATACACAACTTGAGGGTTTTCCAGGGAGAGTTACTAGGAAATATGAATCCATTTTGTATGGCCTTCTTATGATGACTAATTTTTCTCCAAGTATCAACTTAATTTCATGATCCACATCTCGCTTAGGAGGTAACTCATTTAGCTCTTTAAGGAAGATATCTATATATTCACTTGGCCATGAATTCTCATCCTTGTCCTTGGTATCTTCTATATTATTAAGTTTGATTAAATAAACTAGAAGTCATTTTCTCATTTCCTTAGGTGATTGGCTTTAGCTAATTGAATCCTTGGTTTTCTTACTTTTCCATGTCATTCAATCATTTCACCAAAAGGGTTTTTGAATATATTTACTCTTTTTCACACTATATGTTTGCTTGATTTGGCACCAACTAGTCCATTCCCAATAGATAATCATAGACTCCTAAACACATAACCCTAAAATTGACTGTTTTGGTTTCCCCTCCTACTAGTTGAAATTCCACATTTTTTATTCCATGTGTTGAGATTATTTCTTTTCCATTTGCTAGTTCTACTAGAAGCTTCCCAACAGGCTCTAAATTTAACTTCATCCCTTTAGTACATTTAAGAAAAATAAAGGAATGAATTGCTCTACAAATTGATGAGGACTAAAAGGGAATATCTTGAAAAGTTGTAGAAATTTGGATAGCAAAATACTATTGACCTGTGTCTTGGTTGTTCATGATGGCATAAATGGATTATTTTTCCACTTCCTCCTCAAGAGAAGGGTCCACTTCATTGCTTATGGCTGCACATATATGGTCCCTCTAGCTCCATGCCTTGCTCCATGTACAAGACCTGTATTATTGAAATTTTCTCCTCTTGAAGGATTAGGAGGAATGTTGGCATTGGTGTTCATTCCCTTGTTGGGATACTAAGCTCGAAAGTGGCTTGGCTAATTGCATTTAAAGAAATGTGGCTCATTTTCCTTGTTGTTATTATTATATTTTCTATATGTGGACTATTAATAAGATTTTCACAACTTTGATTATTATTATTTTATTCAGAACTCAATCAATCCCTTTTGGGATAGGGAAACTTGTTGTTATGCTAATTTAACCTATAATTTTTCTTAGGAAGGGTAGCGACTACTAAAAGCTACACTCTCATCAAGGCATCTTCTAGGTCAATGGGCTTCATCACCTCCAATTGGCCATGGAGAGAAAGATTCAAAACTTGATAGAAGCAAGCCACTTGTTGGCTCATGGACATGTCGAGAGAGTAATTCTATATGGTTGCAAAAATGAGAATAGCAACCTTCAAAGGCTAACCCTTTTAGGCTGAAGAACCCATTCATCTTTAGGGTTGGATAAGTAATCGAAAAATCCCAACCTTGGACTGCTACCTTGATTTGGCTCCAAGTTATTATGGCTTCTGAAACAGCTGTCACACGACTACTACTTCTAGCACAATCGTGCTTCACCTTTCAAGCTTAGGCATACAATGATTTCTTGATTTTTTGCCATCCACTCCATTGATATCTCAACACTAGCATAAAAATCAAGGGACTCATTAGATTTTTAGTTTGTGGATAGGTGGGTGAATGTTTGGCTAGTCATTGGTAAATAGTTTTAAAAATTGAGCAATTTTGAAGAGAAAACCTATCTTTGAGCCATTTTGGGTGAATTTTAAGTCAAATTATGTTAATTTTTGTATATATGTTCTATTTTTTGAGTTTTCACCAAGGAAACTTTAAAAAAATAGCATTTAGGCTGAAATTCACCCTTAATCTTTATCTCCGGGGGGTCATTCATGAATATATGTATATATAACGTGAGTTCAAAATAAGGGGTTTTTAAAACACTATTTTTATACATTTTTTACATACAGAACGGTGTCATATAAAAGGGTTACTTATAGATTGAATTGAAAAGAGTTGTTTTTTATTCGAGAAAAATTCAAAGATTAGGATATTTATAAATAGGCCATGAACACACATTATATAGAGAATATATATATGGTGAACCCCCCAAGATCTTTACCTTGTTGAGCACTAAATTCAACCTTTGTTCCTTCTCCACTAAATTAAGGAGACTTGACCTATTCAAGAATAAACTTTATGTCCTTTTGTTTAGTTAGATCAATAGTAGTAGGAGTTGAAGGTACACAAGTCTAGGAAACCTAAAAGAAGTTTAAATCTTTTAATTAGACCAATACATTTCTTGGACTTTTCATATTTGGAAACACTTCTAATTATTCAACTTGATTTGCCAAGTTATGGTTTTGAAAAGAAAAATTATACTATCATTCTAGCTAGATTGTGAACTTGAATCATTTTCGTGACATTCTAGGATTCAATAAGATTCTCAATAGATGGAAACACATTTGATATAAAAATCAAACAAACTAGTAATCGTAGCAAGATATTTACAAAAAACAAGATTTATATATTTATATTACTCATGATCCATATGATGTACAAAACTTTTGCATGAGGCTTTTCATATAAGACCAAAAAAGTTCTATGTATGAAAATTTGTACAAGATTTCAAGATTTTTCTAGTAGTGGGATTTTTGAGTAGTTATAGAACCTCATCTATGGAAAGGTACAATACCAAAAGTATAAGACTCCTTGAAACTATGATTCATGCTAAATATTTACTAGGCAGTATTGTGAAGATCGTCAATCTTGTAATTATTTTCACAAGATCAACCAGCTATAATCATATGGTTTGGTTGAGCAATCCTAGTAATGTAATGATAAACCCACTAGTTTTAAGGTCATTGTCTCACCTTCTTTATGTGCCATAATATTTCCAAGGCTTTTAACAAGTATAACGAGTCCAACTAAATCATAGCCTCCATAGAGTGTACACTAGACTACTTATATGATTAACATAGATAAAGAAATATGTAGATAATAATGAAGCATGTACATCATATGGATCAATAATGTAGATAATAATGATCTTGAGGAGTAAATATATGCTTCATTGTTATACAAAAATGTTTTCTCTCAAGCCAAAGTTGCAATGAGCTCTTGATTAGTAGACAACAAGGGATAGCTCATGGAATTGCTGTAATTCCTCCTACATATAACTTTGACAATGAGTAAAAGTTTTACTTCTTAGAACCTTATATTTATTTATTTAAACAAAAGTTGATCATATTTTAACTTGATCTAATACCACATGTGATGTATCCATCACTAGATAGGGAAGGTAATGTTAGGTAATCGCTCAAGGTCTTCTCCTAGTTGCAGCCATTTGTACTCCATGGGAATAATCAAACTTAGATCTAATCGCATAGCCCTAGGTCTAACTCACAATGAAGGACCCTAACTCAATCCACAAGGATCAACTTGTAGGGTCCATTGACCTAACACTCACTGAGAGAGTTCTTGCCCTCAATCAAGATGATCACTTTATGATTGATTGAGACATAGAGTGAGAAATGAGGGGCATTTGTATTCAACCTCTCTCCTCATTGGGCAAAATCTTATCTCCATTCCCTTAAAACAACACTTGTCGAGGTTCTATGACAAGCCCCTGGAAAGTCATCGATCAACTCTGACCTATTTTTTCATAGTTGAAAAGCAACTTACTAGTCAAGTATACCATACCATTAGTCAATTTTCATTGGGAAAAATCACTTGCATGATTCCCTTTTATAAATGTGACAATCTTTGGTTTTTGAAATATAGCATACTATGCATACTATTTGACACTTAAAAAGAACTTCTTTAATTAACTATTATCATGGGGTACATTTCATGTCTTTTGTAGTATATGTACATGAAATCAAAAAATCCTTCCTCTCCAAATAGTGGTATTAATATTATAAATATTTACATTGGCATGATTGCTGATAAGAGCCATAAATTTTAAAACTATGCCCATTTGCAAAGCAATCACCTAGCCCTTAACTCTGACATCTTGATACACTGTTGTATCTTAAACCATATGGATTTCATTCCTCTATGATAGGACCATATACAAAGTTATCATGAGTATATCAGAGTTTCCTTATTTTCCCATAAGAGGAAGCCTTCCATTTGAGACCTCACACATAGGCATAGGTTAAGCATCCCGAAATAGATCAAAATTGGCTTGGGTTTAGGAGCCCCTAGACATTGCCGTTAAGGAGATCCAACACTAATCAAAACCACCTATCATTTGGGCATACATAATCTTGATCAATTTTGGGATAAAATCCATAATCAAGGATTGTCCAACATAGATACCAACTAGTCCTTTCTAATCAGTATCATTAGTTTTGATTTATCATCGCCATTTTTAAACAAATTACTACACTTTTGTGAATAAAATATATTTAATTTATTATATCTCTACTATTTATTATAGCAATTACATCTTGATACTCCTATTTTATCAAGCTCTACAAATAGGAAAATCTTAATTTCTTAGGGGTCATGTATTGCTATAACTTTACTCCATCGTACATTTTTATTGGTTTTCCTAAAGTACCACCTTCTACCCATTGAGTTTATTAAATCTTATTTCATAATAATTCCATCAGATCAATGGTATTTGTAGAAACTTAGATGTCCATAGGATTAGAACCTTTAACTCTAGTGATAATCTGGTTGGGAAGTTAATAATAGGAATAGGGTCCATCTCTTAAAGTGTGCTTTTAAAAGTAACTATTCATAATGATAACTTGCTCTTTGTGATGATAATTATGAGATAGATTTTCCATATCTTAGAAGATTACCTAACTATGTTTATCCTTATTTTTTGTTATTAACTAATTTCTATGCAAGATAACTTACCTTTAACCAATCTTGAATATGTTTAGAGAGTCATAAAGACTAAACATTTCCCACTAACATTTCATGAACCAATTCTATTAAACTAGCAAGTTAATTCAACTCTTTGCATACTACATTGGAGAAATCCCCAGCATTGACTCTCATTTATTTAGATAGGCATGTGTTAGGCCATTCATGTTGTTAAATTACTATCCCCTTTTGTGAATTCAATCCTATCATAAAAAAGAAAATTAGGTTTTTTATTCTATTACCTATATTAACATCTAATTTGAATACTTGGTCTATCACTTCCTTGACATGTTCTCTACTCATGATGTGATTTGTATTTAATTCCTTACACTTAGCCTAAGTTTTATAAGCACCACATTCCTTAACAATTTGTCTTTGCATAAATCCTTATAATGTAGTTAGGAAAGAAAACAAGAGGCCAAAATGTTTAGTTGACACATGTTAGTTCCTAGCATAAGGATATTGCTATAATGCATCTCTCATTTTAGAGATACTATAATGAACCTGAAGAACAACCCACTACCATAGCAGTCTTACTATATGCCATTGAGAAGGACATCTATGGTGGTGTCATTTTGAGCAATGTAGAGCATCTTTCTCTTCTCAAGCATCGGAATGATTCTACCCTAGTACTCAATGAGCCCCCCGGGGCTCTACAATCTGCACTCATGGAGCTTTTGAAAACCTTGCCATTGAGCAATCCTAAAGTATGGTCTTCTAATACAATTATCAATTATGCCAAGCAATTGGAATAGTTGACTTCAAAATGATAGAATCAATCACACATACAAAGCAGTCCACACTAATAGCCACCCTCAAAATGTGTAATAGATCAGTCTATTTGGACATATAGCTTTGGATAGACATATCGGATTGGTGCATATGAGGTATAGAAATGAAGTACACTTCACTAGGTACCCATCCATGCCTTAAAAATTCAATTTTGACGTCCGTAGGCTAATTATTTTGAATGCATAAATTTTATATAGCAAGTTGTCAACTATTCAGTGAGCTAATACTCTCTTAGAGAATACATGGAAATTATTCAAAATATGAAGCATGCTAAGAAGAAGATTGTACCATAGGAAATCCCTTCAATTTAATAGGATATTTGATGATAATACAATTCCTTAGAACCTCCAGTGAACCTCTCAGGTTCATAGATGATTAACCCATCTTCATCAAGGGAAGGTAGTTCTTCAAGAACTTGAATATCAAGACCAATATACTTTTTGAGTTGAGAGACATGAAAAACATTGTGAATATGGGTGGTTAAAGGCAAATCAAGTTGGTAGACAAGATCTTTAATCTTTCTTGAAATTTGATATGGACCATAATAGCAATGAGAAAGCTTATTATGTCCACCTTTAAGAGAAGCATAAGCGGACTTAGGTGCTTTCAAGAAGACACATGCATTTGCATATCATCAACATAAGATCTCATAGTCTCTTGGGGTTTTTGAATATTTTTCTTACATTATTTCATTAGGGCCTTCATCTTTTCTAGCTCTTCCTTAAAAAGGGGTTTCACTTCATCATGAAACAATGCTGAAGGTACTTGAGACTTGTAGCCATATAAAGCCTCAAAGGGTGACATGCCTATACTCATGTGGTATGTGTTATAGAAAAACTCTACAAGATGAATCCAATGATTCCATGAATTTTATGTGTCATGGCAAAAGTATTGCAAGTAGACTTCCAACCACTTGTTGACTCTTTCAGTTTGTTGACTATTAGTTTGTAGCTAAATCATTGGATAGTTTGAGGAGCATCTCTTCTTATAGTCTTAAGTCTTCTTTTTCCATAGAATCCACAACCTACCCTAACTGATTAATGAGGGTCTCTTGCAGGGAATTGAAGGTTATCTTCCACTATATCATAGGTTTTCTTCTGTCAACCTTCCATTCTTTGTCTGGTATGCTTTGTAGCGAGTTTGCAATTTCTCAAGTATTTCATTAGTTTTCTAAAGGGCTCCTTCTTTATACTTGATCTCTTTTTGAAGTGCTACTTCCCTTTGATTGGTAGTGGTTTGGTTTTCACCTTCAAGGCACTCTCCTTCTCCTCCATTTCCTTCTAGAATTATTCATTTAAGAGGTTTTCCTTTTGAACCTCTTTTGCACCCAATTTTTTTGAAATTCTACTTGTAGAGACTCCTTTCCTTGTAATTCCTTTTCAATGTCCTTGTCCAACATGGCTCTAGCAATGTTGATTTTCTCTTTTTCTTAATTGGACTTGTGCTTTCTTCTCCTTGAGCTATTCTTGTAGTTGTGCTACTAATTTCTCTTTTGCTATAATGAAGCTTCTATAGGGCCTCTTATAACTCATCCAACTCTTCCTAAAAATCCTATTTTTCTTTAAGCACATTAGTCTCTACTCTCTTGAGGTCTTTGCACATATTCTCTACTGTCTCTATTCCTCCTCATTTCCCATGTCACTTAGGATGGATGTGAACACTTCTTGTCGACTCTGCATGTTGCTACTTTCCTTGTTGATTGTTTGTAGTGGTCTCTTGTGGCGTCTTTTGTTTGGCCATTTTAGAGACCTATGTGGTAATCCATCTTTCTTTGCATGTTGAGTAAGAGGGATGAGGGGAAATGTTCTTTATATGCTCTCTCCTTGCCTTTCCAAAGGAGAAAAGATGTCTTTATCCTCATCAAGGAGATATTTGACTAATATTAGTACATTTCTAATTACTCGTTGTTTTGAATCCTGCAATAGGCCAAGGAAAAAATTATGAGAAATTCCTTTTGGGTAAAGAAAATTATTTACTATGTAGTTATTTTTTAGACTAAATTTACCAAAACAACTCAATTCCTACATCTATTTATAGTTCAAATTCACAGCTTACCTATTATCTTACTATTTTTACAACAAAAATTGTTAATTGTTGGATTTGATTGGTTGGTGGGTTGGGGTCTTGTCCATGATTTGTTGCTTGATCATGGATCACAATCATTGGTTTACTCATGGGTGTGTAGATTGGTTGGCGAGACTAGTGTACCTATTGGTTGTTGGTCCCTTTCCCTCTCATGAAAATGAGTCAATATTTCCAGCTTGGGAGAGGGGCTAATTGTTTATAGCCATAAATTTTTAAGATGGTTTTGTATGCTATAGTATCATGGGTATAAACAAAGGTTGGAATTTACTTGTGTATAAGAGAGGATTCTAGAATTCATCAGTCATAAAAGTTAAGATTGTACTCTAGATCAATGATGAGGGAGTCCAAGTCAGTCAGCAGAACAAGAAGTTTGCAAAGATATGAAGTTCAATCATCTAAGAATGATGGTCCATTGAAGTGACTAGTGATATGGAGTTCTTCTTCCATCAACATTTTATCAATGAGGGGATGATGAAGCAATTCTTTAGGTGGCATAAGTCATGAGCTTCAATGACGGCATAAAGAGACATGGTCTTGCATTAAGTGGGATCATGTTTTAGAAAGATGATGCCCTTTTGGTGTTCTATGGTTGTAACAACTTTACTGTCAAGCCTATTGTAGCTTGGAAATAGCACTCAAGTCCTTGAGGCGTTGTCAAATGTTTTTGCAAAAACTAAAAACCCCTAGTAAAATTGTAGATAGGTTGGATTTTTTGTAGCTTAAAATGTCTTTGTGGTTGTTTGCTTTGTCATTTCGTAGTTGGATTTTTTGTGTTTATTCATCTTAGGATTTGTTTTTGTCATTTTTTTGGTATTTTTGAGTATGGAAACTTGATAGCCTTGGTTGAATTTAGTATTTTTTTGGATAGGTTGAAGCTAGAGTTTTCTAGTAGATGTCAAACATGTAGTGGGTTCACAAGCACTTCATGTTGCACTTGTCTAATACACTGCACTCAGGGGTTGTTTCCTAAATTTTCAATTATTTACATGCCATGGGTTGGGTTTAAGTACATTATGCACCATCGTTGAGCACTAGCACGACGTGAGGCAACCTACGTGCAACTATATGCAGCAAATCTTAGATGCATGCGCACTTGAGAGAGCACCTTCAATGAGTACGCATTGTTTCTTGCATGCACGAGAGTTGGGATTTTCATCATAAGTTAGGAACCTTTGGTTGAGTAAGGAAGGTACTTGGGTGAGTTCGAGGGTCATGAAGGATACCGCGAGTAGTGAGATGGGTTGTTTTCTTGGTCAACATTTTGAGGACCATTATTTTTTTGAGTGACAATGAGGTTTTGGGTGGGTGGAGAGGAGTAGAATATTTTCTTATTGAGTTTTGAGATGTGAGGATAAGGATCGTTAATTAAGTCAAGGAATTGTGTTTACATTTTGCATGACGCACGGGCACATGTAGATAGGCTAGGCATAGTTTCTCCAATGCATTCATAAATTTTGTGGGAAAACATCGCTTGTTTAATTGCACAGCATAGATGTGACGTCGCATCTTCTATCAAATCATGTTGGGTTGAGCATTGTGTAGATCTTACAAAGCATATTCTATTAGGTCACATTGCATGAATCAAAAGCAAGAAGTGAAGACAATGCAAGGGTAGCCAGTTCACAATTAGAGTAGTTGTCTAAGAAGCAGAAAGAGAAAGAGAGCATTGTGGAGATCCAACTACATCAACAATTAGTAAATGCAATTAATCAGCTTGGTGTGGAGAACAATCTACAAAGAATTAAGATTGTGCTCACATCCTAGCAAAAATCTATGGGTTACCCACTATGTTTTTTGGATAAGCTGTCTTCCAGAGAATGCTTGGAATTATGAATATGCAAATGAAGTCTTCTTAGTGGTGAAACAGTTTCTCTTGGACATCCTATCATTGCCACAAGCTATATGAATTCTATCCTCTAAACAGTTTGTCACATGTCTTACTTTCGAAAGCTTGTGCATCGATGCCCCATCAAATTTCATTCCCCTTGCTCTTCAAAATCTATTTTACTAAATCTAGTACAATGAACAAGTGACCCTATCCTCTCTTTTGGCTAGGGCGTTTATGATTCTTTAGTATAGCATAATGACAAAGAAATGAATAGAGAACGTGAGGATAAAATGGAAGGTATAGCTGTTGATGGTATTATTTAGCAAGTGTTTGAAGTGCATCACATTTTTGTACTTCTTTTACAATTGCAAGTTGCAACAGGTTTTATGTTCGGTTGCCAATGTCTAAGCAAGCTCAGAACACATGAAGATAATCTATCTGAGATCTATAGTGAAAAATACCTTGGAGTTCTGGTGTTGCTTGGATTAGCAATAGCTAATAAAAGTTGGAAGATCAATTGAAATGAAACAACACTAAGCTCAAAGTTAATCTTATATCAAAATGTGAATAAACTTCACACGTACACTTGTTGAGTAGCCAAGAGCTCAAAATTATTTTTTTTTTGGAAAAAAAAGGTGCATGCAGACCCCTAGTCCATGGCATCTAAAGTAAGAGTGTGCATGTAAATTTTTATCGCATTCTAATATAGTTTAGTATTTTAAAAATTATCTCATATCAAAATTATAGCTGAATTGATAATCGAGGAATCAACATTGTGACTACTATCCCTTATAGACTGTAGAGAGGCATCAGGGGTAAAGTCTGCAACAAGAAATGGAAATTTTTGCATGTTTTTTCTATTGAAATTGACAGTGCTAGCAAAAACTGTAAGTAAGAGTTAAAACTAGAGCAAAGATGCATAGTCAAAGTTGAGAGTGAAGGACAAGAGTAAAAAATTAATTCATATTTTAAGGGCGTGTACAACAATTTTGCACTAGGACATAGTGATAAGTCCAATGCACGAGAACACTATGCCAAAAAGGATAACATTACAAACTGTGTTCATTCCATTAGAACCAATGCATCCTTCACTGTTTAAAGATTTCATACAAGTTGGAAGTCCTTGGGAGTTACAATGATGCTGTCTGCATATATTGCATAATGCTGAGCAAATCAGTCATCAAGTCAACTAAAAAGGCCTTTGCAAGACATTATAGAGCATGAATACATTCTTTTGTGAAGTGATCAAGTCTACCTTGACCTTGTGCCAAAAACCACCTCCTACTTTCTGTGCAGTAGAGGTCTTGCACAATCTCGCGAACAAGTCTTGAGGAGCTCACCTTTGGAATGATGAGATCAAAAGAGTGCTAATACCTCCTAATTTCTCTCAGTGCCAATGTACCTAGCTTCCACTTGTGTTTCTTATGGGGATGTTGAGGAGGACCCTTGTGAAGGTTGCTTGAGGAAGCTAGGTTAGGTTGAGTAGATTCTCTAAGGGGTTGAAGACAATATGGGGCTCTAAGTGGAAGCTTATTTGTAACTACCTTAGAACTAGCCATCTTTCCCACACAAGAGATGTGAGAACTCAATGAATAAGATAGAAAGTGAAACCCTAAACCCTAAATTGTAAGATTCATTCACATAGATGCACACATGGCTCTCTTTCTCTCTTAAACTGTGAATTGCATTCACACTAAACATATTGTTCATCTTGTTATCTTAGCTCTCTTTGAACCCATTTACTGCCTTGTCAAAGCCTTATTTCTAGCCACTTGGTATAGTTTTCTTTGGCACTTGAGGCTTCGTAATGCACTCTTTTAATGACACAACGTGATTCCATCATGTCTGCAGCCAAGATTCATCAGCACTTTCATTTGTGCTCTTTTTCCAAAGTTTAGCTTCATCCACTACTATAATCCTATACTACTAAGATAGCAATTGGATCATTGGATTGCTACCATTCACCCCTCCACCATCGATTTTTCTTTGGTATACACCACACGCTATCTAATGTGAATTTTCAATCCCTTATGTGGACCAAACTTTGATGCTTTCCTTTTCTGCAAAGTATGGCCCATGTGCCTCAAGGATATGCTACAAAGACACATATCACACATGAGTAAAACTATACTCAATAGTTTATACAATTCATATAATTTTAAAATATTAACTCAGTACGCACCATGTAATGTGTGATAGAGCTTTTATCCCATGGTTCCACCATGTTTTCGTAGAAGTTATACACATCATCGATAAATTCTTACTTATATTCATTGTTAAAATGCATCTTGCGAAGTAAAGGAGCCAAATTTTTAAGACTTATCCAAATCTTAGCTTTATCCAACCTTATTTTTCTCCACTACTTTGATCAAAAATTGCAAAATGTAACTTTTTTCACCCATCGTAGTCCTCTGGCCTATGAACCATGACATTCCCTTTCTCATTGATGGGTATTGAGAGAAAGTTCCTAGCCTTTACTCCTCCAAAGCACTGCTTTTTTGGCAAATTACCAGATTTTCTTGATCTATTCTCATCTTTTTCAATCTTCACTTGATGCTGGTGTAGCCCAAAATTTGATAGCACTTGCTCGATATTCCTACACGTTGCAATGGCTTCTTTTTCTAGTTGCATCCTATAAGCAAAGAAAATGTATTCATATACAAGTTTCTCCATGATTCTGACAAAAGCATGCAATAAAAAAATGTGAATACGATCCAATGGAATGTTTAAGATGGGCTTCCAAGTGGGATCTTCTCTATTGCGTGTCGGTGAAGCACTTGTCACCCTGTGCTAGTTCTTCTTTCCGTCCTTTCCTTCCACCCACTCTGTCAAGCAATATAGGCATGGATTCTTTATATATGCACCATTGGAGATTCCACACATGCATTTTAAAGTTTTCAAGTCTCCTGCAATATGCCATTCAACCAAGTATTGACCATACCCTTCAACAAAGAGCATCTCACCATGTTCGTGATGATCGATGATGTTTGGAATGTTTGTGTCTGTAAAGAATAGCTGTAGCATCTCAAATGTTTCCTTGGGAACTTCAAATGCAGTGAGCTACCATACATGGCACTCGGATTGAATACTAAAGTTTCCTAAGTTGTTCTTGTCAAATTGTTAAGCTCTATTCATCAAAGTTACACTAACTCTTTCAAGCTTTACTCCTTTGACGACCTCACTTTCATCCAATTTTATAGCAAGCTACAATTTACCATTACATTCCTCAACATACATATCGTAGTACATTACCATTGCTAATTGCACCTTGTATGAATCTAAATAGTAATTGTTGAGTTCAGTGAACTTCACCTCATATGCATTTTTAGTCCCAACATTTAGTATTTCCACAAATTAAACATGCATGGGATCTCCTATCAGCTTCAAAACGTTTGTGTTAAGTTGCTGCCATATCTCCATTAACTTTGAAGGTTGAGGAAGAGGCACAGTTTTATTTCTCTTCAGCACATGACCAAACCCAGCCTTCACACCTTTGAATATCTTTGAGTAAGTTGTTGTGCTAATACAGCTATAATATTTCTGCAATGAAATATTAATTGGCCCTAGACCGTGCACACCCCGTGAAAAAAGTAGTTTAAAATAATCTTCCCACGACAAAAGACCCTTGGCTAAGTGCCTACTCCACGTGCATCAATGAACTCTAGCCCGGATGGTGTACAAGAGTTGTGGCTTGAAGACCGCAAGCCCACGCGGGAATACCCTTCACGGGGAACAAGGGGGATAATTGATAAATTTATGCAAATTTTTTTATTAAATAACCCCCTCCCCCTCAGGCGATGCATGGTGGGGAGAGGGAGTATGAGTGTGAGAGGAGTTAAGTGGAGGAGGAGCATGGGGAGGGGATCATGCTGGCCGCCACTTGTGTGGCTACTCCCCCCCTTGAAGGCTTATAAGAACCTCCCCCTTAAGCTTAAGGAGGGGGAAGGAAGGAATCGTGTGGAGATTACCGCCCTGCTACCGTGAGAAGCCGCCATGCTGCCACGCCGTCGCCAGCCCGCTGTCGCCTCTGTCCCCATCATCATCCTCGTCATCATCGTCATCGTCCTCCCCATCATCCTCTCCATCCTCATATTCTCTCTCCATGTCATTCTGTCCTGGGTAGAAGCTTAGAAGCTTGTAATTAGAAGCTTCTAAACAAGGCTTCCATAAGCCTTATTCATCCACACCTCCTGGTTTTCCTTAAAAACGTATCTGCAAGGGCCGAGTCCTGCGCGGAGGAGAAGATATCGGACAAAAGTAGTTTCGTAACGCGTAAGAGAGCCAAGAGGAAGTTGCTGAACCGAGATTTAATTCGTCAATGGCTCCCAAGAAAATGGTGAGAGGCGCACATGCGAGAGCTCCCACCTTGAGTACACGTGTGGACAACACCCCAAACCTCAATGCCTAGGTTCTTAAAAATTAATTCCGCATGAAAGGATACATTAGGCATGTTTAATTTTTACAGGGAAGTTATAAATGCATTTATTCATTCGTTTTACAAAGTTTAGTGCATGTCGAATATTTAAAAATTGCTTGTACTCCCGTGGACAAGGATAGTTGCAATCTTCTTAAACGTATAATGCATAACTTAGAAGATGATATCGTGCTAAGAAGGATAGAGCTTATGTTGCATGATGCACTTATGAAGTAAATTCATGGTTGTGGTTCATATAGAGGATAATCTGAGACGCCCATTGAATGATATCCAAATTGTCACAATGCATGGAAAGGAATTACGAACTTTGCAAATTGCATACGAAGATGGTTGCATTTTAGGTCGGGTTAAGTGCTGAAGGAAGGATTACTTTAATGTTGGACGTATGGTATTCGCTCATATATGGAGTCCTTCTATCAAAGCTTGAATGCATCTTCATTGAAAATATTAAAGCTTTGATTCCATTGCATCATTATAGTTTAGGGCAAGGGAAAGAAATGATCATTGTAAATCTTATAGTTGCATTGAAGGAAAAGGTTTATAGTCTTGAAATCACAAGTTTGCATGAAATGATACATCGCATACATCTTGTAATTCCTTGCATCTTTTAGGGAAAAGTACTTGCTGATTAGAAGGAAGATTTGCATCTTTAAAAAGGATGATCGTCTCTAATCGTGGGCTAGTTAAATCAACTAAGTAATTCGCGTATAGTTGAGTTACTCAGATGAAAATCATAAAGGTACGATTAGATTGCACATGATGATCACCTCAAGTGCTAGGTAGGGTTAAGTTACGTTAAAATTCTGCCTAGTATCGCACTTGGGATGCCAAGTCAAGACTTTCAATCCTAGAGGTCCTACCCACATTCACGAAATGTTGGGGTTAGCTAAACGCCTTGCCCTAAGGATCAATTGACCAAATTCTAGACTTCCGTATGAAATTAGGAACCCTAGGGTCAAGACGTTATCGGCCTAGTAGGGTTAGGGTTGGGTTGGGTCAAGAGGACATCCCAAACCCTACTTCTTGACCAAAGGTATTCTTAGCCAAGGGATACGGTATGATGGGAGAAATAATCCCATAAGTTAGGTGCGACACCTATCTCGTGCAACAAGCTGCAATGTCGCATGGTTTTGTGTCTAAACCACAAAATAGTATTGCCACTCCTTAGAACAAGGGTTGGCGAGTCCCAAGTACAAGTCAAATTATCTAAAGGATGAGTAGTCATCCTACTACATCACCTTCCCTTGGGGCTGATTTGCCAAGTTAGGGAAATTATAAATTGCTTAGCAAGCAATTGACCAATCAAGTGAGGACAATGGGGTTGTCCAAGACCTTAATATAAGGAAACCTAAGGTACTAACAATTTGGGCCAACAGAGTATAAACCCTAACCCAAGGATAAATGGTAAACAAGCAACTAGGCTTACGAAACCCTTGGGATCTTGCCAAGTCGCAATTGATCCCAGATCGAATGTTGGATGTATTCGGAGAGAAGGATTCACACCTTAGCAGTTGGCCGTATAAACAACCACTGGAGTGTTTGTGTTTGTACACTTAGGAGCATTATCTATACTTCTTTGCTCAAAGGAACTAATGCTAGAAAATAACTAATGCTTCAGGTTGAAAGCCTGGAGGGAAGGTAGCATCAGTTACCCCCGATTGTCTACCTGACCCTATCCAAGGGGGTTGTTAGCCGCGCCGAGTACGTGAACCGAACCCGCCGTGAGAGGTCTCTCCATGGGTGCTACTTGGAGCCAGAGGACGCTTGGGTGCCAGGGGGGCTCTTGCTGTAAATCCCTTGCCTCCAGGTCCTACACAAGAGGCCGACATGACTCGAGATTGGATCTCGAGGCCCGCATACTAGTCAACAGGCAGAAACTTGGAATGGCGATCCCTGAGGATTGCTGGAATTACCTTCGAGTGGATTATATGATGTATTCCAAAGACTGATAAATAAGATCAATTGTTGAAAATAAACTTGCTTGACATTGTTTTTCTATGTGAGTGCTTAAGTTACATGAAGGAACTGGTGATTAATTGGATAATTAAGAAAGCTATTTTTGCTTGTCAAACTAAATGTGGTAGGTAATTAGATAACTAAAGCAACTTGAGGAAAGTGCGGTGGATGTGACCATGGGTCCATCCTACGGAAGGGTGGTCCCGGTTGGCCGGGAACTTTTCTCAACAAAATTGACAGCGAGATAACAATGACCTAGAATCTAGAAAGCTAGAGTCTCGATCTATACTGTTTTAGGGGAATGGAATAGGACTTTGCCTTACGGGCAGAGAGGTCAAGCTTTGCATCCCTCTCATTTCCCATTCTCCTTGAACCAAGTGTAGTATAAATCCCCTTTGACCTTGATGTTTCTGCGTAAAGTAGTTTGTCTGGGGCTCAACGCTAGTTACCTTTCAGGAACTTGACCATTAGGAAAACCCTGATTTAGGTGGATCCTAAGTGGGAACGAATGGAATGCTTCTGCTTCGTGGCAGACTCAGGAAGACCTAGATCGCAAACCCCATGACATTCCATGGGAGTACCGGGCGGCGTTTTCTGGACTCTCTTCCCAATGGACTACTAAGACGTGTCCCACAAGTGGAAAGGGGACACGTTACAACAGCCTTGTCACAAATGGATTGTGTATCTATAGGTGATAACTCATTTGACACATCTTTTAATGTGCACTCAATCACCTTTTCCTTCACAGCCTTAAACTTAGGATTGCTCAAAGTGTTTTCCAATGTACTTGTCTTCAACAATCTACTAATACATGATCCAACCTCACCCTCACCTAGTTTCTCATTCTGAGCTACCTTGCATGCTTTGATATGTTGCTTTGACTAGCCACTATTCATAATTAACTCATTGATTGACTTCTTCTTTCGTTTGCGCTCTTGTGTTAACTTGCTATTGATATTTCTCAGGTCGTCGAATTGTGCCTTGGCCTCCTCATATGAGATACCAATGCCATGGATAGTGTTCTGCATTGAAATGATTTGATTTTTTTGTTGAATTATAGTGTTATTGAGCTATACCACTTGTCGTATGAGTTGTTGTATATGAAGTTGATGTGTTAGCAAATCACATCATGACAATTTTTTATGGTTGCTTGGCAAGTTATAAATACTTTGAACGCTTGATCAGTGAGCTGCCTAGAGTAGTCGAGCAACCCATTTTCACCCTCACACACATACTTCAGCAAATTTGTGATTCTTGAGAAAGTAGGAGGTATATTATTTAAGGGTTCAATTGGGTAGATCCCCCCATTGATCCACAAGTCCACATATTTCAATCCCATTTGCATGTAACTCTGCAAAACCTGAGGGTTGACACTAGTACGTTGGGTTCTTTTGAATAATGGGGCGTATTCAATCTCTACCTTAATATGTAGCTCCTTCTTTCTTGTATTCATTTTACTATTAATAGAAACAGGGAGCCTACTTGGTTGTCATAAGCTATAGAGTGGAGATGCACAAAGAGGCACACCAATGTGCCATGGGAAATGAGGGTGTAAGTAATTCACTCTGTTGATGAAGGTTGCATAAACACAGAGAAGAGGTCACAATAGAGCCATGAGAGAGTATAGATATGGGGGAAAATAGATCAGAGAGTAGGGATGTCCAAGACTTTTCATATTTTAGAAATTTCTATTTTACATCAATTTTTTTTCAAAAAATAAAAATTTGACCAATTAGTTTTTTTTAAAACTAAAAGTTAAAATTAAAAAAATCCCCAAAATATCTTAAAAGGAATTTCTAAAATTTCATTTTCTTTGTTCTCGATTAAAAAATTAATTGCCCCTCGTATTTACTAATCATTTTGCATTAAAAACAAAGCACCACACTCCCGTAACTAACTCCTTTTTGAATATAAAATTTGGTTTTAAAAAACTTCTTGAATGAGGAGAGAGAAAGAATATGAGTATATCTTTGTAGATAATATAAAAAGGATAAAACGAGATTGCAAAAGTGGGGAGAGCAGATGATTATTTTACTATTCTTCTCTCTGATTTTCCTTGTTTTAAGGAGAGAGGGGGGGACTAAAAGGCCCATTTGTGAGTTCATTTTTTTCCTAATGTCTACTATCTACTCTCTCCTCTTCTCTTCTCCCTCCAACTTTCTACTCTTTCCACTCTCTTCTTTTCTATTCTCTATTATCATCTTGCAATTCTACTCTCTTTTCTTTTCTCTCTGTCCTCTCTTCTTTTCTCTTATTTTTTATTAAATATATAATTATTTATATAATTTCTAATGATTTTTCTCTCTTTGTCATCTATCCTCTTTTTTCTCTACTTTCTCTCTCCTCTCCCCTTTCTACTACACTCTCTCTCTTGTCTACTCACTTTTCCTCTCTACTCTCTCTCCTTTCTCTCTATTATCTAATATCTCTCCTTTCTCTACTCTACTCTCTCTTCACTCTACTTTGGATGATCTCTATACTTTAGTCTACTTTCTCTCTATTGTTTTTTTCTAATCTCTTTTCTCTTTTTACCCTTTCTCCTCTCCCCTCTCTTCTCTCTTTTGTCTCTATTTTCTTTGCTTCCTCTTCTCTCTCCTCTCTATTTGTAAAGCAATTCCAGTAAGACGGGGAATCGGTTGGCAAGTCACTGCCTCAAAGATCTTAAGGATGTCCAAGGCTACATGATGGTACATCCTTAGAATAGGATATCTTTTACTATAGGTCCCATTCAATTGGTTGATAAATAACCTGCGAGTTGCTTTTCACCAATAATCAGTGAATACCAACACATCAGCCTAGATTTAGTCTCATAAGCAAAGCCATATATTCTGCCATGTTATTAGTAAAAGCTGTGTGTATTTCCCATTTTCATAATCACTTGATGGCATGGACCTTTTATGACAACCCTTACACTCATATGCTCAATATGTCCTCAAGAAGCTCCATCAAAATATAATGTATAAACCAAGGCTTCATTGATGTAACCTGCCATAACAATCCATGTACTTGTACTTCTGATAGTCAAAGTCTAGCATAGAGAGGGCATATAAGATAGGCACAATCCCTCCTTCCTCGCTAAAACTCCATGGGGATGCTAGTAAGAACATGATGACAATGATCGCAATAGACTTGAATGTTCCATGTGAGCGATCCATCTTGCCACTCAGTAATGTGATAATTTTTACTCCACAAGATTACTTTATCTTAGTGGTAATGCTACTTTAAATATAGATGCTCAAGATAAGGAATGACTTTTCCCATCCCCAATAGTCGTGGTACCCTTTGCAAGTTTAAGTTGAACCCTAAAGGACTTGCAAATGCACCAAGTTTGATGTTAGCCCCTATACATAATAGGGCTTTAGTTTATTGAAGTTTACTTTATTTTTTACCTCTACCCCTTGTAAATCTACTAAAAGGGCTATAGAGCCAATTTTTCTTATAGGAACAATCTTATAAGGGCCATCCCACTTGGGTTCTTACTTGCTTACAAGGAGACTTTTTTTTTGTACGAATAATCTTATAGGGGTTTCTTCACTTGGGTTCTAACTTGCTTGGGAATAGCTCATAATGAGCATCATAATATAGGACCGATTGACCCTTAGCAAATTTACACTTCATAGCATAAAGGTAATGAAGCACTTTCATCCACTTCTTCCCTACTTTTTGATGTAACACGGCTTATAATTAATCTCATCAAGATGCGTAAGGGAAGTGAACCTTTCTTGCAATGCTTCTTCTTCACCTAAATAATGGTTTAGAGCGAACTTACTATAGGGAGCTCAATCTCCAAAGGTAAAATACACTCTTCTCCATATACTAGTTTGAAAAGGGTATGGTCTATAGCTCTTTTAAATATCGTATTATAAGCCCAAAAAGTCACACACAACTTTTTATCCCAATCACACTTACCATCGAATACTGTCTTTTAGATAAAATACTCATAAGCCACATATTAGTACTCTCTACTTGCCCATTTGCTTGGGGATTGTAAGGCATGGTCTAATTGTGTTTAATCTTTAAAGCTTCTATCAAAGACTTTATTACTTTATTCAAAAAATGTGTCCCACAATGAGACACCTCTTTAGGTAGACAAAAATGGCAAACAATTTTCTTCAAAATGAAACTAGTCATCTTGTTGGCATTATCCTTCATTGTAGCACGGACTTCAAACCATTTTGTAGAATAGTTTGTCACCACAATGATATAACAATTTTGTGTAATAGACAAAGGGGATGCTATAGATGTAATGATATAACAATTTTGTGTAATACTATGGCTTGTTATAGATGTAAAGATATAGGAAACCTTACCCATTTTTTGAGCTTTTAAGATTGGCATTTTAGATAACATAGTACCAAGTTTGATCCAATGGGGATCATTAAGAGTCCCAAGATACCACTCTATTAGATTGGCATTGCATATTTGATATTTTGCCCCTATTATCAGCTCATTCAAACACACTTAATAGACCTCCTCCATTTTTAAGCCCTCGCAGACTCACTAGAGCTCAAAGATTTAGTGGCAAAGGTGCCCTCAAGTGCATCCCATTCTATAGTGGGAGGTCGTGCCCTTTCATTTAGTGGACATTTAAGGTAAACATCCAAAATCATTCTCATCAACCCATGCCCAAAGATAAATTGACTAGTTGGAATGTTTACCAAAAAATTAGAGTGTAGCATCCACAGTTGTCCTAGCAACAACTAATAACTTGGCCTCTTAGCAAATTGAATAAAATGGAAGTCAAGAACACATTCAATATGTGCTCTTGTTACATGTACTTGAGACATTATTTCTTCTAGTTGTCGTAAATCGTCATCGGCCATTTTAAGAATAGTTGTGACATCCTTTTAAATGGGAAAACCAAGCATCTCTAGTAAGTCCATACTCATGATATTTATGAATGAGCCTAGGTCCACCACAACACTTTCTATTAAGATGCCATCAGCATATGCCTGAATCCTAGGGCATTATTTCCTCACATATTTCCCCCATTCCCTACCCACTTGATTGACACTGGCAAGTTCTACAACATAACCCATTTGTAGTATTCTCTTGAACTCCTTGCAAACATTAGGTGACAAACGTATTAATTATATCAAGTTCACATTACAATAGCCTTTTTTTCTTGCCACAACATCCTCTCTCAAGATAACCTCGGGATAAGATATGGCTTCTCGGCTTGAACCAAATGAAGATGATGTTAAGATGTACTACCTATAAGAGGAGAGAGAGGGAGGAGAGAGAAAGTCTAGATTTGGGCCTTTTTGTGTAGGCCATCATTCATGAAGATGATGTTAAGATGTAGTGCCCATAAGAGGAGAGAAAAAGACTAGATTTGGGCCTCTTTGTGTAGGCCATCATTCATGAGGTGGAGACAATGATTTAGAGTGTGAAATTTTAGGAGAATGATGGTGTAATTAATTGTGCTAAGTATTATGTGGCTACTATGGCCATTATAGCCATGTGATCCCCATCTTTATGATGGTCGCCTCCATCCACATTGTGCCCACAAAATGCTGCCAAACTCCTACCCCCACAAAAATTTTGTTTGGGGGTGATGACCCCAAGGGCGACTCCCCCAACCACAAGAAGGGTCTTTTTACACTTGCCTTGTTCCTTTCCCACTTGGGCACCCATATCTTCCTCATTTGGCATCGAAATCACAGTCTAAAAATGTTTCCTTGTCCATTTGGGACTCCCCCACTACATTGCACTTGTCTTCATTTGTTCCACCAATTAGAAAAATTTCTAAAAATCTGCAACCATTGTGATGTTCATCTTCAAAAATGCTTTTGAAGCCTATCTTTCATGACTACTTAAAGTGGTGGAATCTGCATTTTCCACTTCAAGTCGGATCGCCTTTTCACTTGAAAATTACAAATTTTACCACACTTTTAGTTTTTTTCTAACTCAAAATCCCACTCTCACCTTCCTCCTTCCCATCTCTCTTTCTACCCTCCATCTTCCCCCCTCTCTCTCTCTAATGTCTCTCTTTCTTTCTTCTCTCCCTCTCTCCTTCTCTCTCTTTCTTTCTATTCTTTCCCTCTCCCTCTCTTTCTCTTCTCTCCCTTTGTCTCTTTCTCTCTCTCTTAATCCAATCCTAAATCTCAATAGAACACAGATTGTAATCACCTTGAATCTACCTTATATATTTCACATTAAAAATCTTTAAAAAAGAATAGAAGTTTCATAAAAAAGGAATAATAGGATTTTAAAGCACTTATCTTTTGCTTAAGGGTGGCAAAGTTGAGAAGAATAGGGAACTCCCAACCAATTTTTTTAAAAATAGTATCAATATATACTTTAGTATGAGCATTGTGAAAATTTTCAATTAGTGATAGTATAACCATCACTATACATGTTGATAATCTTTGAGTAATACATGCTTATTTTGCAAATCAAAGCTCACATTTTGTAATAGTGTTTTTTGTGCAAGCTATTAATGTACAAACACACTCATATTTTGGTGTAAAGGAAATCAAAGTCACTGCCCTATGTTTGAGCCACATCCCTAGCCCTAGTCCTAGCTCGAAGTGGGAGCCTAAGCCCTAGGCAATGCAAGCCTGAGCCTCAAGCCACATCCTAAGCTAACCATGCACTCTAGCTTCAACCTGAGAGCTAGTCACAATCTACATGTGAGCCCCAACTTGTGCCTCAACCCCAAACCTGGGCCCTAGCCTAGTCTGAGGCCCAAGCCTAGCGCCACACCTAAGCTACGAACCAAGGCCCCAACCAAGCCCTAGGTACAACAAACCTCTTCTCACTCTCTTTCATGATCTGAGGCTTCGACTAGTTGATCCTAGAGGAGGGGTAATTTTGATGGAGGAGTAAAGTGCTATGGATAGCAATCTCAATAACATCCTCAATGATAGCAAGGTTAAGTTGGAGTAGCTAGTGCCCCATGGGCCATTTTTGCCTATAGAGGGCAATGACAGGTGGTGTAATTCAATGATTCTTGACATTAGGCTACTTTCTCACCCCAATGACTAGAAAATGACTAATTCCATTGTTCTCATTCTTCAATTGAAAGTTTGTATTATTTAATGTCTATACATTTTTATCCTTGTTCTCATTAGGTATATTGACTCATTTATCTTTTGTTTTGTTATTTTTGATAGCTATGTAATATATTTGCTACCATTGATGTCTAGAGGGTTTGTTTATTGCATTTACTCTTAAATTTCAGACATTTCCAAGACAATTCAGTATCATTTTGTCAATTTTCAATATTGTTTCTCAAATCATCATCATTGATGCTATGCAACTTATTTTCATAGTCTACACTCAGGGGAGTAAGTTCTTAATCAAGACATTTACTTATTGGTATACACTAGCTTCTTCTATTCTAGTTTGGATATTAGTGCATTAGAATTATTATCTATTTTTATTGATTGTATATACATTATTAAAGTTTGATCATGTAAATTGGCATAAATACAATAGGTGGTGAGCAATAATATTTAAGATGGGAATACTAAAAAATTGGTTTTGAATGTCAAACCATGCCATTGGACTAAATGTTGACAAAAGCTTGGATTTGGGTATGTCGCCAAGATAAGTGATGGAAAGAGCTTGGAATGACATTGTATAGGGACAAATTTGCTAATGCTTATTTATATGATTGTAAAAATATTATATAAAAAAACCAATGCTTATGGAGAGAGAAAAAAATGTAGGGATCTAGCCCTTTAGAGGGTAGATCCTAGTTCTCCATATCTACCTGGTCATACATAGACTAGTGCATTATTCCATAGACCTATTTTGAACTTAATGTCAAGAAGTGGACTGGAGAGAGAGAAAGAGGAGAAAGAGATAGTGTAGAAGAGAGAGAAAGAGAGTGACGAGGAGAGAGAAATACTAGAATTGGAGAGAGAAAGACAAGAAAGAGAAAGAAGCCACAGAAGCTGTGAGCAAGATGGGAGAGAAGGACAATAATGTATTAATGTGTCAAAAAGATTAGAAAAATTACATGTCCTCTCCTTTTATACCAATGTCAATGTGACATGGCATAACATCAATATTATTTGCACACTAAATCCTTCTTCTTACAATCCATCCCATCCCAAAGGTTTTTGCCCTCAAAAACAAACTTAAAAGACTAGAAAAGGATGGATAGAACAGAGTACTACTTTGTTTTTACATCTTTACAAATGGAAAAATGAATGAAAAATGATCGACATATGGACTAAAATGGAAGAACAAGAGTAGGCCTCAACAATATATATGATCAAGAATGCTTCAAAAGTATATGGAGCCAGAAAATCTTCAACTGATAAACTCAAAATGAAGTAGACAGCTTGTTGTGTAAACAAACACTTCTAGATCAAATCTACCATAACTTTTAGTAGAAGTGTCCAAATGAGGCATACCACATGTCAAAACGTAGCTCTTAAAGAGTACTTTGACCCTATGTAGGTGGCTGAATTCTAAACAATAGGCATAATAAAAATTGTTCTAAAACAACGGTCTGTACCAAAACTAGCTCCATAATCAATATGCTTTAGCCACTAATGTATTCCTTAAGAAAGAAAACTCATCCAATATAGAATCAGGCCTCTAAGAAGCTTTCTCATGTGGTAAACCTTACCATTTGATCAAATATTCCATGATAGAATGAGATCAAAGCTTCTTCTCATGCTGACCTATGACAGCCTCTGGGATGTATTGAATAAAACCTTCTTCATCAATAGGTGGCAGCTCACCAATTGTATCAACTGGATCACCATAGAAAGGGTTCAGCTGACTAACATGGAAGATATTATGAATCTTTGTAGAAGAGGGAAGATCCAACCTATATGCCAAGTCTCCAATGCGCTTTAGGATGATCCGATAGGGACCATAAAATCTATGAGCAAGCTTGTTACTAGATCCATCTTTCAAAGTGGAATACCTAGACTTGGGCACCTTCAATAAAACCAATTCTCCTTCTTGGAACTCTAAAGGCCGCCTCTTCTCATCAGCATACATCTTCATTTAGTCTTGAGCTTTCCTCAAATTTATCTTACATTGCTGAAGAAGGGTTTGCATTCTTTCCAACTCTTCTTTCCCATGAGGATTGATTTTGAAATGAAGATTCTCTTCTATATTTCGTTCCATAGCGCTCCGCAAGCTCAATAGCCTTAAAGAGAGAAGTAAGGTTTTGTGCCATGATATCAGCTAATACAGATGGCTCTAAACCATACATGTACTTGTGGAGCTTAGACTCATTCACTGATGCTTTCTACATATATAGTGAGGTTGAGAAATTGGTTAGTCTACTCTCTTACACTTAGGCCTCTTTGCTCCAAACCATACTATCTCCATGCCAATTTCTCATTTTTAAGAGGGGAGACAAATACTTCAGCCATAAGTGCCTTGAAAGCTTCCTAATTCTCTACAAGTATGTTTTTTGTTTTTGTATACCTCTACTAAGTATGAACAAATCCCTCCAAATGCAAAGAAGAAAAATGAATCTTCATGTCATCAGTTTTGGAAAATATATCAAAGTAAAATTCCATCTTAGAGGTCCACTCCTTTAAATCAGATGGTGAAGATGATTGACCATTGAACTTGGCTAAAATAATATTATCTTTCAACTCTCTTTCATGGAATGGTTGTTGTCCCAAAATAGACTGATCATGAGTGCCAGGTTGAACCCCCAAATTGAGATGGAAATCTCCCAATAGGTGGCTGAGAACCATTATGCAATCTTCTTGTTGGTAGAGGATCCCTAGGAAGTTGAGTATTTAGCCCAAAAGCTTGAGAGTTGGCTCCATTCAAACGGCCCAAATAATCATCATGCCTTTGTGAAGTCTCACCTACTTCATATTGGATATTTGGGATGCCTCTTTGTCCAATAATTCCATGACCATGACCATTTTGGTTAGGTAGCTGAAGTGGAACTGAAGGCTCACTATTTGAATAAACTTTCTCCTTCACTTCTTTAGATCCCATTTGCATTTGCATCCATAGGGAGAATTGAGCCATAATTTGAGCATTGGATTCCACCAACTTGTCAATAGAAAACTTTTTTTGAGTTGTTGAATCCACTAATTTCTTAATACAAGACTTCATTTGATCAGTAGATAAAACCATTTGCTCCATTCTTGATAGTAGGGCTTCATGCCGATCTCTATGCCTTCGTTCATGTGCACACAAGATATCATTAAGTGCATTGATTTCCCCTTGTTATTGAGTCTCTTCAAGGATCTCTTGAGGTCCATTATCCAATATAGAATCTCTTATTTTCTGAGCATAATCTTCTTGGACCTTATTTTTACCCTTATGCCCTGCCATAATAATGCAGTCCTATAGTACCCCCCTGTAGTACCCCGTGTCAGAAAAATGGCTATAACTTGGGCTAGAGAATTCTGATTCCAAAAATTTTCATTTCAAATCAAAGCCAAGATTGACCTCTTCGAGTTGAGCTATAGCAAAATATAACAAGTTTAGGACATAAAATTCTGTAGCTCAATCTTTGAGTCTGAACTATCTAGATCTACACCCTGTTTTAACCAGTGAATGCCCTGTTTCCGCCGTGTAAGGTAAAATAGTAACCCCAAGTGGCTACCAAATCTTATAGAAGGCTGAATAGGACATGTGGGTACCCTGTAGTACCTGCATTTGTACTTCAGTAATGAAGTTTGTACTTGTATGGACTTGTAAATGCCCTATAGTGTCCTGTAAAATCCTTGTTTTGCCTTGTTTTGATCCTGAAAGTACTTGAGCCTTTGGAAAACCTTCAATCTTCAATTCTTCACTCGTTGTACCTATGTGAGGGAAAAAATGGTAGGTCATGCTCCCTACACAGGCTCCGAATCATCGGGAGGTGGGCAAAATTCCCCCCAGGTCGGTTGGTCGCACCCCTTTGGGATCTTTGATAGTGAGGGAGGGTCACATCTCTTTTGTCCCACTATCTCCCATGGCATCTATCTTTTTCATCAGTGGGTATATCAACATAGCAGAAGCATGCTAGTCTAATGAATCAACATGAAATGCATTTCTAAAATATTCATTCAGCCCCTTTCATGAGATGCAATTGGATAGAATCTTGAAAAATTGGGTAGGATAAGGTCTTACCAAGGCAATTCAATGACTCACTGATTGCTAGTACTTACCCTTTTACAATGTTTTAGCTTGGGTAAAATAATTCAACCAAACAAATCAAGGTTATGTATCAAACTTGGCAAATGATTCCTATGATGAGATCATGATTGTATCACTGCTAACATTCAATGGAATGGATAAGATAAATAGGAATAATACTAATGTCTGATCTATTGATCAATTTAGAGAATTAATTGATCAATAATCTCTCATCAACAAGTGAAAAAGCATTAGCAAGTGGATTATTAAGAGATTTCAGAGATTAAGCAAGAGAAATACCTTAATTAAGCTTGAAGAGGATGGTAGATATTAGCTTCAATCCCATTAATGGAAGAATTCCCCATAATCCACCATGCATCTACCATAAAGCTTGAAATATCCATGAAATTAGTCCATATGAGATCCAATATGATCAAGTTCGTGAAAAAGCAATGCTTCATGCTTACTTAAACACTTGAATACCAAAGATTCAAGCCTCTTGAAGGAAAGCCCCAAAATAAATCTTCAATATGAGCTCCAACATGCTTCACGAGTTGAAATCTTTACAATGTCTTCAATCTTGGAGTCTATCCAACTTGTACATGGTACTAGAGAAGCCTTGGAGGTCGAAGAAGTCCAAATTTTAAAGAAATTTGAGCTTCCAAGTCTGTGGCTATGGCTGCCCTGCTGTGTTTTAGGGTTTTGAGCAAAGGAGATGAAGATCAGAGTTCCTCCTTTGTTGAAAGTTGTTGAATATATGCCTAATGAAGTGCTTCAAAGCATGCAACCAATCTGTAGGAGATGTAGAACAGATGAAGAAGAGGATTAGAGCAGGGAATTCAATGCATTTTTTGATGCAAATTTTGGGCTGCTTGCTGCTCCAACTACTATATCAACTACCTGACCATGGTACTCAATCTGAAGCATAGGAGATGAGGAATCTTTGCCCCATGGTTTGGTTGTGAGAAATGATTAGTAGAAAAACATCTTGAAGGATTTCTTGGTAGCCACCGTTGAAGCTTCAAGCAAAAGCTTGGAAGAGAGAGAAGAGAAGCTCCCTTTTGAAAAGTAACTAGTTTTTAACCCTCAGTTAAGCCCGATTAACTGCCATTTAACCTAGTTACCTCCAGATTACATGAAATTTTAATGATGACCTGCTATTTTAGCTTTCTTCCACCATATCTGACCTTGAAGATCTCCATATGTAGTCTCTTACTAACTATAGATAGTCTACACCCTCCACTAGTCATTGTCTTTGTGAAGTGCTTATCTAAAATTGATTTTTGATGGAGAAAATAGGACTGAAAATAGAAGGAAAAATGGATCAAAGACAATGCTCTGATACCACTTGTCTAAAAATGGACTGGAGAGAGAGAAAGAGGAGAAAGAGAGAGTGCAAAAGAGAGAGAAATACTATAGGAAGAGAGAGAAAGAGAGTGATGAGGAGAGAGAAATACTAGAATTGGAGAGAGAAAGACATGAAAGAGAAAGAAGCCATACAAGCTGTGAGCAAGATGGGAGAGAAGGACAATAATGTATTAATGTGTCAAAAAGATTAGAAAAATTACATGTCCTCTCCTTTTATACCAATGTCAATGTGACATGGCATAACATCAATATTATTTACACACTAAATCCCTATTATTCCTAGCTTCTTACATTCAATGGATGCATATACAAACAAAATGATCATTACTAATCAAGTCCTCTAAAAATAGGATACTAAATTCCAATTGAATATATTTAAATAGAAATTCTACATAATCTATGTATCTATAAAAATATACAAGGAGAATACCTACAACATGCTTTGCATATGCATGCATAGTGAAAAATGCAAAAAGAAATCGAGTACAATATGATGAGATATCATCCTCCTACAACACCTCATCATTACAATCATACAATAAGATAGAGATATATAATCAATGCTAAAGAATTACATGTAAGCTCATGTAGAACTATAGATTGTTGGATGACACATTACTATCTCTTCTCCATGCTAGAATAGCTTGTTCACAATATGGTCCATGCCATACAACCACCTGTAAAGTCCCTCTCTAGCTTAGTTAGCAAATGATCTATCTATGAGAGATTTTTTAAAAAGTACACAAAATAAAATAATATTGCTAAAAGTACAAACATGTAAACAAAAAATGTATAAATTAGTTATGAACTTTTCTTGGAGGTGGGTAACTAGCATTCCCAAGGCAAGTTGTCAAGCTAGACTCAACCCACATGTGTACCACCTACCTCTACTGCTTCCATTTGTTAGTATTTTCTATGAGTTTCTTTATTATTATTTTAATCGGGAATTTCTCAAGTGAGCTAGGAGGACATAAGTGATTACTATCGGCATTGCATCCCTATGAGATAAATGTGGAAGAGATGTTTCATGATGCATGCCTATATGCAATCATCTAGAAATCTATGTTCTATAGAGGCCCAATGAAATTCATTATCGAGAGTTCTTAAAACCTACATAATTCTAGAATTTAGTTCATCTCACTTGATTTCCTTTCTCGACATATTGTTCTCTCCCTCCTCTTGCAATGATGTGTTTATATGTTGACACAATAATTTCATTCATATGGTTAATTAATATTTTGACCTCCTTATTAATGTGACCAAACTTGATGTGTTTAGTTTTTTTTATCATATTATAAGTCAGAAGGAGTCATAGGCATCCTAAGCCTATGTGATATAGATGCCTTAAATATAGATAGGTGGTCACTATGGTGTGGGAAATCCTTATGAGATAAACTCTCCTTTGTATTATATGTACTTGGTCCACAAACCTTGGTATAGATGTCAATAATTGGGAGAAAAATGATATGGTCAGGTGTGGGAAAGTAGAAGATGGATGCAAGGTAGTAACATGCAAATCTTGGAGATTGGTGTTGAGCATAATTATGAAATCCCTCATAGCTATAGCTAAATGAGAGTGGTATCGGCCCCTAGTTGGGTGTGGTGAAGAACCCTTTGATGGCCCAATGGACTAAGAAATAGACTAGGGAAGGGACTAAGGAACAAATTGAGGAATGGATTGGGGAACACACTTAGGAATGCAAAGGGGCACTGCCTCACCAATGATAGAGCATCACTATCACTGCAAGGATTATAGCCACAAGTGTGGCCACAACCCAAGGATTAACGATGAGAGCATTGAATTTGTTGGGTATGAACTGAGTGCTTCGACTCTCCTCACACTATCATGTGATGATTGTGAATCCTCCATGGCCAACTCTATATTGTTAATGTTGAGGCTTTGTAACTTATGTGAACATCTCATTGTCTACATTTGGTAAACCTAGCTCACCATGCTCTCTCTCTCAACCTACAAGCATAATGTCATGGGTGTGTTTATTGCACTTCCTCTCTACCTCTCTATCTCTCCACTACTCATGCTCTCTCTCTCTCTCTCTCTCTCTCTCTCTCTCTCTCTCTCTCTCTCTCTCTCTCTCTCTCTCTCTCTCTCTCTCTCTCTCTCTCTTTCTCTCTCTATCTCTCTCTCTCTCAAAACTTAGTATGAGAAAACTCCTCTCTCTTCCTCAACATAGTTTTACCAATTGATAAAAATCTCCCTTTCTTGCTCAATATAACTTAACCAATTGATAATTATATCATAAGGGAAGAAAACCTATGATACTTTCTAGCAAACATTATTGTCATCTTCTTTCCACTATGTTGTCTAGCCCCTCTGTTCTCTCTTTCTCTACCCTCTCCTCTCCTCTCCTCTCTCTTCTCTCTTCTCTATATTTTCTCTTCTCTTCTTTCTCCTCTACCCATCCCTTATTTTCTCTCTGTATCTTCTCTTTTGTTCTCTCCTTTTACTCTCTATTATCTTCTCTTCTCTTTGCTTCTCCTCTCTCTTACTTTCTACTCTTCTCTCTTCAATCTCCTCTCTCCTCCATCCTCTATCTTCTCTCTTCTCTGTCTGCTCTTCTTTCTACTCTACTCTACTCTACTCTACCCTCTTCTACTCTCTATTCTCTTGTCTTCTTCCCTCCTCTCTCATTTCTCCTTTCTCCTCTATCTTCTCTCTTTCTCTTTTTTCTCTTGTCTCTTGTCTCTTCTCTATTGTGCTCCACTGTCTTATATCTTTTCTCTACTTTTTTCCTCTATCATCTCCACTTGTACTCTCTCTTATTTTACTATCTACTCTCTTTCCTCCCCTTCTCTCACCCTCTTTTCTACTCTATTCTATACTCCCCCTCCCTACTCCCTCTATTCTCTTTCCTTCACTCCCATCTCTCCTCTCATATTTTCTTTTTCTTTCTCTCTTTCTACTCTCTACTCCACGTTCTCTATCTTCTCTTCTTTTCTCTCCTCTCTCTTTATGATCCTTAGTTCTCTCTTTATTCTTTGCTTCTCTCTCCTTCTACTCTCTACTTCTCTTTCTTTCCTACTTTTTTCTTTCTTTTCTCTTCTATTTTCTTGCTCTACTTCTCTCTCTTCTCATATCCCCTCTCATGTTTTTTCTCTGTCTATCTTCTCTTCTCTTTTCTCTTCTTCTACTCTCTAGTCTACTCACTCTTCTTTTCTTCTATCTCCTAATCTTCCTCTTCTCTTCTCTTCTCTGCCCCTTCTCTTCTCTTCTCTCTCTCTTTCTCTTTTCTTTTTTCATTCCTTTCTCTACTCCTCTCTCTCTCTCTTCTCAATTCTCTCTCACTACAAGATACAAGTCTCATATTGATGTTCAAAGCGATGAAAATGTTCATTAAAAAAATTGCCCCCATCGTCACTAAACACATAAGTATTAGTGTCTCCATGGAACCATCACTATTGTCATCGGTATATGCCTTGTTATTTGTGTCACTTTTGCAATGCAAATATGGATGCCAATAGCGATAGTTTGTGATACATATTGTGACACCAATAGCAATGCGTGTAGTAAATTTGCGACGCTAATAGCAACAATTATAGAGAAAAAAAACCATGGCTGGACAGCAAGCTGCCCTGCCACATGTAACACTATGTGCTATGTTTACATTCTACAAATGGATTACATGTTAAGTGTACAATGGTTGTCAAAATGAGCAGAAAATGTACTACAACCCACAAGACTGAAACATAGAATAAATACAAGATCACTGATGAAAACTCATAGAATCGTGGCAAGATATAAAGAATGATAAAAACATAATACATAGAAGATGCCTCCATAAATCACATGATAAAAAAGGAAGAGAATATGTGCTCCACGAATCCAAGCGTGACCTATAGATTCTCACTATCCAAAAGCTCGTTGACGCAAAGGAGCATTGAACGGAGTTTGCAAAAAAAAAAAACCACACATCAGTCCACCATACATAATGCCTTTCAATGAAAATAGCAACTACCGATAAGAAATATGGGTGACTTACTGGGCTACCGTGTGCATACAGTCTATCTATCAATGCAATGAGACCGTGTCTCTCTGTATATCGAGTCTCTAGGCCGGTGGGATTGCGATTTGTAATGGACTGTTGCAAAGAAAATAAATACAACTCTTACAAACACAATTGTTAGTACAAGAGATATTGCAAAAAAAAAAGCAAGAAGAACAAAATAAAAACTTACAAAGTCCTCTAGATAAGTCCTCTGGCCGCCACTCCCAAGATGATGAACCACCCCTACCTCTAGTCGTGCCCTTGGTGCCTCACATTTTTGTCTTCAACATCCCACAAAATCTGTAGCCTCCTTCCCTAAGTCTCCGCCAGTCATCTGCATCTATCCACTTGGGCTTTGAGGTGCCACTCTTGAGTGCGTTGCATGCATCCAATCATTTGTGTGACATGTAGGCACGCATGCACTCCATCATCCAGTTTGTGAAAAACCTCTTTGTTGCAGTGGGTTCCGGAAACTCCTCGTGTAAGGATGCTACTATGTAGACCTTGCTCCCCTCAAGTATGGTCTTCCAATGGTCCAAGACGTTATGCTGATAAACTTGTTGGCACAACTTTCTCATACGAGCCATCACCCTCCTCCCTTCATCATTCATGATCAGGTTCATGTCATGTCATCTATCTATACCCCTATGGGGTATGTCTAAGTTGTGTCCTCTCCCACCTACAACCGCGCTCTTGGGCATAACCAAGAGACCCCTGTACATCTGGTACATCCATGGGGGTGGTATCTCTTGGAGTAGCACCCATAGGGGTGCCTCCTACGGACAGTTGAGAAAAAGCTTGAGTCACTGGATTAGACATTTCCATAGGTGTGACAAATGCTATAGGTGACACCGTTATGCGAGCAATGATCGAGAGAAAGCCTCACTCACAACCTGATAACGTGATGTTAAGGAGTGCTGATTGGAAAAGTTGACTTTGTTAGATGTACAACACAACTCAAAAATTTAAATATTTTGACAAACACCACAAGAAACACACACCAAACCAAATGCCAAACAATGCCTCTTATAAGTCAAAATAACTTAAAACCTAAAAGCGAGTAGAGCATCACTCCAACACAAATTTCAAAAATACCAACAATTCGAAAACAAAACCAAGTGAATAGTATTCTCATACCTTGACGACCTTTGGTTGACAGTCGGTGCTTCGACATCCAAATTCTCCGACTTCATAACTAGCACCACAAGAGTTCACTCTCGAATGCGACCCTCCTCTCATCTCTCTCACAAAGTACAAATTGAAATTGAGGGGGAAGGGCTCTTGCTCTACTCTCCTCATCCTTATATATTTTTCACAAGTTCTCTCACATACATTAGGCTTTTTGGTTTCAGTTTTTGGATTTTACTTTTCTACTACTTTTCACTATTTTTGTTTTTTTGCCCTATGCCTGTTTGCAACTTGTTTGGAACATAACTTGGTCATATGAACTCTGAATATAGTCATTCGGGTACTCAAAACGATGAGAACGCATCTAGTCGACAAGAATTCACAATAAAAATCGAAAAATCCATAACAAATAAATAAAAAATATTGATTTTTGTAAATCGCATCATTTTTCTCCATCTTTAATCTTGGACAACTTATTCCCTTCCTTGGCCTATTGTTCTTGTAATTGCACACACTTTTAGCATATATATCCTCTTTTTCTTCAACAAATACTTGCTGACGATATAAAACTTACGGCATTTTTCTTTAATCCTTGAGTCTTCAAAATAAGCATTCTCTGGATATGAACCTGTCTTTTATGTAGTGTGCCCTAGCAGGTTTATGGTTTTTTGAAATGCACTCCGTGCCCAATCATTCATGATTTTAAAAATGTGCAATATAGAATCCTTGATATGTGACCAATCAATCAATGTTCACATGAAAATTATGTATGCACTGAAGAATTATGCCTAGCCTATATACATGTGCTCGTGTGTCATGTATCATGTGAACAAAATTCCTTGATTATTTAAATCCTTAACCTCACCTCTCAACTCTTAGCAAGAAAATATGTCATACTCCACTCCACCCAAATTCTCACACAACACTCAAGAAAATGATGGTCTTCAAGATATTGACCAAATAAAAACTAATCCATCTCACAATTGGTGGCATCCTTCACAATCCTCTAGCTCACCCAACCACCTTACCCACTCAACCAAAGGTTCCTAACTTGGTGATGAATATCCCAAATACTGTGCATGCAAGAAATGTGTGTGTGCTCAATGACAGGTGCTCTCTCATGTGTGCGTGCAACTAGGATTTACTGCATATAGCTTCAGTAAGCCTCATGCTGTGCAAGTGCTCAATGATGGTGCAAAATGTGCATAAACCCAACCCATGGCATGAAAGTATTTGATAAGAATAGGAGATGAACCCCACGTATAGTGCATCAACAAGTGCAACGTGAAGTGCTCATGAATCCATAGTCCCGTGATGTGCAAGAGTCTCAGCAAGAAAGTAAACATTGTGGAACAATGTTTGGGGACTACTAGCAAACTCAGCTTCAACCTATCCAAAAAAAAACCAAATCTTGACTAAGGCTATCAAGTTTCCACACTCAACAAACCAAACAAAATGATAGAAATAAATCCTAAGCTAGACAAACACAAGATATCCAATTACAAAACAACAAAGCAATTAGTCACGCAAACAACTAAGGTAGCAGAAATTAAACCTAACTATAGTTTGACTAAGGGTTTTGGATTTAAAAAAAACGCTTGATATATTTAGCCCTCCCCCTAGTCTGCAAACATTCATATACAATAGTTTCTCATAAAACGATGCAACATTTATGAGCCAATCAAAAATTGAATCCAACTATCTATCCACAAGCTTCTCTACAAACTTAAATGGCACATCTCTCTCAAACAACTCATTTACAAGTAGACAAAACTCATCTATAAAATTCTCATCAAAATCCTTGAGACAATCCTAACCATCTAAGGAAAATATATCATCGTCCAAATTCTTCAAATCCAAACCATAATCTAACATCTTCAAATCCCTCAAATCGCAACCACACTCAAAATTTTCATATCCCACCCATTCTTCCTAGGAAAAACCATGTTATTTCTAGAGTATCTAAATAAAGTTTTGACCCTTTTTGTTGCCAAATTAGAATTCATCCATTGATTTATCTACAACTTCTCCTAAGGATACCATGCAAGGATCTCCCAACTCAATCTCCAAATCAAACACAACATCAAAAGGAATCAACTCTGGACTCACAACACCACAAGAACCAACAACATCTACACATGGGGTTACTCCAAGACACCTAACCACATCACTTAACTCATCAACACTACAAGACTCGATCAAGTCTTTCACACATAAAGAGTGGTAAACACCTTCCATAGTATCCTTATAAATACTCTCACAAGAAACATCATCATTACAAACAAATTTTCACAATACAACAACTTCGAGTCAAAAATCTCAACCAAAGACTCAACTACCAAATCCCCAACTACCTCCTCACAAACCCCTTCCAACTCTATTTCCTTGGTTTTAAAACTCTCCTCCCTCAAATTCTCAATCCTTTTCAAATCCTTATTCTAATTCTCTCTCATATCCTCATGAATGTCACACTCAAGGTTCTCAAAACCCCAATCAAAATCATCACAAACTTTAAGAGAACTCAAAGAAACTGAAAGACTATCAGATGAAGTTTTCTTTTCAACATTGTTGCCTAAATCAACCAAACAACCATCCACACAACTATCAAGAACCATGAGGTTAGGTCTACTCAAAACAACATCATCAATATCATAAACAAAAGCCTCTCTAGGGCTACTCAAACCATCACCAACCAACTCATAAGACTCATCGGAGTCAACAACACCAACACCAAAATCACAAGAAGAGTCAGAACCCAAAACCTCAATACTTTCTTGATCAACAAACTCACAATCAAACTCACAAAAAATCTCATCCAACTCATCATGCCAAAAATTCAAACCCTCAATTTCATCTTGAAACCTTGCAATTTCTAAGCCCTCCCCCTCTTGTTCTTCCAACAAACTCAAAAATTCATCCTTTATTCTCTCTTCATCTCTCTAACAATCCAATCCATCTAAGTTATCAAGAAAAATGAACTCACTCTCAAAATTTTCTTTACTCTCTTCAACACTTCCAAGACTATCAGAACTATCATCACTCCTTCCCTCATCAGAAATATCAAAACTTTCTTAACTCTCATCCTCTCTCAAAGAACATGAAAACTCTTTGTCCTTAAAAACAATCTGGTCTCTCATTTTTTTCTTTACAACTTAGATCCATCGCTAGCTCATCTCTATAGTCCTCAAGCTCCATAGTATCATCAGTCAATCCCTCCTCTTTAGTTAAATCACTAATCACTGGACTAGAAGTATCTATGGTCAATGGGTATGCACAATTCACACTCCTAGATTCATCACTCCAATCAATCAAGCAAGTATGTTTCTCCTCAACCACCCTTGGGAATTTCTCCTCATAGACTTCAATTGATTTCTCACAAGTCAACTCATCTCTCCTAAACAGAGAATATAGTATACCTCTCTCAAGATAGGCATAACTAAGTCTCTTCTCCTCAAAAACTTTTCTCTTGACTCGCCTTGAACTCAACCTTTCCCTTGGTCCATCAAACCTTAACTCTTTTTTTCTTTTAGTCTTCCTCTCTTGATATTTACCAATTTTCACTACTTCCTCAAAGGTCTTAGGGTTCTTAATCTCTATCTTCACTCTCCAATCTTCTGATTTCAACCCATTTACAAAATACATTATCTTCAACATAACTGGGGCTATCTCACCTTCTGACAATGTCAAACTCCATCAATTCCACAATCTTGCAAAATCCCTAGCAAAACCCTCAACACAATGATCATCTTTTTGAACACAAGTTTCAATTTTCACCCAAAACTCACTTTGACTTTCTCTTTTTTTAAACCTAGATAGAAATGCATTTTTAGTAGTCTCATAGTTCAAATTTTGTCTCCTAAATTTCAGGCTTCTCTCAAAGTCAATCAACCAATTTCGTGCTTCTCCCTGCAATTGATACCTAAGAATTTGGAGTTTAGCCTCAGGATTGGTCACTCTCCCTATCAAACAACAGAGCTCTATTTTTTCTAAAAATATTTCAAGATCTTCTATACGATTACTATGGAACTAAGGAAAATCATTAGCCATTCTCAACAATCACAAGAAATCAAAACTAGGTCACATACAAGTAAAACAACCAAGACAAAGTCAATTTCGGCATTCCTCAGCAAGGCACCAAAAAATAGATGTTATGCGAGTGGTGATCGAGAGAAAGCCTCACTCACAACCCGATAACAAGACGTTAATGAGTACCGGTTGGGAAATTTGACTTTGTCAGATACACAACACAAATCAAAAATTTAAATATTTTGACAAACACCACATGAAACACACAAGAAACCAAATGCCAAACAATGCCTCTTGTAGCTCAAAACAACTTAAAACCTAAAAGCGGGTAGAGCATCACTCCCACACACCAAGTGAATAGTATTCTCATACCTTGACGAATTTTGGCGTACTCTTGATGCTTTGACATCCAAATTCTTTGACTTCACAACTAGCAAGACAATAGTTCACTCTTGCATGCAACCCTCCTCTCACCTCTCTCACAAGGTACAAATTGAAATTGAGAGGGAAGACCCCTTGCTCTACTCTTTCTCATCCTTATATAGTTTTCACAAGTTCTCTCACATATATTAGGCTTTTTGCTTTCAGCTTTTGGCTTTTGCTTTTCTATTGCTTTTCACTATTTTTTTGTTTTCTGTCATATGTCTATTTGCAACTTGTTTGGATCATAACTTCGTCATATGAACTCCAAATATAGTTGTTCAAGTACTCAAAATGATCAAAACACATTTGGTCAACAAGTTAATGCAAGCAGAATTGTAAAAATTCATCAAAAATGGAGAAAATTATTGATTTTTATAAATCGCATCATTTTTCTCCATCTTTTATCTTGGATAACTTATTCCCTTCCTTAGCGTATTGTTCTTGTAATTACACACACTTTCAGTACTACACATGTCCCCTTTTTCCTCAAGAAATACTCGCTAAGAATATAAAACTTACGACCTTTTTCTTTTATCCTTGAGTTTTCAAAATAAACATTCTCTAGATATGAACCTATTTTTTATGCAGTGTGCCGTAGTAGGAATATGGTTTTTTGAAATGAAATCCGTGCCCAATCATTCATGATTTTCAAAATGTGCAATATAGGATCCTTGATATGTGACCAATCAATCAATATTCACACGAAAATTATATATGCACTGAAGAATTGTGCCTAGCCTATCTACATGTGCTCATACCTCATGCATCATGCAAACAAAATTCCTTGATTATTTAAATCCTTAACCTCACCTCTCAACTCTTAGCAAGAAAATATGTCATACTCCACTCCACCCAAATTCTCACAAACACTCAAAAAATGATGATCCTCAACATATTGTTCAAAATAAGAACAACCCATCTCACGATTGACAGTGTCCTTCACAACCCTCTAGCTCACCCAACCACCTTACCCACTTAACTAGAGGTTCCTAACTTGGTGATGAATATCCCAAATGTTGTGCGTGCAAGAATTATATGTACTCAATGACAGGTGCTCTCTGATGTGTGCGTGTAATTAGGATTTATTGCATATAGTTACAGCAAGCCTCATGCCATACAGGTGCTCAATGATGGTGTGAAATGTGCATAAACCCAACCCCATGGCATGGAATTATTTGGTAAGAGCAGGAGACGACCCCTGAGTGTAGTGCATCAATAAGTGCAACATGCAATGCTCATGAACCCATAGTCCCCATGATGTGTAAGAGTCTTAGTTTGAAGCATCGACCTCGTCTACTAGAAATCGAAGCATCAGAGTGTGCCGATGTAGATCTAACAAAACAATCTGATGGTGTCCGAGACAACTCCTGGTCCACCATATCTCTGAATTGAGCCATTTGATCTAGAGATATACATGTGAATATATCCTGCAACTCCTCGTCGTTCATCCCTCAAATTATCGTGCTTTTCAAATTATCGTCAAAGGTAACCTTCACAACAAAAAGTGATGTTAGCATAATCAATATAAAGATTCAAGCAAAGCATGGTAATATAACTCTTTAAAAAATGATGTTACTTAAAATGCATATTCTAGAGTACCCTTAAAGGCAATTCATCGATGAATTGTGTAGGTGGATGTTGCAAGTATGATGTAACTTATGGTCCCATGTCAATCTTCAGGCACAACTCCACATACACTGGAAGGTTGATAGACAAGTCACCACAAAAGGATGAGTCCACCTCATTCTCAAAGAATTCTTAGCATCCTGCCTTTCCATCATCGTTACGTGATTGTGCCTCCTCTATACGCTCCAAGCCATCTTCGAACCCTCCATCTGCATATGATCCTCAGTATGCTGGGAACATTGCTTTCATCATATACTCTCCCACTTCAGGGAGTTGAATGCACAATATACCACCATCAAGATTTTTGGGGATTTGGATAGAAAATTACTTTTTCAAAGTCACATACAAGAGAGATTCAATATTTGTGATATATACCATGTTATAATAAAATAAAATAAAATAGTTCATGTACTTGTTCACAATGGGCCGACAAGACAAACATGTCACTTAGGTCCATCCATTTTTTTTCAAAATCCATTTCAAGAAATCCAGATGGACCTCGTTAAACGATTGTCCCGGCTCCTTCTAGTATCACTTTGAACCATTGCACATTGAATATGATCATGGAGAAGCTATGGTAATCCACTGTGATAACACTTTGCAAGTTCCCAAAATATTCCATCTCATCTATAACAGTGTTTGGATCCATGCTCACCATTGGCTCTCTTGCTCAAACTCTGCTATGACACCACAATCCATTGTGGAGTGTATTTTATTGGTGCGCTCAACATGGAAATATCACTCGTACGACCACACCACACTATATATTTTATACTGTATATTGAAAGGGTTAGATTAGTTGTCACATATAAAATCTAAATACGATAACTTATAAAACATGTGGTCACCTTTGGACTGCATCCTCTCCTTAGTAGAGACCTCCACTCCTTCGGGAGAGGCTCCGATCAAAGCTTCATTAACCATCGCATAGACATAAACCATGGCATCTTCTCCATGCCCTCGGGATATCGAATCGATTGATGGCTCATATTGCATCGAAATTGTGATTGCGCTTCTTCTCAATCTTTCCTAGCTTGCTCATACTTAGCGAGCCACGTCTCTATGGATGCATGGTGCAACATACAAAAATAATTCACTTTCTTCTCCACTGCAGCATCCATCCTTTTTTCTACCCTATTTTCAACTATTGTCCGAATCCATCATTGGTAGTCCCAATGTGAAATATGCACTAATGCATTAGACACCAATCGACCTTCAGCCATGCTACCTTCTAGCCAAGCTCATTGTCGCACAAAGCCTTTCAGGGTTTTCATGAAGCGCTCCAAGAAGAACATCCATTGCATATGGACATGTTCCACAATCTCCTCTTCATTTACAAGATGCACCAAGAGGTGGGTTTATATTGTGAGCATGCTGGTGGGCTAGTACTTCTCAAAGAGACAAACCATCTCTATTCCTCCCCGCCTTGCGAATTCAGTAGAGGATACCTTGATCTCCTTGTGTAAGATCCACTGTACTGGATTTAAAAACTTGTAAATTGCCCTGCCTATTTCTGGAGTAAGGCATCCTACGATCGCGATCGGTAATATAAATTGCCATAAATGAAGAAGAATTATGAACATCGACTAGACTCCAAATAGCAAAATACACAAGCCACTTACATTTCATTTGTAGTACAAACCTGACATATCTTATACCAATCATGATTTTAGCCCCGATGGTTGGTCATCTTTAGAAAAAGTGAATTTGAGAGAATGCATAATATCCATTGCAGTGCGGATAGACCTGATAATTTTCTTTACAAAGAACTCTTCTTTAGTGGACAAAACCCAAGGAGCATGAGGTAGTTGCAAGCGACCATCAACACTCAACTATGGCCAACTCACCTCCATCTTGCCTACCTCCTTCAAATCCATTGGTGCCCCTATAGTGTCTCTCTTTCCTGTGATGTGGCCCCATACTAAGCTACCCACATTCTTGAAAATGTGCATGGGATCCAACAAGTGGTTGATCTGTAAGTGGGTCCAATACAATAACTCGTAGAAAATCGAGTACCCTCGCATTCCCTTTGGATGCGACATCGTGCATACCATTTTCAACTTGTACCAGCTTTGGGCATTCATTCATGCTGGAGGTCATCCTCCAAGAAAACCTTCCCTCATTTCATAACCCTTTGGCAAGAAAGAGACATATCCTTGATATACCATCTTCTTCATGGTTCATGACCTTTAGGAGTCTAATTGTGGATCACACAATAGACATGCATGATAGTCTAAGATAACCAGACCCATCCCAATATCTCTATTTAGTGAACACAGACGTAAAAAAGCTTTAATAGATATGAACAACGAGAATGGAAGCCTACTTACCTAAGTGCTTCCCAAATCCCAGAAAGTCATGCATGGTCCATATTAGAATGGCTTGTATATTGGTGGACCGTTGACCATTGTGCTTGCTCATATCTTCCATGGCAGCGACCCCCTCCTCCCACAAAATCTTAAGCTCATTGATTAATGGATAGAGATAGACGTCCATATTCTTGACTTTGTAGTGGCCAGGAATGAGCAAGCTAAAGATCAAGTGTCGTTTCTTCGTAGAAAGCCATAGCAAGATATTGTAGTTAACAAGGACTGCAAGCCACACACTGTAAGAAGTTGAGCAGAGACCGAATAGGTTTATGCCATTCATAGCAAGACCGAGCTGAAGATTCCTTGGCTCTTGTGTAAAGAATGGAAATGTAGAGTCAATGTGGTTCCATGCGCATGAATTCTCTGATATTCATTGGACTCCATCTATGGATCTATTCTGCTCATGCCCTGTTGTCAAGCTCACCATGCCCGATGTACGAAACATGTGACATATATGGGGGATAAGTGAAAAGTGTCTAAGAACTTTCTAAGGGATGGTTTGCCCTTGCAAGTCCTATCAATACCTGTGAGCACCACACTTTGAACATGTTTCATAGTCTTGTATTCTCCTCAAAACAACATGCAATTATTGACACATGCATGGATGCTATTGTAGTCCATACCAAGCTTTCGTAAAACATGTCGCACATCTTGACAAGACTCAAGCATAGTATTTTCAAGTGGTAATATATGATACTTTAGACACCTGAAAAAAAATCATAAAACACCTTGAAAAAACATAATTATTTTTTATAATGGTGCCAAAAAAAATTCAATGAAGCGTACATAGAAGGTACCTAAACAATTGGGTCACAGCTGTGGTAAATCAGAGTTGGAAGCATGAGAGAGTGTGTACAAGAGGGAAAGAGAGAGCTCAAGTATAAGAATAAGATCTTGCTTAGTAAGTTGTTTAAAGATAGAACTAGTACACTCTCCTCAACTATGAGCATATATTTTAGGCAGTTTATATAGCCTTTAGAGAAGTTAGGGTTAGGGTTTTTCCTTGCTTCCCTTTCCTCCAGTCCATTTACACCTAGCTACCCTTATCCTCTCTAGTGTAAGGAGAATTTACATGCTTACTTGTCAACATCCCCCTCAATGCTAGGTGGCATTGGATAAAACGTGATAGGATGTCCCCCCTTAATCCACAATGCCTTTATAAATCAAGCTATAAAAGAAGGTTATAGATAGAGAGTGTTACAAGACTTAAAAGAGTCAATCATCTGTGGATTGGAAGGCAAAGTTGTCCTCCAATTCCTTAGGTACTTTGGGAACACTGGGACACTTACTAGTGATATGCCTAGTCTTTTTGTATTTATTACATGTCATTTTGTCAGGATATTTCTTCCAGCAATTGCTTACAATATGCCATTTTTTATGACAGAAGGAGCACTTTGTAGAAGCTGTATGGACTAACACTTGCTCACGGAAAGTAAATGCTAAAGTCCCTTCATTATGGCTCCTCTTCTCTTCATCCTCGCATGACTGGATGATACTTGCCAAGGTTGGGTTCAGGATATTAGTTAGGGTAGTCACAAGGGTTGGAAAGACCTTCTTCACAGACTTCAGAAAGGATGACAATGGCACCTTTATCATGAATTGGTACTTACATTTGTGCCATGAGCCCCTTCATATGTGAAATAAACTTGCTTAGATCTTCTCCCTGTTTATACTCTAAGCTAAAAAACTCAATCTTTAAAAAGATCTTGGAGTTCTTCTTTGTAGCACCGTAGAGCCTTTCAAGTTCATCCCACTTCTCCTTTGGTAGTGGAGAGTTGATCAATATGATGAATCAAAGATTCATCCAAATGAAGCATGATGATGGCCTGAGCTCTTTCATAATCTTTTATATCAAGGGGATTGGATGGGTCAATAACTTTGGTCCCTTTTATGAAGGGCCAGCAACCTCGTTCTATCATTTTATATTTTACCAGGACTTGCTAGGGATGGAAATCTTTTCCATTGAACTTGTGAATTTTAGGCCTTAATTTGCATAGGCCATTGCCATTATAGGAAGGTCTGACCTATTGCTTGAAGCAATGGCAGTGTCTAGTCCTTTATAAGTGGCCAAGTATGAACCAAATAGCAAAGTTGATAGCCCTACAAATGATAGCCAACTTTAAAGTTGTAAATATGAAAAAGGTTGGAAATCATACATATATGATATCTCAAGATAAGATTTTGGAGGTCCTGTTCTTCGAACAAATCTTGATTTAATTCTTATTGTTTTTCTAGGTTTCAATGAGGTGAGCTTTGATTGGACTTCAGGCTCCTCATGATAATGTGGCCTATTAGAGGTGTTCTTGGTGGAACACGAATTATCAATCAACTCTATGCTATGGGATGAATCAGAGGAGAGTACAATAATACTCATTTCTCTAATTTACTAGTAGCAAAGTAGTAAGAGGCATCAGTTGAATGCATAAGTAGTGCTAAGAAGCACTTGTACCATCTTCCATTCTTGTACTCATAATGTAGGTTGATTTTTATGAGCTTAATATTTCCCATGGAATTAGAAGAACCTCTACATTTAAGCTCCAAAGTGAAGTAAACAATCTTTACAAGGGTTTTTCAATTATTAAAATCACTATTGATAATGCCCAGGTTGACACAAAATGAGAATGAGTGAGCTTGAGGCTTCTTGGCTATGGCTACCAGGAAACCCACAGTTAGGGTTTGACAAAAATATCTTCATGTGGACATATATTTGAGGAGCCCTTTTGTGGGAGTATAGCCCACTAGGGGGGCTATCAAAGCCCTAAGATGGTCGCCATTGATTCATCCTTAGCTGAGCGCACAACTATACGAATCTGCACGCTGCCCCAAATTTGTGCTTACCTGCATTTTTTCACAATGTCGTCCTACTATGTGGCCAATATGGGGGTTTGTGGTGCTAGGGAGGAGCTTCTAATGCTAAGGAATATTTCTCTTGAAGAAATGGGAGCCAATATATCCTCTTTTGCTCACATGAGCTTCTTCAATGGAGATAGGTACTGACTAGTTATGGAGGTTGAAAGTCGAAGATGAGAAAATAAAGCTTTTCTTGAGCACTTAGTTTGAGCTGAGGTTTAGGGAAACTAAAGGGATCAGAGATGGCTCTGATACCATGTGGTAAATCATAGTTAGAAGCATGAGAGAGTGTGCATAAGAGGGAGAGAGAGAGCTCAAGTACAAGAATAAGATCTTGCTTAGTAAGTTGTTCAAAGGTACAACTAGTACACTCTCCTCAACTATGAGTGTGTACTTTATGCAGTTTATATATCCTTTGGAGAAGTTAGGGTTAGGGTTTTCCCTTGCTCCCCTGTCCTCCAGTCCATTTACACCTAGCTACCCTTATCCTCTCCAATATAAGGAGAGTTCACATGCTTACTTCTCAATAACTCTCATATTGCTTCACCCATATTTTGCTTGCACTCTTAGGAGTGCAAGTAACGTCTTCAAGTGAGATACTTGGCACCCATCATATAATGGTACGGATACTTCCTCGCTTAGTGGATTAAATGTCTTGGCATCCATGGGTATCAATGCATCAATCATTGCCTCCATCTTAGGCTCCAAGTTTGTAGGAAAGTTTGAAAGGCTACCTGTCTCCTCTAGTATGAACATTATAGACTGGGTCGTGCCTTCCAAGTTATGGATTGGCTCATGCATTCCATTCATCGCACACCCACGAACTCTTCTAATTGGCCGCAATAAGCACATTCCTCCTTAGGATGAGACGTCACCTTCTTATATAAATTTTGTGACCACGTCTAATGCTTTTGTATATGATATTTAATTAGTTTGTGAATATAAGGCATGATTGATGCACATTTTTCTTACCGTTTTCTCAAAGTTTGAGATCTCATGATCAATGACCTTCGATTGAAACTTGCTTAAGTGTTGTACATGTTCTATAGATAAGTGATGCTTTTATCTAATTACCAGCTTGCATTGAGAGCAAGGGCACGGTGGTGGGTGAAAATGAGCGACACCAAGGACATGATGCTGGATGGAGTCAAGTGAGGTAACACATGTAAATATCATTTTTTTGTCTTTCCAATACTTATCCATAGCAAGAGTTGGGTTGATAAATGAAAATCCCAAGTGGTATCATGCATGTTCAACACGTGGCTGTGATATTTCAGTTTTGAGACATACGCCTCATGCAAGAAAAGAAGGAAATGTGTTGTTGCTTCCAATTTTGAGTCCTCGAGTGGAATTGTATGTGGCAAGAGACATATTTGTCATCTAGCAACTAAGGGGAAGCAAGGGGTAGCTTGGTAAAATTGGAAAAAAAAGTAAAAACGTGAGGAGTTTTTCTTTTTAAGGAAAAAGAGAAGAAAGGGAGAGAGGGGTTTGACACAATACAATCAATGTGAGAGAGAGAGAGAGAGAGAGAGAGAGAGAGAGAGAGAGAGAGAGAGAGAGAGAGAGAGAGAGAGAGAGAGAGAGAGAGAGAGAGGAAAAAGAGAGAGAGAGGGAGAGGGAGAGAATAATCTTGCAACCTGAAGAGAAGGGAGAAATATGAAGCTCAGAAGAGGAACAACAAGTTTAAAAGAAAGAGTCCGTGAAGCTAAAGTTATTGGAGTCGTGAAGCATGATGGCAAGGCTATTGAAGTCAATGCACTGATGCGAGTTCTCAACTTTCAAATGCTGGTAATAATAATCTTCTTTTTGTCTTGTTTTCTTCTACTGCTACATGGGATAGAGAGTATGCAGATCAATTTTAATGTATGAATATGAGTGAAACAACAAAGGGTTGTTCTTCATCATGTTGAGAGTGATATATGTTAGTTGTTGCGTGCAGCTTCCTATCAGTAGAGAAGAATGGAAGTAAAGGGTCTCTACATCTAAAACTGGGTATGTGGTAGGAAATATGTATTATGGATAGATGTTGAATGCATGGACTCAAGTTAGTGGAAATATGGAAGGATTTGTAGCTAGGAAAATGATGAATCAGAGTTCATAAAGTTTGAAGCTCCCGCAATTCTTCATCAATGCAATATATGGATATATTTGATGGCATGCTGAAATGACAATCTGAAATCAAAGAAAGTGTCTTCTCATTTGCAAGTTTGTGCTTTTGGAATAGAGAAGTTGTGTTTGCTATATAGAGCATGTAGAAATTTAAGACGACAGACTGTGCAGAGCTATTTCAGAATAGTAGATCAAAGAATTTGGCTCTAAGTTGTTCTAAAGAGTTATAGATTGGAAAGAGAGCTAAAACTTTTCTTTTTGAATATTGGCAATTCAAGATTTGGTTAGAAAGTTATGGATTTTTTGGTGGAGTGCTCTATGAGACAATTTCTGTACTCTATGAGAAAACATGTAAATTCAACAGCATCTACGTCACCAACTTGGTTTCCCATGAAAGTCATCATGATTTTCCATTGCTATAGCAGTGTAAAATTTATTTTGATGGAATAATTCATTTACAAGAGTGAAATTCTTGTAGTCGTTGAATTGGCATGAAAATTTACCGTACAAATCTTTGGTTACATGTGTATTTGGATTGTCTTTATATGTGCTCTAAGAAAAGAAGAACAGAAAGGATCTACAATTGGTTTTGCCCTGATTGAGACAACCACACTTTGAGAGAGAGTTTGTCGCATAGGGTTACTATCCCTAAAAAATAGGAGTTGTGTGAATCTGAATGCTTGTGTTATCAAAGTCTCAGCCATAGTTGTTTTAGCATGAGTTTCTCTCTAAAAATGGTAAAATTTGAGCTTGAAGGTTTAAACTACTTAAGAGTTGAGTTGAAGTTTCAGTGTGAGGAGTGAGTGATAAAAAATATTTGATCATGTGTTCAATGGTGTTGTCTCATGGGATTTGTTGAGGTGAGATCCTTGGTCTTTATCTAGTGTTGTTGTCTTGGGGGTTGCTAGAGGCCAACTACCCAATTCACCTACCAATGGGACATGCTAATTAAGATACGCCTCACGTTCTTAAACATCATGACCATCATTGTTTTCCATTTTGTTTACGTTATGAAAAACAATTGGTTTTTGTTCTCAAACTCTTTTTCTTTCTTAATTTGTTTGAGAAGGGATTTCTTCTCTTGTAACTCAACAAAATTAACGTCAACTAAAGTCTTGGTTTTCTCCCCCTTGCTTTGCACCTTTCTTTTTGCTCTTCGTTTTATGTTCTCTCCCCTTCTCTTTCTTTTGAAAGGTGAGAAGGGTTGAAGCTTGCACTCGAGAGCTATGGCGGGAGAGCAAGAGCAAGAAAGAGAGACAAGAAATGGAAACTCCAATAGTCACAATGTGTGACCGGGCCTTCCTTTATTCAAACTGCCACTAAAAGAATAAATAATAAAGTGATGGTGATGGGCGCCTGCCACCTACAGTGTGTAGTGGCGGTGACTGTCAGTGTGGTAATACATGGGCGGCTAGGTGGAGGTGCCTTTACCCCCAACAACCTCCCACTTAAAGGCGAATCTGCCCTAGTGAGGAGTGAAAAGAAAAAAGAAGAAAGACAGTACAATATGCACACATGTACAACAAGATGAGGAAAGACGTCATCTCATCCCACACCCATCAACCTCCTGAGGAAGGCAAGTGCTCTATAGAGAGGCTTTTCGTGAGCAAATCTACAGGATTCTGGTCAGTCAAGATCTTGACAAGGTCAACATACTTGTCCTCAACGACCCCACATATGCAGTGATACCTCACCTCAATGTGTTTTGTCTTCTCATGGAAGATCGGTTTCTTGGCTAACTGAATAGCACTCATAGAATCCGAATACAGTGTAGAGATAGCATCAATACCAAGGTCAACAACTAAATGAACCAACCAAATGGCCTCCTTGCAAGCCTCAGTGGTGGCTGCAACTGTGGGAGCTTTCGCTCAATTGCCAAGACCCACGGACCGCTTATTGGTTCAAGCATTCCAAGCGAGCTCTAATGGCTATCTCTCACCTAGCCGACGCGCCGTCGATCCTGCAATTGTAGTGAGCTTACCTTAGTTCCGATATGAGTTGCCTTCTCTCTTCCACACACTAGTAGCTCCACGATCCTAGATGCTAGCTCAAGCATCCTCAAGCCTCCTCCACCTCCAAGCTCTATCGTCCATAGCCGCGTGCAAGAAGAGAGAAGGGAAGAGAAGAAGAAGAAGAGGAGATGGTGAAGAGCTTCACCCTTGATCCCTCACTCTCACTCACACTCACTCCCTCACACTCTCACACTCCCTCTCTCAAGAGCACACACAAGCAAGAAGGTGAGAAGGAGAGAAGAAGAAGAAGACTCCCTTTGACACACACCAAAGAATGATCTCTTATTCACTTTTTGAACTTTATATATACAAATCCTAAAATCCCATGGGCACCCATCCCTTTTTTACATGACCAGCCATTGTGGCAAGGTCCTTTTTCTATTTTCCTCTTTTAGCCCCGTGCCTCTAGCCTACACCCGTCTAATATTTTACAATGGGCACAGGAGGGAGCCTGGCGCTCTTTTACAAGGATTTTCTGAGTTTTTTGAGGCGCCTTTTCTTTTAAGGTTGCGCTTTTTGCCCCGGTTCATCTTTAGAGGCCGCTTACGTGTCTTTTCTCTTTCTCCATCTACCTTTGCTTTCCCTCCATTTTTTGCCATCTTGACTTGGGATTAACATTACCCCCCTCCTAGATGGGTGCCAGTCCCATGGCGCTTTGGCGTGGGTGTAAGGGTGAGGGCCACATGTAGACTCAAGTGCTTGTGGAAGCTCAAGAACAAGGTTTGTCAGAGCAGCTCAGTGGATTACATGGGTGGACGAGGGCCTTTGAAGTTGGTGGTTGGGCGTATGTGGTATACCTGAAGAAGAAGGTGTGGTGCTCTACCTAGGGGGGGTGTTGTCCTCAACGTATTGGTGCAATGTGCTTGTGCTAGTAAAATGGGAAAGTGGGTCTAATCTCAGGCAAACCCGGGTGATGTCCCACACTTGAGGACCCCATTTGTGCCAAGGGGGTGTGGTGCCAGTGGCTTAGGGTGAGAGGTTGAACCATAGGTGAGTGTTACCTCCCTAGGTGTGTCCTGCCATTGATGTGCCCTAAGCGTGACGTGGGGGATCAAAAAGGGCTAGGGAGTTAGGAGCGGAGCCAGCCGACCAAGGTCACTGGACACGCCTAACTTCAGGACCCCTAGGTACGGTTTTTTTTTTTGGATACATTTCGGGATAGTATTACATGAGGAGCAGGACAGTCAAGTCTAGTTCTCATCGTCGGAATGAGGAGGGGAGGGCGGGCGAATGGATTTGCGTAAAAAATGGTGGCTCTCCATGTACCCTTTCAGGTTCATGCGGACATGGAGAGAGGTGGTGGATAGGAAGGGGTGATTGCACCTAGTGAATTGGCTGTTGCTCATATCCTCTAGGAGCGCTAGGAAAAATGAAGGTAGTAGGCTAGCCCTCATTATTAAGCAGGTCATAGCACAACTATCGATAGCATTAGGATCAAAAAAGAGAGGAGGCAAGCCGCTTTCTTGCGGTGCCAGATCTTGCTTAAGTAGAAGTTTAAGGAGCCTAAGGTAATTACAGGTGGTTATGAATGCGGGATCTAGGTAGGAGGAGAACTCAGTGAGGAAACATGTCATGGAGGTGGGCAGGCTTCCTAGATAAAAAAGTAGAGCATCCTCAAAGGAAGTGGCATTGGCATTGTAGATGACGGGGAAGTCATGCCTCCCATGGAGAGTGGCAACAAAATCCACGCCTACCCTATGGGGATACGCCATAAACGTGGGGTCCTTCTACTCGTAGAGTAGGGTGTTATAAAAAGCCATCCAGGCGAGCATGCTGGTATTACATATTCGCCTCTTCCAAAGGGGTTGGTAGTCGTAGCCCCTTACCGTATGTGGCACTTCATATATTTTGTCTTGCCAGAATTCGGCCTCTTCCATGACCCACAAAGTGGGGGTCCTTGCCTTGTCCTCCAACCATCTTTGGCCTAGTCGGCTGCCAGCCGCGATCACCTCCTCCATCGCCTTGATCGGCAGGACCCTTCTCAGGCTATCAGGCATAAGGAAACTGAAGGAGAAAGGGTCCTTCTCCATTTCTTGCCATTCCTAGACCACTAGTTCTATGTGGAATTGCATTGGTAGGTCTTCGGGGCATGGTGGGAGGGGAGAAAATGGCTGCACGACTAGCTTGTCTTGCAGCCATTTTTTGGCCTCTTCCACCAGCTTTTTCCGCCGCTCCTTGAGGGTGGCCTGTCTGTCTAGGGGCAAGTCATCTTGTACGTGCGATGAGGGGGGCTGCGGGATTACATCTTCTCTGAATCTGTTCATGTTGATTTTGAATTCGACTTCCTCCCCCTACCAGTTTTCTTGTAGTGCTCTTTCTTCAAAGCCAAGGGCATCTACCTCCTGGGGGGTTAGGCCAACTAGTAGTAGATACTTTCGCTGCTCCTCTAGGCCCAGCCTTACCTCTGCAGGTTGGGGTGGCATCTGTACCCCCGCATGCAGGGCTCTGCGTGCGATGCTTAATTTCTTCTTCACCACCTCCAATGGCTCCGTTCCCTTTGGTTGAGTTGTATCCAGCAGCATATTGAGGAAAGATTGTTGTTGGGTAGTGAAGGCTATCTAGGCGGCGTCCGCTTTGCTTTTTGCCAAGATTTTTTCCTTCTCCACCAAGGCGAGGCACTGCGCCAGTGCCTTCACTCATGCCTCGTTCTGCGTAGCCCATTCCTCATTCTCATTTCTTCCATGCTCTCCCCTTGCTTTTGAGCTAGGGTTACGAGCTTCTGCTCTTGGGCCCTGAGCTCTTTGCTCATGTTGTCTTGTTCTTTCTTCCTGAGACGTAGCTAATCGGAAACTCGATCTCCTTTCGTTGTTGTTCCCTCTCTTGGCTCCTCTCCTCTTCCTTGGCATTCAGGTCCTCCATCATCTGCTCAATGGTGGCAGTCTTTGACTCCAGTTCCTTATACTTTGACTCCAATTCCTTATATTGTATCAGGAGAAGCTTGTACTCCCACTGCATCTACATGAGTTCCTGATTCTCGTCCTCCAGCTGTTGCTTGTAACTTTCTTCCTTGTCCTCTTTGGCTTTCAACTCTTTCTTGAGTTTGAATATTTGGCGTTGTTGCATGGTGATGATATGGATTTTTTCCAATTGGAAAGCCGCCACCACTGACTCTTTTTTTGTCATCAACTCAGCCACCACAGTCATCCGTTTTTCCTCCTTCACTCTCTCCAGTTGGGAGAGCAGCTCAGTGACATATTCGTCGTAACTGGCTGGTGGCGTCATTGTTGTGTGGGTGGGGGTGGTTGAGGCCTCCATATGCAAACGCTTTTGATCCTGCCTTGATTCAGTATCTGCAGCTGGCCTTTTTGGTCCCGTGGTCATAGTTTCCGTGCTTTTCCCTTGGGCCATTTCCTTGCTGATGAAGTATTGCATCCATGCCACTAGGTTGGATACTTCCAAGCTAGTGGGGATGCTAGGGGTGGGCGTAATGGGTTTAGCGGGGGGTGCCATGAGGGTGGGGATGGGATGCAAGGGTGCTTTGCCTTTTCTTTATGGAACTGTGGGGGGAGTGGGTTCTAGGGCCTGCATGCTAGAGCTAGGCCTCTCTTCCTTGGGCTGATTCTAGGCTTGTGGGTCATCCGCCCTGCACTGCTGCTCGATGGACCGGTGTGTAGCTTCGGCCAGGTCCTCCTCCTCTTTTCTTCTTATCTCCTCTTCCTCCTCCGCGACTCTTCTTTTTCTTTCCTCCTCGGCCTTTTTGCATTCTTCCTCTAGTTTTTCTTTTTCCTCCTGCTCTTCTTTTCTTCTCCTTTTAGCCTCTTGCTTGGCCTGACTTGCTCCGTTGTCTCTTCTTCTTCCTGCTTCCTCTTCCTTTCTTTCTCCTCTGACTCCCTCAGGGATTGTCGTTTTGCTTTCTCCAAGTCCTCTCTCTCCTTTCTACGACCTTCATCATGTTTCTTTTTCTTCTGTGCTGCTTTTTTCTTAGTCTCTTTAACCTGCTTTTTGCTCTTCTGCTCTTCCCCTTCTTCCTCGGTCTCCGTCCTATCGCTAGACCTCTCCTGGTGTTGATGGGGAGGTGATCGATCGGGTGTTTTTTCCTCCCCCTCTTCTGCTTTCTTCACGGCCTCTTGGATAAGTGCCATTAAGATGCCCCTGTATGCGATGAACGAGGCTTTGGAGGAGGCCCTTTTTCTTTATGCGGCCTTCGACATCGGGGATTCTCCTCTTGCTGGCATGCTTCCTAAGGCTAGCGCTTGGGCTGCTTGGTCGATAGTCTTGCATACGTAGCGATTCATTGCACTAAATTTGACAACCTGTAAATTGCGCCACCTATTTCTGGAGTAAGGCATCCTATAATCGTGATCAACAGTACAAACTGCCACAAATGAAGAAGCATTATGAATAACGACTACACTTCAAATAGCAAAATACGTAGGCCACTTACAATCCATTCGTAGTATAAACTTGGCATATCTTATACCAATCATGGGATGTTAGCCTTGATAATTGGTCGTCTTTAGAAAACCTAGATATGAGAGAATGCATCATACATGTCGGAGTGTAGATAGACCTGATAATTTGCTTCACACAGAGCACTCTTATTTAATGGATAAAACCCAAGGAGTGCGAGATAGTTGCAAGCGACCATCAGTACTCGACTATGACCAAAGCGTCTCCATCTTGCCTACCTTCTTCAAATCCATTGGTACCCCTACAATGTCTCTCTTTCCTATGATGTGGTCTCATAGTAAGTTGCCTATATTCTTGAAAATATGCATAGGATCCAACAAGTCGTTGATTTGTAAGTGGTTTCAATATGAAAATTTATAGAAAACTGAGAACCATCACATTCCATTTGGATGCAACTTCGTGTGAACCATTTTAAACTTGTACCAACATTGGGCGTTCATTCATATTGGAGGTTGTCCAAGAAAACCTTCCCTCAGTTCATGACCCTCTGGCAAGAAAGCGGCATGTCCTTGATATACGATCTTCTTCACGGTTCATGACCTTTGAGAGTCTAACTGTGGCCCACACAATGGACATGCATGATAACTTGAGGTAACAAGACCTATCCCAACACCTCTATCCTGTGAATACAAACTTGAATGAGCTATGATAGATATTACCAACAAGAACACAAGCCTACTTACCTAAGTACTTCTTGAATCCCAGAAAATCATGCATGGTCCACATGAGAATGGCTCATCTTGTTGATCATCGTGCTTATTTTTTATAATGGTGTCAAAAAGAAATTAACGAAGTGTATGTAGAAGGTACCTGAACAACTCGGTCACACTTGCATCGCTCCACCTATATTTTGCTTGCACACTTAGAAGAGCAAGCAACATCTTCATGCAAGATACTCATGAATCAACACCCATCATTTAATGGTATGGATGCTTCCTCTCTAAGCGTATCAAATGTCTTGGCATCCATGGGCATCAATGCATCGATCATTGCCTCCATCTCAAGCTCCAAGATTGTAGGAAAGTCTTAAAGGATGCATGTCTCCTCTGGTATTGATGGTATAGACTAGGTAGTGCCTTCTAAGCAGTGGATTGGCTCAGGCACTCCATCCATCAAATGCCCACAAACTCTTCTAACTAGTTGCAAAATGTGCACTTCTCCTTGGGATAAGACATTACCACCCTGTAATAAATTTGAGGGTCACATCCAATGTTTTTATATATGATATTCAATTAGTTTGCGAATACAATGCATGATTGATATACACTTTTCTTGCCATTTTCTCAAATTCTTAGATTGCCTGATCAATGATCTTTGATTGAAACTCACCGAAGCGTCGTACATGTTCTATAGACAATTGACGTTTTTGTCTCATTGCCAGCTTGCATTGAGAGCAAGGACACGGGACACACTAATTAAGATACACCTCGCAATCTTGAACATCACAACCTTTATCGTTTTCCATTTGGTCTACGTTTGGTCTACATTATGACAAACAATTTGTTTTTGTTCTCATTTTTTTTAAGTTCTTAAATTTTTTGAGAATGGATTTCTTCTCTTGTAACCCAACAAAATTAATGTCAACTAAAGTCTTGGTTTTCTCCCCCTTTCTTTGCACATTTCTTTGCGCTCTTCATTTTATGTTCTGTCCCATTTCTCTTTCGTGCTTTCTTTGTCTAAGTTCATGTTTATTCTCTCTTTCTTGTTCTCTCTTCCTCTTCCTTTCTTCTTCTCCCTCTCTTATTCTCTCTCTCTCTCTCTCTCTCTCTCTCTCTCTCTCTCTCTCTCTCTCTCTCTCTCTCTCTCTGTGTGTGTGTGTTTCCCCTCTCTTTGTTTCTCTCCACCCCCTTACGGGTGGGCCTACAATATGTAAAATCTAATACGCTATGCACGGGAGCTACCCTACATCGGAGCCGTCTCGTAGTATTGCACTGGACCTCGCCACCTTTTGTTCTTTGTGTGTGACTCAATATACAGAGTGTAGGAGGAGATAGCGCAAAGCATGTCAAGAAAACTATCCATCCATCTCCAAGTCCAATCTCTCTTTAACTTTACTAGGCCTGGAGACACATGCCTTCCATGCATTTCTAAAGCGTCGAACACACCCAAGGTGCACCTTTAACAAAACCTCTCTCTCTCTCTCTCTCTCTCTCTATACTGCTACTGCTATACTGCTACTGCGATTGCTACTGTGATTGCTACTGCGACTGCTACTGCGACTGCTACTGCGACTGCTACTGCTACTACTACTACTACTACTAGTCTACTACTACTACTACTACATCCACCATCCCACCTTTCATATATTGCTCAAAAGTTTCAAAACACGAGAGTATAGCAGACGCGATGCGATGGCCATTTCTCTCTTTCTCTTCTTTTCTTCTTCTCTGTCTCTTATTTCCTATCTTTCTTTCTCTCTCTCTCTCTTTCTTGGTTGCCCCTCTCTTTGTTTCTCTCCATCCCCTTATGTTTTCTCACTCATTCTCCTCTCTCCCTCCCTCTTGCTCTCTCTCTCTCTTTTCCCATTTATTTGTTATCTTTCATGTTTATTCTCTCTCCCTCTCGTTCTCTCTTCCTTTTCCTTTCTTCTTCTCCCTCTCTCTTTTCCTATCATTCTTCCTCAATGCACCGCATTCTTTGCCCTCTCTCATGTCTTATTTCATTTTCTCTCTTTCTTTCTCAATGCACATCATTGTAAAAAAAAAAGAAAAAAGAAAAGAAGAAATTAAAGAACAAGAACAAACCCTCTCTTTGTTTTTCTCTACCCCCGCATGTTTTCTCATTCATTATCCTCTCTCCCTCCTCCCTCCCTCTCTCTCTCTCTCTCTATATATATATATATATATATATATATATATATATATATATTATGTTTTATGTTTATTCCCTCTCTCTCTTATTCTTTCTTCCTTTTTTTTCTTCTTCTTCCTCTCTCATTTCCTCTCTTTCTCTCTCAATGCATGTCACTGTAAAAAAAACAAACAAAAAAAGAAGAAATTAAAGAACAAGAACAAACACTCTTTTTTTTTCTTTACTCCCTTATGTTTTCTCATTCATTCTCCTCTCTCCCTCCCTCCCTCCCTCTCTCTATTTCTCGTTTTCTTTATTATGTTTCATGTTTATTCCGTCACTCTCTCATTCTATATCCCTCTTTCTTTCTTCTTTTCACTCTCTCATTTCCTCTCTTTTTCCCTCAATGCACCTCATTCTCAACAAAAAAAAAAGAAAAGAAAAGGAGAAAGAATAAGAACAAACCATGAGGGAGCAATGCACTCACCGCATAGGCCCGAGGATGAATTCTTCATATCCTCTTCACGACGGTGGCTCCTCTTCATCCTTTGTGCACTTCCTCCTCTTGTTTCGCGAATGGCGACATTGGTGGTGAGAAGCTCTCTTTTTCTCTCTTTCTCTCCCTCTCCCTCCCAAACACAAGATCTATTTTTCTCTCACTTTCAGTCTTTGTGGCAAAATGCTACGCTCGGGTTTCCGCTCTTTTTTTTGTCTGAGTACCATCACTATGTGTGTCACATTTGTGGCACAAATATCGATGCCGGTAATTTGGTCAGAATTGCCCATCGCTATTCCCCTATATCCTAGTAGTGAGTCCATTATCCCTTGTGATGTGCAAGAGTTTCAGTAAGAAAACATATTAGTTCCATAATGTTTAGCAACTACTATTGGCAAGCTTTTAGCTCCCATCTTGTCCAAAAGATACCAAACTTGACCAAGTCCATCAAGTTTTCACACTCAAAAAATCAAACAAAATGACACAAAGAAATCCTAAGCTAGACAAACATAGAAAATCCAACTACGAAATGACAAAAGAAACAATCACACAAACAACTAGGTTAACAAAAATCAAACCTCAATTCTATCTTCCTCTCTCTCAATATTAACTAACTCAACTACAATAGATATACCTTCCTGATCAAAATCGCTTTCTAGTTCTCATTGTCATTATCTTCTCATAAAATCTATCACTCTCTTCATCATCTTCTTTACTGTCATCCTCATTTACCAGTTCCTTTCATGAAGACATGTCAAATTTCTTTGCTACTCCCCTTTGATCATAAATTGTTATAAGTGCTTTTTTCCAATCTTGTATTGCTCTTTCTTTCCTAAGCCAAGGTCTACCCAATATAAGCAAAAAAGTTCCCAACCCTATTGGCATAACATGACCATCAATTTTCATGGATACACCATAAATCTTCACTTCCCAATTTTGAATGATACCTAAGCATCTCACTTTAGCATGATTAGCAAGCTGAATTTGAAACTTTGATCCTTCAATAATTCAAAGTCCAAACTCCTCAACACAAGTGTGAGTAATAACACTAATGTGTGCTTCTCCATCAATACATGCTTCATTTATGTTCTAATTCTTTTGCCAAGTATTCACAATAGGACAAATATCACGCAACTCTTCAACACTCAAAACTCTCATAGTTCCTTTCTTCTTTCCTTATACTTTGGATTCACTAATTTCTTCCATTGTCCTCTAGTTTTAGGGCACAACTCCATGAAATCCCTTTTAAGGTCAAGATATATCAGCATTCTTACCCATCAAATCCCTTTTAAGTTCATAGTCACTCTATACTTCCCCCAATGGAATATCAGTAGCATGATGATGTTTTCTAGGCACTCTCGATTCATTTCTTCTCTCTTCTCTTCTCTCTTTCTTTTTATTCCTCTTTCCTCACCAACCTTACTAGTCTTTGGTTCATCTCTCTTAGTATCCCTCCTTCATTTAATTGCAGGCATTACATCAACAATTTTATTTTTCTCTTTTTGATTTTCTAGAAGAATATAATAAATGGCACTTTTACCTTTCTTCTCTTCAATCAACCTAGGATCTTGATTTGTGTAATTATTTTTTATTTCTATCCCAAAATCATTTTGTCTATTAGGCAAGTTTTGAGATAAAGGATACATATCCCCTCTTGCTCTAGGTGGATAAAGACAATTTGTGCTCACATGACCTAACTCTTCACAAAAAAAACATTTCACCATCCGTCTTTGAAAATATCCTCTTCCATTTCCTCCTCTTCCACTTCCTAAATTTTTTTTATTGGTTTTGTTCTACAAATCCTCCACTTCCTCTTCCCTAAGGTCTTCCTCTCAAAGTTCCTAATCTTATGATTTGCAATTGTCTTGACAATTGATCCTCAACCTCTGGTGTAATTGAGCATTTTGTCTCATTAAAATCTAAAATTTTTGTCTATCCCCTTGCTAATTAGGTGTTCTAAATGACTCTCTCTTGTTAAAATTTTTAAATTTTCTCTCTTTTTCTATAGCAATCATTAACAGCTTGCTCAAAAGTGCTTGATTCCTTAATTTTCAACTTTGTCCCTGCAACTTTTCAACAAAATGTTTTGTTTTTAACATTTATGGGGCTCTCTCTCATGGTCCTAAAGATACATTCCAACAATCCTAAAGTGCGGTATACTCTAAGGCAAAAAATTCTATGGTTTAGTCTTTCTTTTTCTCGCAAGTTTTTATTTTTCTCCAAAGGTCCTTGGAAGTTTTAGTTCCCTTAAAATGGTCAAGAAATTCTTGCTTGGTTACTTCATATTCCATAGGTACAGGGAGGGGGATTCCTCAATCTAGGGGTTTTTCAATAATCTTCAAACCAATTTCGTTTTTCATCTAATAATTGAAATTTCACAATTTGGAGTTTTAGGGTTACGTCACTTATTCACTAGATAACGCATCCAACCTCCAATTTTTTGAGGAATCAATGTGAGGACCCTCTCCCTTCTTTCCACAAAATTTAGGAAAAGAATAGGCCATAGGAAAACAATTTCAAACAAGAAATCAATCCACAAAATCACACAAAAAGTCAACTTTTTCAGTGCTCGTCAACATGGGGGCACAAAAAAAGAGATGTTACATGAGTGGTAATTGAGAGAAGCCTCTCTCACAACCCAATAATGAGATGTCAAGGAGTGCCAGTTAGGGTAATTGACTTTGTTGTTGATCAACACCAACACAAAAAAATTTAAAGTTTCAGAGACACCATATAAGCCACACACGAAACCAAATGACACACAATGCCTCTTGTAGAAATCAACAAAAAACTCAATCTGGGTAGAGCATCACACACTTTGCATAGTATTCAGAAACACACTTCGAAAACAAAAAACAATTGAATTCTCGTACCTTGTAAAAACCTTGAGTCGATACTTTGGTACTACTTCCAATTTCTCAATCTTCTTAATTGGCACAACAAGAGTCCACATTCTCACATGCAACCCTCCACTCTCAATCAAATTACAATTTTATTTGCAAGGAGTAGGGAAAGGCTCTTAGTACCTCTCGCACCTTCCTTCATATAGTTTATTCCCAATACACATGTTTGGTCTTTTTGGAAATTTTGTGCTTTCCAAACATTTAGCTTTTCTTCAAAAAGCTTTAGTGGCATTTTTAAAGTCTAACACTTGAAAGCTTAAAATCTTTAGAAATTCATAAAGCTTTATAGCCTCAAGCGTTTTTAAAGCTTATCATGTTCTTATCACCCTCTTGCATTATTAATAGCACTCACCATTGTGCTTTCAAAATGTACTGCCACACCTACCCGCCAAGAATGCCGCTATTATTGCTTGTGTTATCGAACTACCTTGTTTCTTGCTTTTGAAGCCATTCATCTCCACCAAGATCTTTCCCATTCAATAATGCAATACATGGCCCTCTTGATTCATGCTGTTGTCAACTAGGCCCCAAAATCATGGGCCACCTTGCTCCATCAAAGATGCATAAGACTAGTCTTCCAAATCATTTTGATAGGTCAACCTACATCTTCTATCTTTGGCTTAATGCACACGTTGGTGAGTGAAAATAAGTGACCTGGGACATGATGCTGGAAATATCATTTTTTTGTCTTTCTAACACTTACCTATAGCGGGAGTCGGGTTGATAAATGGAAATCCCAAGTAGTATCATGCATGTTCGACACGTGGTTGAGATATTTTAGATTTGAGACACATGCTTCATGTAGGAAAGGAAGAAAATGTGTTCTCATTTCTGATTTTGAGTCCCCGATTAGAATTTTAAGTGGCAAGGGGCATGTTTGCCATCTAACAATTGAGGGGAAGGGAGAGGCAACTTGAAAAATCTAGATGATGGTGAAAAGAGTCTTCTTTTTGTCTTGTTTTCTTCTACTGCTTTGTGGGGCAGAAGTTTGCAGATCAATTTTGGTATGTGGATATGAGTGAAAGACAACAGAGGGCTGTTCTTCATCATGTTGAGAATGATGTTTGTTAGTTGTTGAGTGAAGCTTCCTGTTAGCAAAGAAGAATGAAAGTGGAGGATCCCTACATTTGAAACAGGGTATGTAGCAGGGAATATGTATTATTAGTAGGTGTTGGATGCACGGACTCAAGTTAGTGGAAATCTGGAAGGATTTGGAGTCAGGAAAATGATGAATCAAAGTTTGTAAAGTTTGAAGCTCCCACAACTCTTCATCAATGCAAGATTATGCTTTTGGAACAGAGAGGTTGTGTTTGCTATATAGAGCATGCAGGAACTTAGGATTGCATACTGTGCATGGCTGTTTTAGGGTAGCAAATCAAGGAATTTGACTCTGAGTTGTTCTAAAGAGTTGTAGATTGAAAGAGAGATACAACTTTCCTTTTTAAAGCTTGGCCATTTGAGGTCTGGTTAGAAAGTTATGAATTGTTATGTGTAATGCTCTATGAGGCAATTTCTATGCTCTATGACGAAACATGTGAATTTAGCAGCATCTATGTCACCAACTTGGTTTTCCATGAAAGTCATTATGATTATCCATTGCTATATCAGTGCAAGATTTGTTTTAATGCAGTAATGGAATTTCTTCAACAGTGAAAAACTTGTAGCGGTTGAATGGGCATGAAAATTTGCTATATAAAGCTTTGATTACTCGTGTATTTGGTTTGTATTTATGTGTGCTCTCAGGAAATAAGAATAGAGAGGGTATACAACTGATTTTGTAGTGCTTGAAGCAATCATGCTTTGTGGAGCAGTTTGCTACTTAGGGTTGCCATCCCTTAAAAATAGGAGTTGTGTGAATCTGAAAGCTCATGTTGTCAGAGTCTCTACCATGGTTGTTTCAACGTCAGATTCTCTCTAAAAGTGGTAAAAACTTAGCTTGAAGGTTTGAAATGCTTAAGTTGTTGAGTTGAGGTCTTAGTGAGGAGTGAGTGATCACGAATTCTAGATCATGCATTCAATGGTGCTGTCTCGTGGGTTTTGTTGAGGTGAGATCCTCAGTCTTTATCCTATGTTGTTATTTTGGGCATTGTTAGAGGCCGACTACCCAATTCACCTACCATAGATTGGTGCTCCCACTAAGGATCTCATGTGCTGATCTTATCAATTGGAAAGTGTAAGCTTTGGAAACCAGCCTGTACACAAACTCAAGCATGGCATCTTTTGGATATGAACCCTTCTTTGGTACTGAAAATGAGGATGCTAATCAATTTATCAAGAGATTGAAGTGGTTGTCTTACCAAGATCAAAGAGACACTGATGCAGACAAGCTTCGAATGATCATCATGTTGCTTGAAGGTCCTTCAAGATTGTGGCGGAACTCACTGAATGAAGAGACAAGGGAAAATTGGAATGAAGTCAAAAAGGAGTTCTTTACAAGTTTTTCAACTAAGAAAACTCCAGAGGGTTTATGGAAATCTTTGGAAAAGATGTTTCAAGGAGAAAATGAGGAAGTGTCTAAATTTGTAGCAAGATTTGAAGCAAAATGGATAGAAATTGCACAGAGTATGGAGCAACAATTTGCTAAGAGAGGAAGCATCCATACCATTATATGATGGGTGCCGAGTATCTCACCTAAAGACAGTGCTTGCACTCCTAAGTGTGCAAGCAAAATACGGGTGGAGCGTACGAGTGTGACCGAGTTGATCAGGTACCTTGTATGTATGCTTCGTTGATTTCTTTTCGGCACTATCATTGAAAACATTTGTGCTTTTTCAAGGTGTTTTATGATTTTTTTCAGGTTACTGAGGAATCATATATTATCACTTGCAAATACCTGCTTGAGTCTCATGATGATGCATGACATGTTTTACGAAAGCTTGGCATGGACTACAACAACATCCATGCATGTATCAACGATTGCATACTGTTTTGAGAAGAATACGAGACTATGGAGACATGTCCAAAGTGTGGTTCTCACAGGTATCAATAGGACTTGCTAGGGCAAACCATTTCTCAAAAAGTTCTTAATCGTATATCTGGCATGGCGAGCTTGACAACGTGGCATGCACAAAATAGGTCCATAGATGGATTTCAACGAATATCAGCGGATTCATGCGCATGGAGTCACATTGACTCTATCTTCCCAGAGCCAAGGAATCTTCGGCTTAGTCTTGCAATGGATGGCATGAACCCATTCTATCTATGCTCAACTTCTTACAGTGTGTGGCCTATAGTCCTTGCCAACTACAATATCTCTCCATGGATTTCTACGAACAAAGGACATCTCATCCTTAGCTTACTCATCCTTGACCGCTACAAAGTAAAAAATATGGACATGTATCTTCGTCCATTAGTCAATGAGCTTAAGATTTTGTGGGAGGAGGGGGGTCACTGTGCAAGATATGAGCAAGTGAGATGGTAGACGTCCGCCAATATTCGAGCCATTCTCATGTGGACGATGCATGACTTTAAAGGATTCGGAGAGTGCTCAAGTAAATAGGCTTCCATTCTTGTTGGTAATATCTATCATAGCTCGTTCAAGTTTGTATTCATTGGATAGAGATGTTGGGACAAGTCTGGTTACCTCAGGTTATCATGCATGTTCATTGTGTGGGCCATAGTTAGACTCCCGAAGGTCACGAACCATGAAGAATATGGTATATCAAGGACACACCACTTTCTCGCTAGAGGGTCATGAACTCAAGGAAGGTTTTCTTGGACGACCTTCAATACATATGAATGCCCAAAGTTGGTACGAGCTGAAAATGGTCCACACAAAGTCACATCCAAACAGAATGTGACGGTTCTCAGTTTTCTACAAGTTGCCATATTGAACCCACTTACAGATCAACCACTTGTTGGATCCCATGCATATTTTCAAGATGTGGGCAGCTTGCTATGGGACCACATCATAGGAAAGAGAGACACTATAGGGACACGAATGGATTTGAAGGAGGTAGGCAAGATGGAGGTGCTTTGTCCGCAGTTGAGTGCTGATGGAAGATATGTCAGGTTTGTACTACGAATGGATTGTAAGTGGCTTGCGCATTTTGCTATTTGGAGTGTAGTCATTGTTCATAATGCTTTCTCATTTGTGGCAATTTGTACTACCGATCGCGATCGTAGGATGTCTTACTCCAGAATTATACAGGGCCATTTATAGGTTGTCGACTTTTGTGCAATGGATCTCACAGAGGGAGATTAAGACGTCCTCTATTGAATTCGCGAGGCGGGGAGCAGTGGAGACGTCTATCTCTTTGAGAAATACCTGCCTACAAGCATGCTCATGATACAAATTCACCTTCTTGTGCATCTTGTAGATGAAGTGGAGATTGCTGGACCTATCCATATGCGTGGATGTTCTTCTTGGAGTGCTTCATGAAAACCCAGAAAGGCTTTGTGTGACAATGAACTCAACCAGAAGGTAGCATGGCTGAAGGTTGGTTGGTGTCTGAGGCGCTAGTGCATATTTCACAATGGCTACCAATGGTGGATGCATATAATAGTATGCTATGGTCGCTGAAGGGCGATGATAGACTGATTGGAGATGTGGTGGTTGGAAATGGGGTAGAAAAAAGAATGGATGTTGCAATGGAGGAGAAAGTGAATCGCTTTTGTATGTTGCACCATGCCTCTATGGAGACGTGGCTCACCATGTACCAGCAAGCTAGGCAAGATCGAGAGGAAGTGCCATCTGAATTTTGATGTAGTATGTGCCATCGACCGATTTGATATCCCGAGGACATGGGGAGGAGATTCCGTGGTTCATGTCAACACGGTGGTTGCATGGAGCTTTGACCACAACGTCTCGCGAAGGGGCGGAGGTGTCAACCGAGGAGTGGAAATTCTCGAGGGGATGTAGTTCAAAGGTGATGATATGTTTAGGGTTTGTCATATCTATATTTTATATGCAACAACTAATTGAGTGTTTCAATGTATAGTATAAAATATATAGTGCAGCGTGGTCGCGCGGACGACATTTTCGTGTAGAGCATATTGACAAAATGCGCTCCACAACAGATTGTGGTATCATGGCAAGGTTCAAGCAAGAGAGCCGATGACGAGCAATGGATCCAAACACGGTTATAGATGAGATGGAGTATTTTGGGAACTTACAAAGTATTGTTACAGTGGATTACCGTAGCTTCCCCATGATACTATTCGATGTGCACTAGTTCAAAGTGGTACTTGAAGGAGCTGGAGCAACAGTTCAACGAGGTCCATTTGGATTTCTTGAAATAGATTTTTAAAAAATGATGGATTTGTGCGACACCTTTGTGCTGCCGGCCCATTGTGAACAGGTGCATGAACTCATTTGTTTGTTAATTGTATTACGACATGGTACATGTCATAATAGTTAAATCTCTCTTGTACATGTTTGTGAATATGTAATCTTCTATCTAAACCCCCGACAATCTTGATGGTGGTATGTTATACCTTCAGCTCCCTGAAGTGCGAGAGTATATGATCAAAGAGATGTTCCAAGCATAGATGAGGACAATATGCAAATAGAGGGGTCGATATTGTAAGGGGTGGAGGCCACCGAAGCTTGGAGCATGTAGAGGAGCCAGCATCAGGTAACAATGATGGAAATACAGGAGTCCAAGAATTTTTTGAGAACGAGGTGGACTCGTCCTTTTGTGGTGACATGTCTATTAACCTTCCAGTTTATGCCGAGTTGTGTCAGGAGATTAACATGGGATCATATGATACTTCATACTTGGAGCATCCACTTAATCAATTCATTGACTAATCACTTATAAGGATACATAAGATATGCATTTTAAGTAAGATCATTTTTAAAGATTTATATTACCGTGCTTTGTATGATTTAAATTGATTATGCTAACATCACTTTTTATATGTGTAGGTAACCTTTGCGGATACTTAGATCATCAGGATGAGTCGAGTGATGAGTGATGAGGAGTTGCCGGATATCTTCACGCGTATGTCTTCAGATCAGATGGCAAGATTCAGAGACATGGTGGACCAGGAGCTATCTCGGACATCGTCAAGCCACTCTATTAGATCTATTTTGGCGCGATCAGATGCTTCAATTTTGAGCAGACGAGGTCGACGCTCCAAACTTGGGCCAGATGGAGGGAGTGCTTCAAGGTCAAGGGAATGCTGCAGAGATATAGATGCAGTGAGCCTGCAATTGGCTCGGAATATATGTGCTACTCCTCGCTCTCCTGGCGGTTCCAAAGAGCGTGGATCAGGTGGTTGCTATGGAGGCACGGATGCTGTGTCTCCATCTCGTCGTACTGTTGGAGTTGCATCACCTCTGGGATTTGTCACACCTATGGGGACGTCTATTCCAATCACTCCAGATTTTGCTCAGCCATCCGCAGGTGGCACCCCTATGGGTGCTACTCTGATAGATACTACGCCAGTTGGTACACTAGATGTACAGGGGTCTCTTGGATATGCCTAGGAGCATGGTCATAGGTGGGAGAGAACCCATTTTAGGCATACCCTAGAGGGGTATGCCTACCTTGTAGATGATAGGCCAGGAGCCATCATCATGAATGATGAGGGAGGAGGGTGATGGCTCGCATGAGAGAGTTGTGCCAACAAGTTTTTCAACACAACGTCTTGGAGCATTGGAAAAACATACCGGAGGGGAGCAATGACTACATAATAGCATCCTTGCATGAGGAGTTTCCGAGTACTAGCCGCAGCAGATATGTTTTCTACGGGCTGGATGATGGAGTGCATGTGCGCATATATGTCACACAAATGATCGGACACACGCAAGGCACTCAAGAGTGGGGCTGCAAAGCCCGAGTGGCTAGATGCAGACGACTGGCGCTGACTGAGGGAGGAGGCTACAGATTCTCTAGGACGTTGGAGACAGCAGTGCGAGGTGGCGAGGGCATGACTAGAGGCCGGAGTGGTCCATCATCTTGGGAGTTGCGGCCACAGGACATATCTGGAGGACTTTGTCAGTTTTTTTTAAATTTTGCTTGCTTATTTTTTTGCAATATCCTTTGTACTGACAATCGTGTTTCTAACAGTTAGTATTTTGTTTCCTTTGTAGCACTCCATTACAAATCGCAATCTGACTGGCCTTGAGACTCGATATGCAGAGAGGCACGGTCTCACTGCATTGATCGACCGATTGTATGGACGTGGCGGCCCTATAAGTCACTCATCTTTCTTGTCTGTAGTTACCATGTTTAATTAGAATGCATTATTATATGGTGGACTGATGTGTAGTTGTTTCTTTTTTTGCATAGTGCGTTCGATACTCCTTTGCGGCGGGACAAGCTTTTGGATGGCGATGATCTATAGCTCGCCCTTGGATCCCTGGAGCTCACACACCTTTCTTTTTTGGTCCCATGATTTGTGTAGACATTTTCTATGTAGTAGTGATATCTTGCCATGATTGTACCAGTCACTTTCATTATGCGATCATGTATCAGTGTTATGATTTAAGTACACTTTGTCTTTATTAACACGAGCATTGTACACAGTGCAAAAACTATTTTGTATGGCCCAAATAAAGCACATAGTACTGCCCTGTCGCAAATTTTTTTTCCCTGTTACCGTTGCTATTAGCATCGCAAATTTACTGCACGTGTCGTTATTGGCATCGTTATTAGCATCGCAAAGCATTGTTATCAGCGTCGGTAAATGCAATGCTGATACCGACGCACATAGTGATGTTGATAAAGACGCTAATACCAACTGTTCTATGGCATTGCCAATAACGACGCTTTTTGCGATGAAGGGGGCAAATTTCTTTATTTACATTTTCGTCGCTTTTAACATCGGTATAAGGCCTATATCTTGTAGTGATGAAGATGTGGACTTTACCCATGCTAAGGAGGAGGAATTACTTGGTGGGGATTACATCCTTAATAACCTGCCCCCCTCAGAAAGCCCAAAAAAGGGTGGAAACAACACAGAACAAACCAAAAGAAGATATTCCAAGGTAGGTCAAAGTACTAGTAACCCCTTTGGACAAGGTCAGGACTCTCAAAAGAAAGATAAGGCAAAAAAAAACTAATTAGTAATGACTAAGTTTACTATTCTATCTTATAACTCAAAAGGGCTCACTAACCCTAAAAGGGCAATTAGTATTAGAAAATTGCTTAACCAAGAAGCGATTCGTCCTGAGGTTATTTGCCTATAAGAAGTCAAAGCTACTCAAGATACTTTGACTAAGAATCTGAATCTTATATCCAAGGATTTTGTATGGTTCACCACTAGACATAATCAAAGAAAGTGAAGTGCATGTATAGGCATTTCCAGTAGGGTCAAAGAGCAGCTAAGAAATATCTCTATTGGCAATTATAATAATTGGATAGCTGCCCACTTTAAAAGTTTTGACGAGTTTGTAGTTGTGTCTATGTATGCCCCTAATTCTTCCTTAGAAAGAGAAAAAGTTTGGGATTGCTTGCAGGTTATAAAGTGCCCCATCATACTGGCTGGAGATTTTAACATGGTGGAGTCCTTGAAGGACAAGTTCTCGGAAAAGGGAGAGTGCATCTTAGGCACTGAGAAGGAAAAGTGGATGGCAACCAAGGCCTTTCATGGACTCGTGGACATAAGTGACAGTTTAAGTTTCTCTTGGTTTGATAATCAGGTAAATTCTAACCTTAGGAAAGCTAGGCTAGACATGTTTTATATCTTAGTAGGTATTTTGGCTACATTATTTAATGCTAAGTGTAAAATGCTTAAAAACATTGTTATGTCAGATCATTTTTCCATTCAATTGAATTTTTCTAATAACTCCCAAATTGTAAAATCTGGATGGCTCCACTTTGATCCATGGTTATTTAAACTAAAAGAGGTGAGGGACTCTATCAAGGAGATATGGGAACACTTATTCCAATCCTTCACCTCCCCAGCGGGGATCCAAGATTCTCAAGAATTTCTTAGACAGATTAAGGCTAGGAGGGTAACGGAGATTAGGGCTGAAAGAGCAAGAAAGTATTCCCTTAGTAGGTCTCTGGAAGTTCAAATTGAATCAGGGAAGGTGCACTTACAGAGATAGATCTTCTCAAGGTCAATGAAGAATTGAGACTTTTAGAAGAAAAAGAAGCATCAAACATTCAGCTTTTCACTAGGCAATGGTGGGTTGGAAAAACTAATAAACCAACCATAGAAATGTTCAACATTTCTTTTAAAAAAAAGGAGAAGGATACTATCCTTCTCTTAACTAAGGTTGATGGTACCAAAGCTAAAGACAATACTGAAAATTTGATAATTACTAAAGAATTCTTCTATAATATCTTTAGCTCTCTTAGAATTAGTAATCTAGAGGATATTTATGCAAAAGCCAAAATTTCCCTGGTTAGGAAGAAGGTGGTCCCATCTTCTATAGCCACCCTACTTGATGGTGACCATAACCGCAGTAGAACTAGAAGACACCATAGATGCTCTGGATAAAGGAAAGAGCCCACGGTCTCGCTAATGAATTCTTTAAAGAATTTAAAGAATTCTTGACTACCCCTGCTAAAAGTATGGAAGGAATCCTTGAGATATGGAGCCCTACCTCACATAATCAATGGAGGGGTGGTAAAGCTTATACACAAGAGAGACGAGAAAGATCTACTCTCCAATTGGAGACCAATCTTGGCCTATAAAGTGTTTGCTAAGGCTTTGGAAAAAAGGCTTTCTCCACACCTAAATTCTTGGATAAGGAACAAAAGGGGTTTATTAAGGGAAGATATATCCTAGATTCCATCATTGCTCTTTGGGAAGGGTTTGAATATGCTCAAAAGAAGAATCAAGGCTTTGTCTTTTTCAAAATTGATTTTAACAAAGCCTATGATAGGTTGGAATGGGAGTTTATCCTTCAATATTTACATGACATGGGACTGGGGAGGAGATTTATAAAGTTTGTAAGTACTTTATTTGGCAATGCATCCACTAGAATTGCAATTAATATGGAAAAGACAGACTCAATACTTCTTAGAAGATCAACTAGACAAGGATGTCCCTTGTCCCCACTGTTATTTGCTATTGCAGCAGATACATTGGGATGGCTGGTCCAAGATCAGATTGAAAAGGGGAACATCAAGGGGATCAAATTACCCAATAGTAAAGACATGGTTTCAAATCAGTTTGTTGATGATACTAATGGGATTGTTAATAATGACCCTATCTTACTGGTAGCTTTTTGGAATTGTCTTCAAGCTTTCTATAAAGCCTTTGGATTAGTTATCAACCCAGTCAAAACAGGTATCAAATCTTTGGCTAATCGAGGTTGGGTGCAAAGAAATAGAAAGGGGCAAGGTTTTCAGACTTCTGGGAATCCTTATGGACTTTGATATTTGTATGAAGCAGAGATGGGATTGGGAACTAGAGAAAATTAGAAAACACTTTGAGAAATTGAAAGGACTTCAGCTTAATATGGCTGGGAGGTGCCTAGTTCTCAAACATATCGTTATCCCCTCCACAATCTATTTTTTAGCATGTTGGCAGCCAACCAAAACAGGATTGAAACATTTGGAGCATCTTGCTAAAATTTCTTGTGGAGTGGGGATGGGGATAAATTTAAGATCCCCAAAGTCTCATGGGTTATTTGTACAAAACCCAAAAATCTTGGGGGACTAGGCCTTCCAAACTTGCAGACATTGGCTAGTAAACTTGAAGCAAAATGGGTTGTCATCAGGAGTATTGATAGGGAGGAAGAAGATTGACCACCTTGTTACACTTCTCTATCAATCAATTTCAAGTAGATGGCTGTCCAAGGTGGAAAAACTTAGATTTTCTCAACGTTATCCTAGGCCTAGTAGAAATCAAGACAGGAGGATGCTCATCATTTTTTATGAAGGGGATCTGGCATGCCTGGTTTAAATATTAAAAACTGTTAGTCCCATCTTCACATTCCAACTTCACCTTACCTTGGGCTGCAATAGACTCTATATGGTTTAGTTTTTTTCACCAATCTATTTCAAAGAGCGATCTAAATAAAGCCTACAAAATATATTGAAAGGGGATTAGAACTTGGGGGGATATATGGGATCCCAATATAAAAGATTGGCTAAGCAATGCACAACTCATGAATAAATTTGGCCTACTTCCTACTACTGAAGTCAATATGGTAACCCTCAGAATGCAACTATGGGATCCACACCTCTCAATAGTCGTCATTCAAAAATAGCCTTTCAGCCCTAGAGGAGTATGTCTAATCAGCCTCTTTTGCCCCTTCCAAATCTCTAGGTATGCAATAAAGATTTATGTGCTAAACTCAATGAAAGGTGGCACATTAATTGGAGCAATAAAAAATGGAATTACATATTTACTAATATTTTGATGAAAGTTATTTAGCCTAAGATGTCATGTCTAATGTGGGTCATAATCCTTAAAGGTTTTTGGACTAATGAAAGGGCTTTAAAGGCAGGAATTGGAAATGGACTATGCCCAAGATGTAATAAAAATGTGGAATCAATATCGCATATTTTTTATAATTGTCATCATAACACTAATATTCCTTGTTTCTTGCAAGTGCTGTTTATGCCAGCCCACCCAACTAAGTTCACCTAGAAAGAGATAATATTGGGTGAAATATATGGCATATCTCCAGTTGTTTGGAATTGGATTAGAAGTCTCTTTCTTTGGAATATATGGATCTGTAGGAATAAAAAGGTATTTGAGAACATTTCTATTGATCCTATTCATGGATTTAAGACTTTTTTTTTTGTAGGTGGATAAGGATACTGAGAAGTTGCAAAGTCTCCATGAGGAAGCTTATCCTAGAGGATCAAAAGAGGAAGTTGTTGCATTGTTACTAGATCTTAAGAAGAAAGTTGTTAATTCCACGAGGACTTGAATGTGATTTAAGTTGATTCACGCTGTAATCTTAGGCTAGTTGCATAAGGCAGCTTCCATGTATTGAAGCTCCTCTTCACTAGCAGCTGTAAAATTCACTTTCTTTTTAAATATATTTTAACGCTTCGTTAAAAAAAAGACAATTTCAAACAAGAAATCAATCCACAAAATCACACACAAAGTCAACTTTTTCGGCACTCCTCAACAACCGGCGGTGGCACTAAAAAAATAGATGCTACAGTCGCTCTCACAACTTGATAACAAGACATTAAGGAGTGCTAGTTAGGGTAATTGACTTTCTTGTTGATCAACACTAACATAGAAAATTTTAAAGTTTCACAAACACCAAACAAGCCACACATGAAACCAAATGATAGACAATGCCTCTTGTAGCTCGAAATCAACAAAAAACTCAATCTGAGTAGAGCATCACACACTTTGTGTAATATTTGGAAACACACTTCGAAAACAAAAAAATTTGTGCTGAATTCTCATACCTTGTCAAAACCTTGAGCCAATACTTTGGTACTTCTCCTTCCAAATTTTCAATCTTGTGAATTGGTACAACAAGAGTCCACACTCTCACATGTGACCCTCCACTCTCCTCACTCAAATTACAAAGTTTTGTGCAAGGAGTAGGGCAAAGCCCTTAGTACCTCTCACACCTTCCTTTATATAGTTTTTTCCAAATACACAAGTTTGGTATTTTTAGAATGCTTGTGCTTTCCAAATGTTTGGATATTCTTTGAAAAGCTTTAGTGGTGTTTTGAAACTTTAACGCTTGAAATCTTAAAAGCTTTAGAAAGTCATTTATAGCCTTAAGGATAAAGCTCTTTTAAAGCTTATCGTGTTCTTATCACCCTGCATTATTAACAACAGTCACCATCGTGCTTATCACCCTGCATTGTTGAATAATCTGATGCCACTGCTTTGTATTGTAGATTAATACTGTGAAATAGTGCCACCTCGACCCTTCAGGAGACCATTCATGCACCAAACAATCACACACTCTTCTTCATAATAGAGTGCTTTGGAGATCATACAACCATAGTGATGATGATAAAATAAAACTAAACAATCGCTCCGTACCATATCATTGAGAATCAAACAAATCTCCTTCGGCTAATCAAACATCCTCTATGCCACCCTAGACCATTATTCAATCTTTTTCGCCATTAAAGCTATTTCAGATGCACTCCAATGTTGATGACCATCATAGTACTTTAACTTGATAATTAGCCTTGATATGAAAAGTCGGTAACTTAATGCTTCTAATCTCCTCTAAATCCTTCAAAATATCTAAGAATGATTACTTCTAGGAAAACCTATCCACAATCACACAATCTTTGGAAAATATGCACTGTACACCGCTCTAGTCAAAGCAAGCTTTGCATTCATCACTTGGCATTTTACATTTGTTCTAGAACTAGTACAAATTGTTGTTGCCATTGCCAACACTGCCTTCTGTTTCACATTTATATAATCTGTTGGTGATGCACCCTCCTCAAACACATGTAGAGATCCAACTTCAAAATGACATCCAATCTTCTCTACTCATGTAGTAAACCACCATGACTACAATACATGACCCTCTCGATTCTTCATTTTGTCAACTAGGTCCCAAAATCATGGGCTACCTTGCTCCATCAAACATGCATAAGACTAGTCTTCCAAATCATTTTGATAGGTCAGCCTGCATCTTCCATCTTTGGCTTAATGCACAGGTGACCCTCATATCATGTAGGCCACCCCCCAATTACACCCCCATTCAAGTTTTTGCAAAAACTTGTAGATAATTCGTTTTTCCCTGAAATTTGGAGTTTTGATGGCACAAGCCTTCAAAATTCATGTAGCATTAAATTTGAATGATCTTACTTGTAGAAGCTCGTACTTGAGAAGATGTATTTTCAAGGATATTTGCTCTAGCCTAAATAAGAAAATTCATTCTTCATCAACAACCTTCTCTTAGTAATCCACCATGCTATGCAAGTGCTCAATGATGGTGCAAAACATACATCAACCCGACCCATGGCATGGAAGTATTTGAAAGAATCAGAAGACGACCCCCGAGTGCAGTGCATTCAACACAAGTGCAACGTGAAGTGCTCGTAAACCCATTATCCCCTGTGATGTGCAATAGTTTCGGCAAGAAAACATACTAGTTTCACAATGTTTAGTAACTACTTGCAAGCTTTTAGCCCCCATCCTATCCAAAAGATACCAAACTTGACCAAGACCATCAAGTTTCTACACTCAAAAAATCAAACAAAATGACACAAATAGTTCCTAAGCTAGACAAACACAAAAAATCCAAGTATGTAATGACAAAACAAACAATCACGCAAACAACTACACTAACAAGAATCAAATCTAATACATTTTTTCTAAGGGTTTTCAATTTTCAAAAAATGATTGATAGCACTAGGTAAAAGAAGCCTAGCTAAGGGTTGTGCAACTGCAAGAATAGGCTATTGAATGGTTTAACAAGGTAGACATCATACAATGGTTGTAATCAAGGGTGGCATTGAGAAGCAAGTCACATGAGAGGATTGCAAACAATGGATACATTGTGGTTTGATATGAAGGAGTGCATCAATCTTCCTAATCACAATTGTACTACCACCAACCACCTCTTATCACACCTTACCACCACCCACGTAACTACACCCACCCTTCAGGAAATCATCCATCTTAGCCTGCAAAATTTTACTTCTCCTACACATAGTTTGACTCTCATGAATAAGCATATGGTTAATTTGAGAAGTTTGATATAAATGTTTTCAAATATTCTTGAGCCAACCCCTCTCACAAATGCCAAAGCATATAATGTTCTCAATTGCCATCATATACAAAGACAAGGCTATAAAGTTGAGGATATTACACATCAAATAGATGTAACAATAGTAGCAACAAAAAGAAGAAAAGGTTATAGATGAACAAGCAAAGAAACAAAGGGAGCATAAGAGGAAGAAACTAGAAGAACAAGAAGTAAAGGAGCTAAAATCTTTAAAAAAATGAGCTTCCTAATCCCCTTGTAGGTGTAAATCCATAAGGTTTTTAGGTGAATTTCTTTATACTTGATGATATAGGAAACATGAAAGATTTTGTAGGCTTTGACTTTGAGATCCTTAAGGATCAAATGAGATAAATAAATGATCTTATTCTTCTTACTAGGTTAAGGTATAGTATGCTCAAATTTTCATTCTTAAGAGTGACATATGCACGTATTTTTCATGAATCTTTAGCAACTTACTTCCTTTTTCTAGTTTGTGATGCATGAATTTTCTCTACACATATAGTAAAAAAGTGAAGTACTTGATCCCTCCATCTGCCATTTTAAGAGGAGAATTGAGGTCGACATAAGTGGACTTGCACATTGGTTTAATCCAATTGACTTTGCAACTATGGAGCTTCTTCTAGTTCCATACCATGATTACTAATTGATTTAGACATTCTATCAAATTTCCTCAAAAAAATTCTTATTTGCACGATCCTTTTAATTTAGACATTACTAATTAATTTAGACATTCTATCAAATTTCCTCAAAAGAATTCTTCTTTGCATGATCCTTTTTGTGTGACTACCTCCAACACTCATTGGAGTTTTTTTACCATAGTTTGCATTGATAAGACCAAAAAAAAACTCTGAAGGGAAAGGAGCCCATGAAAATACGAAGATGTAAGTTAAATAAGTTCAACGTCTCCCTCAATATTTTAAGTTTGGCTATGTATTACATATCTTAAGTTTCATGCTTATTCATATAGAGTTACAAAAAGATTGATTGAAGTGATTGAAAAAATATGTCAAATGCATTTTGATGTTTTTTCCAAGATGGAATATAGAGTTGTTGTAGTAAGTTCCTAATCAAAAGATGTTAAGATTAAATAGTTGAAATATTCACTATTTGTTGTTGGTTTTAGAGTCCTCCATCAAGAAGATAGTCATTCATGTGGTTGGAGAGTAACTTCAAATGCTAGAAGGTTGATTCATTTTACTTTTCTTAATGATGATAAACTTATAAAGGCTACACCAAAAGAACACTTTAAGAAAGAGTTTTACTCAAAAGCTATATCTTTGAAAAATAACGATAAAATAACATACTTTTTAATTGAATGTACATAGTTTAATAGGGATTGTACAATATTCAGCATGATTGATATGTAGGAGAAAAGCTATTGAATCATAGGATCACAATACTACTCAATTACAACAAGAAGAGAATGTTGAAGGAAAAAAGAAGGTTCACAAGAAATCTATGATAAAGAAGGGTATAAAAACTAACAAAAAGTATGCCAACCAAATAGGCAAGCAGGCCATGGAGAGTGTGTAAATGGACAAGGAAGAAGGGTTCCCCCCAAAATTGTACCAAATGAATGCATACCCTCAAGATGTATGGTAACTAAAGTATCAAAAAAAGTTGAAAAGGCCCAAAGGACTCATAGAAAGAATACCTCTCGTAGAGAAAGTCCTCACAAGAAGTAGTAGCCTTTTTGTACTATTAGTGCGAAATTGTAGTGCAAGTGCATACTAAAATGTAATACTTATACTCTAAAAAGGCATGCATTCGTTAGGAATCAATATAAAAAAGGTTATACAATTTTGTGTATTTTTTGGGAAATTTTGACTAGATTGACTAGATAAGTGATTTTGATTTACATGCAAGACCTTTTTCGAGGTTCTTAGACTAGTTTATTAACTTAAGTTAATAATGTATATCTCTTCAAATGTGCAAAATATCAAGTAAACATATGATCTAGTGTGAAAAGGTTCTTAGGATCACTCCTAACATATTGAGAGTAGATATAAGAAAGAAGATGCAAACCAAATAGATCCTAATTACAATGTACCATAAATTGTAGAAGATATATTTCTAAAATATACAACTCTCTATGGCTATTACATGTAAAAAGCCACATTTTCCACATTGATGGTGTTCTCTTGTTGTTAAGTTTTTGGTGCTTTTCTAGACTTGAAAAGGATTATAGATGGGTTCCCTACCGGTAAAATGACTTATTGTGATAAAATGCCCTAGGGGGTGAACCTATAAAAAATCATATATATAACATATGTTCAAGGGGTATTAAGAAATACCTTTTCTTTACATGCTGTAAGGCCATAAAATACAAAAATCGTTCACCTTTTTGTGCACGTGACTAATTATATAGTAAATATGGAGTATACTTAACATCTAAGGCTTTTATTTTTGCAATGCGATTATATTAAATAAGAAAAGAATATCTACATCTTCATCCAAACAAGGGAATGTAAGACAAGTTTTAATTAATGCTATAAATTAACTTTCCTTAAATAGTCATGAAAAGCTATATAGCTGGATGCGTCTTTAGCTTCCTACATGGTGAACCAAAATACCCAAATAAGACTCCTTTTTTATCAATTTCATAATATAAGCTAGTTTCTTCCACCCATCTAGATAAAGACTCCACATGGTCTTCACTGCAATGCAACCACCTCAAAATAGATACGCAATCATCTTCTCATGTTTACCACATAAGGTACCTATCAATGATATGTTAAATGATGTGGATCTAGGACATGACACAAGCTATGGTGGATCAAAGATGAAGACCAAGTTCATAATGACATGGACAAGTAGAGATAAACTATTACACAAGTGAATTAGGTTCCAAGATAGATTAGCTTGGACTCATAAACACAATCTTGTGTAGAATTGACAATGACAGACACTTAATTGAAAGTACAAAGCATCATGATATTGTATTCATTTCATAGTCAAGTATAATGCTTTATAGGCTTTGAGTTGTTCCACTCTCCTCACTGTGCATATGGGATTCAGGACAGCTCCTCTTGGAGCATACATCATTTGTCTATTTCTCAACACCCCCCCTAAAATGATGAGTCCCTACACTTGTTGGCTTTTGCCCCCCCTACATGATAACATGGCCCGGAAGACTAGCTCATAGGCAGCCTAGTCAAGTTAAAGCTTGAGACTTTACATCTTGGCAAGGGTTTTACAAATCAAATCCACTAAGTAAAAACATATGAAAGATACAATGAAAGTTCTTCAAAACAATCTGTCAGAGTTGTTGATGGTGGCGGAAGCATATTGTTCTTCTTCTTCTTCTTCCATGAATTGGTTCTGGTGATGATCACTTTGCAATTGTTGGGCTCTTTTCTTGTGGAAACATTCACTGGCTACATGGCCAGTCTTACCACAATAGTGACATGTAAGCCGATCCTTGTTGTTGTTGTTGATGAATCCTCGACCTCTTCCTTTAGGTCCAGCAGCCCCTTTGGTGTACAAAAGATTGTCCCTAGATGATGAGACATTGTCTTTTGCATTCTTGGTTTTTACTTTGCCTTCTTCATCGAGTAGTGAGTGCTCAATATCTTTAAGTGTGAGGCTTGGAACATTACTCAAAGTGGACACAAGATTTTCATATGGATCCTTGTTTACACTTGCAAGCAGTATGGCTATTGCTTCATCTTCCTCAATATTCTTTTTAAGAGATGCAAGTTGAGTTTTTAAACTCTTAAACTTATTAATGTGTATGGTCATAGAAGCACTGTCTTTGATATCCAGTTTATAAAACTGCATGAGAAGTTTTACCTTTGAATTTTTTGCTTGAGTACCAAACATTTTATCAAGTTCCTCCCAGGCGATTCTAGCATTTCCAATGCCAGATATATGATGTAACACGTCATCACTTAGTCCCCAGGAAATGATGCCTAGTGCCTTATTATTCATCTTCTTCCATTCTTTGGATTTGAACTGTTCTTCTTCAACGAACCCGTCTTCATCATCTTCCTTCTTGTTATCTGCATCATCTTCAAACAAGTCCCACAAGTCTTTCCGCATTAGGTGATACATGGTCTTTTCCTTCCAGGCATGGAAGCCTTCTCCATTGAACTTTGCTATTTGCTCAAGCTCTGCCATGTTGCTAATCTTCAGTTAACCAGCAAAAAACTGTATTTTAATGTGTCAAGAGACACAAGAGAATCAGTGTCAAATTGACACTAGTTGAGTGTTAATGGATACTAGTCGGTACTTGATCTGCTTCCTCTTAGGAACTTCGTGGGTGGCTTCTGAGCTTCCTTGGATACTTCCAGACTAGTAATGAGCTTCAGAGAGTATTCCTCAGTGATCAAAATCACTGTTGATGATGGTAATGAGAAAGAGGAATAAGGTTTCCAAGCTTCCAACTTTCTGGATATGGCTTCCTAGATTAGGGTTTCTGTAGCAGCCTAGTTTTTTGGTCTGTGTGCATTACACACTTGATCATTCTCAAAAATGTTTACATGGCCATGAAGCTTATGTCATGGGCTACAAAAGACCTATGATTGCTGTGTCGATTGTGTTGTGTGTTGTGCGTGCAGCTGTACGAACCGTCACGCAGTGGATGCACTGCGCTGTTTCTGGAAATTGCGCAATGTTGCCTGCTGTGGATGCTAATGTTGCTGTCCGATGTGATAGGCTGAAGTGCCTGGAGAAAGGGAAGATACTTCCAGAAGGATTCACTTGAAGATATGGCCCGTAGAGAGAGATCCAAGTGCTCCAAGGTGGGTAGGTGCAGTTTGGCTATGGCTGCCACAAGGTCCAACTGAGATTTGAAGTTGATACTGAAGGTATGAGCTGAATGTGGGCTGGTTAGAGATTACCAGAGGTGAAGGGAGACTAGAGATTCAGAGTATGAGTTGTGCCATGCCCAACTGGGCTCTGATACCATGTTAAATGATGCGGATCTAGGACATGACACAAGCTATGGTGGATCAAAGATGAAGACCAAGTTCATAATGACATGGACAAGTAGAGATAAACTATTACACAAGTGAATTAGGTTCCAAGATAGATTAGCTTGGACTCATAAACACAATCTTGTGTAGAATTGACAATGACAGACACTTAACTGAAAGTACAAAGCATCATGGTATTGTATTCATTTCATAGTCAAGTACAATTCTTTATAGGCTTTGAGTTGTTCCACTCTCCTCACTGTGCATATGGGATTCAAGACAGCTCCTCTTAGAGCATACATCATTTGTCTATTTCTCAACACGATAGTCCAGATTGCATCATTGCCTGGTTTGTGCAAGGAAGCCCCATGATAAAGTCCATGGCTATACTTTCCCAAGGCTCATTCGGAATAGGTAATGGCTTCAGTAGACCATGTGGTTTATGCCTCTCATACTTTAGTTTTTGGCATATCTTGCACTCCGGACATATCTTTCAATGACAACTCTAAGAGTGGGCCAAAAGAACTATCTTTCCAATGCTTGAGTAGTGGGTAGAATACCCCTATGTCCAGCATATGGAGATGCATGTGCTTCATCCATTACCTTGTGTCGAAATGGTAATGCTACACAAATTGCTTGATGATGATACAAATAACCATCTCGAATCGAGTAAGGTGTAGACCTGAGTTAAGCTGATCCCATATGGTTGAGAAGTCAGAATCAATTGCATACATTTTAGGTAAATCCATGAACTCGTTATGGTAAACAGTTGTGATTGCATTCACTCAAGGTCTCCGTGATAGAGCATTTGCTACCACATTCTTAGTTCCAGATGTATGAAGGATTTGAAAATGAAACATAGATAAGAAATTTGCCCAATGCATCTGTTTCTCTGAGAGCTTCTTCTGAGTGAGGAAGTATCTTAGACCTTGGTGATCTGTTTTAATAACAAAATCTGCACCAAGTAAATAGTGTTTCCATACTTGAAGAGCATGTACCACCGCCATAAGCTCTTTCTCATATACTGGAGCATGTAGCTCATGGTCCTTGAGGCGTCGGCTCTCAAATGCTACTGCATGATGCTCTTGGTTAAGCATAGCTCCAATGCAATCCCCAGAAGCATCATAGTGAACTTCAAAATGTTTTTGAAGATCTGGAACTGTGAGAACTGGTTCTTGAGTCACAAGAAACTTAATTCTTTCAAAGGCTTGTAGTTGTCTTGATCCCCAGCAAAAAGGCATTCACTTCTTAGTAAGGTCATGTAGAGGAGATGCAACATACGCAAAACCTCGTATGAACCTCCTATAGTATGAACATAGGCCCAAGAAACTTCTAACTTCATGTACAGAAGTAGGTGTATGCCATTCAACAATGGCTCAAATCTTCTCAGGATCCATTCTCACCAAGTTGTGAGAAACAATACGTTCTAAGTAATGAATTTCTAAAAGAAAAAGTTCACTCTTCTTAGCATTGACCTGTATTCTATGCTTGCGAAGCTCTTGAAAAACAATAGATATATGTTTTCTATGCTCTTCTTCAAATCGTGAAAATATTAGAATGTCATCAAAGAAGACACCTGTGAACTTTGAGTGAGGTCTGAAAATTCTCTCCATCATTCGATTGAATGTGCTGGGTGCATTAGTCAAACCAAATGGCACGATTAAGAACTCGTATAGTCCAAATGTCATAGGAAAAGCTGTCTTATGAACATCTTCAGGTGCTATCTGTATCTGGTGATAGCCGCTCTTGAGATCAATGAGACTTAAGATACTAGCCCCTTGCAACTTATCCAAGATATCATCTATCCTTGGGCTAGGAAAATAATTCTTGATTGTGACCTTGTTCAAAGATCTGTAGTCTATGCACATACGGAAAGAACCGGCTTTCTTTTGAACAAGTGAGACTGGAGAGCAGTATGGAGAAGAGCTAGGTTGAACTAACCCTTTTTCCAACAATTCGTTTACTTGTGTTAGGATCTCCTCTTGCTAACTTGCACTTACTCGGTAAGGCGGTTGGTTAGGTGGTGAACTGCCTGGAATAAGATCAATTGTGTGATCTTCCAGGTGCTTAGGAGGTAACTCTTCTGGGAGTGAATCACTAAAATAATCTTCATATTATTTAACAAAATCATGTCTAGCTTGATCAATTAAAGAGAGGGGTTTCTTTTAAAGTCTGAGACTTAGAAGCATTAGTTGGTCTTGTGTGTTCATTAGAGGCACCAAGTGCCCTTGAATCATTAGTTTCTTTTGACTCTTTGACAAAAATCATGTACATAGAAATAGCTTTCTTCATTTCTTTAGAAATGCTAACATGACTAACCATTGGCACAGGCCAATCTCCAGCATCAGCAATGCATACTATGTTCCGACCCTTGAATTGAAATGCAAGGGTCTTGCTAACAAAATCAGGAAGAGGTCTAATCTTGTAACGCAAAGGCGTGCCTAAGATAACATCATAGTTACCTATGGGTGCAAGTAGAAAAGATTCTTGGTCGCGGTAATCCCCAATTCTAAGATTCAACTTCCCTTGAATAGGATTAGAATTGGTTGTAAGTACTTAAAAATGTTGAACCTAATCCAATTGGTGTTCCCAATCGATCCAGTGGAATTTGTAGCCTTTCAACAGTATCTGCTGACACAAAATTATCTGTGGACCCTAGATCAAAGAGTATCAAAACTAGTTGATTGTTGAGTGTCCCCCAACCCTTTAAGAGTTGTCTTTTATGCTCATTTGAATGAGTGTTAGCTTGCACATCTGAAACAAAATTTGAGGACGGTGGAGGAGGATTTTTAACCACATTTTCTTCCTTCTTTTTGTGAGGAAAATCAGGCTTCATATGCCCTAACTTACCACAAAGAAAGCACCTTCCTTCCTCTTTGTACTTTTATATCTCAGAGGGTGAGAGATACTTGCACTTCTTCTTGTTACCCTTTGGCTTTGAATATTGGTCATGGATAAAGGTAGGTCTTCTTTGATTAGTCCTATCTCTTGGTTGATCATAGAGCTGCTCCTGTCTAGCTCTATAAGAGCTCATCTCCAACTTTCGAGATGTACCAGGTGTATGCAAACTTTCAGCTATGATGGCGACTCCATCATGCGAGATAAGGTTTCATGTGGATACACCTTCATGGTTCTGTGTAAATGAGGGAGTAGGTCAGCTTCAAACTTCCTTTTCTTCTCTTCATCGCTGATGTCTATGAAAGGAGTAACCTTGAGAAGAGTAGACCAAAACTTGTCCACATAACTAGTGACCTTTTCATGCTCTTTCTGGCCTAGCCAATCCCACTCCTTCTTGACATCATTCTCAAAATTCGGAGGCAAGAACTAAGCATAAAACTTCTTCTTGAACTTTTCCCAAGTCGTAGGTTTCCTTCCCTCCAAAATGAGAGTCAACCACCAATTGCTAGCAGTGTCTTTCAAGTGCATGCCTACATGCCTTAACTTGGACTTTTCTAAGACATTACCATCAGAAAAAGAAACTTCAAATTTCCAGACAAAGGCTAATGCCTTAGCAGGATCTCTCTTACTGGAGTAAGAGTCAAACTTTATGTCCTTATCCCCAGACTTGAAAGTCTTAGTCTTCTTAAGCTTGCTCCTCTTATGGTCCCTCTTTGTCCGTTTGCGGATTGCACGAGACTTAGAACCAAGAGAGTAGAAACTGGAAGATGAGGAGGAGGAGAAGGAACTTGAGTAATCATGGGAGTAGCTGGTTGCTGAGGGAGATGACTCCCTCCTTATCCGCCTCACTCGAGGTGAGGTCCTTTTACTCTTCTTGACCCGAGAATCCTTCTTCCTTCTAGGAAGCTTCTCAGCACAATTGGATGCTTTGCATCTTCATCATCAATTGGTGCAATCGTGTTTCCTCTAGTATCACCATCTTTTAGAGGATTCGGTCCTTCATAGATAGCTTCTTCCCTTGCCCTTAAGTTTGTCAATCAATTGACATACTTCGGGAATCTCCAACAAGCTACGATACTCTGTCAATTGAGCATGTAATTGCTCACTTGTAGGTGCTTCATCAGTTGCCATCTTTACCTTCTTCTTGCAAGGATCACCTTTACTTCGAGAAAAGCAAAGGTACGTGCTCTGATACCACTATTATAAAATTCGAGATACACGCTCGACTTTCTAATATACTTAAAATATATATGGTGAATATTATGTTGACACAGAGGGAGAATAGATGAGAGAAAAGAAATATGTAGAGAGAAAGGTAGAGAAATTGGCAACACACTAGGGACTAGAAGATGGGCCAGTCCCCCCCCTTTGTGGAGTTATATTATTGACAAGGAGCAAGTTCCTCCATTACACATAAGCTAGTTCTTACTTGTAGATCTTGGAAACAAGATCACGGTTCCTTACACGGTATACAACCGACTAACACTTGCAAAACTTGGAAGTTGGCACCTTTTGATCCTTCTTGAGTCTCCTTCTCTCCTACACAATATGTGTAGGGCTCTCCTCTTGGTGCTTGATTTTAGCAGAGCTTCCGTGGCACTTGCACCTTCTCTTCTCGTCTTGGAACTTAATTTCAGCAGAGCTTCCGCAGCACTTGCACCTTCTCTTCTCCTCTTGGAACTTGATTTCATTAGGGCTTCCACAGCACTTGATTTTAGCAGGGCTTCCGCAGCACTCGCACCTTCTCTTCTCCTCTTGGATACATGCAAAGTGATGCTTCCTTCACCCCCCTCTCATACCCAAAGAGAGCCTCCTCTTTTATAGGCTTTCAAGAGCTTCTCTTCTTCGAGAGAGAGTTGAGTTGTTCTTCATACAAGATGTGGTTGTTCCACTCTGTAGCACTAATTTTAAGATATCTCTTTGTGCGTTGTTTGGATGAAAAAACGTCCAAAAAGAAAGTTGTAGATCTCGTTGTTTTCGATAACCATTGCGGCCCGTTTTTAGAGATCATTTTTCTGTTGCGAGATATTTTAAAAATGGATTTTTAAAAATAGCTTTCTAAACTGTACTATTAACTTGTGGTCCATGCAATCACTTTGAGTCATAGATAAGGAGAGTTCATTAGATTGCCTAAGGCCTCAACCTTAAGATTGAATTCCACACAAAAGCTTGTGTCATTTTAGACCTTAGAAAGAGAAAATCACTTCTCTCCTCACTTCCAGAGGATCACATCTCTTGTCTTTCTTAGTGAGAGAATCCCCTCTAGTCTTTCTTAATGTTCTCATTGTAGCAGATTGAGCATATATCTGTCTATGATATTGTCCACTTCCTTTGGTTAATTGGTGAATTGGTTTAATTGATCATATGCGCCGATGTACCTCTTTGGTTTTTAAAGTGGCCCCAATATCTAAAGTTTTTGTGAGCTTCCTCTCTATGTTTTGATTCTCCTTCTCCAAGTCATTGACTTTAGACTCTAACTCCATATTCTGCACGTGTGTAGCATGCATAGCATCTTCAATGACAGACATTTCTTGTTGTAGGTTTTGGTTCTCCCTATCCTTCTCAGCTAATAATCTATCCTTTTCCATCAAAGATTGCATATTCCCTTGTAATTTTGTTTGCATATTTGTCAAGGTTTGATGAACCCCTACTAATCCTTGTGTGACAAGTCTGCATGTGTATCCATACAATCCTTCATTGCCTTCACAAGCAAACTTTACAAATGATGTAAGCCCTTTAAATTGTGGTGGCCTTTGAGTGAGTGGATTGGGTGGATAAATGCACCCATCAACCCAAAGGTCCACATTTTTTTCCCCTACATTTCTTTCTTGTTGCATCCTGTATCTTATTGCATCATCTCTTCCCACAATTCTTTTGAACATTGGTGCATATTCATTCTCCAATTGAAAGTGAATATCTCTCTTTCTCTTGATACATCCTGCACCTGCATTCTGCAAAAAAAAAGTATGCAAATTTTAACTTGGATTAACATTCAAATCATAGAACTACAACCCTTTGATTCACTATATCTGTGTTTTTTTAAACCCAGTTGGTTCTTGTCTCTTTCTCTTGCTTTCAGTCTTGATAGACCCTAATCAACCCCTAATCAACCTGTAATCTTGGCTTTTAATATACCTCTAATTAGCATCAAATCTTAACTTCTGCTCTATCCAAAATATTCTCTCTCTCTCTCTCTCTCTCTCTCTCTCTCTCTCTTTCATCAAGGAAACCCTAAACACATTCATACCGAAGCTTGGCTAGTGGAAAACAATAACATCATCTTATCTTCTATCCTAATTTACTATTTGTCACTTTATCACTTATTTTCTTTGTTCATCTCACACAGTCCTCTCTGTCCCCCCTTCTCCCCTCCCTCTCTCTCTCTCTCTCTCTCTCTCTCTCTCTCTCTCTCTCTCTCTCTCTCTCTCTCTCTCTATGAATTGATGCTTAAGGACTGAACAACAACTGTGAAGAATAATAACATCACAGAGATTGAAAAAATAAAGATACATCCATTATCACTTGATTGCTTGTAGTATAGACTGTTGAAGACACAGATTTCTTACTGCATATTTCTGAAGAGGGAGATGGCTTATAGTAGGGTAGAGTGTGTTGTAGATAGAGATTATTTGATTTCAACAAATGGTATCAAAACTACTTCTCAATGCTGCTTCAGAAGAACTCGTATGCAAGAAACCATATTCTAGAGGGAAAGAGAAGAATACACAAAATTTGGGACAAAACTAGAGCTTTCTGAGGGAATGAAAAAATGCCTAGAAATAGGTATCATTAGGGCCAAAAACACTTCCAAAAATGTACTTTTGTTAATCACGAGATTAAGAAACGGGTCAAAGAGAGTTTGCCACGTGTGCAAGAATATGATATTCTTGTCTCCTCTTTTTTAGAGATAGTGGAGTCCATTTGGTGATTCTCTCCTCTTTTTTAGCCAAAATCCCCAAAGTCTGACATGTTTTGGAGTCCCAAAGACCTTATTTACTCACAAATATGACAAAATACGTGACAGAGATGTGATGAAATTAATAATGAGTTTTTTGAAAGTTGAGAGATCTTTTAATATTCTTTTTGGCGCCCAATACATATTCATTTGTGTTCTTGATGCTACTTTTTAGTTCATTCACCCCTCTTTGAGCTTCTTTCTCTATGCTTTCATTCTTTTCATGGCTTCCTCTAGGCGCCCTTCTCGTTTAATACACTCTTGCACAGTCTATAGCCAAGGAGCAGATGGAAATTGGGAGCCCAAAACCTTTAGTGTAAACAATTGGGTTACCATGTTGCCATCTTGCAAGGGCTCTCATAAGGTGAAAAGAAAAAAATGAGATGATATAAAACATCACTGGAAGGGGCGTATCATTGCCTTCAAAATTATGCCCGAAGGGTCGTTTGTCAAGGTGCAACATGTTTACATGGCCAAGGATATGCACTTGCCTCCAAACGAACAGATTCCCCAACAAACACATTGTAAGTTATTAGTTGAATAACGCATGTAATTCTTTTCCACTTAGGCAAGTACTAACAGTCGATTCATCATTGCAGATATCTTTCCATCAACAAGTATTGAATGGAAACCTGTGGAAAGCCTAAGTGGGACTTTCCATGCCATTCATAAGGTACTAGCAAACATTATTTATGCCAATCAAACTGTGTCTTTTTTTAGTGAATGCAAAGTTTTTATATATTATGCACAGTATGTGGTTCCCTGTAGAGCGGATAGGTATGAGAATATCGAAGATTTGCCATTGCCAAGTCTTTCATATCTAAACTGTGACATTCCTGACAATGCAAAGGTGCAGAGTTTCAAATTCAAAATATCTTAGGATATTCAAAAGTCCATGACAGCTGGAAGGATCTTCAGAAGAATACGTTTATCATGGTTTGTACCCCTCCATATCTTCGTGGCTTGCTTCAAAACAACAAATTTACAAAGAACAAATGTATCCTAGCTAAGTAGAAACTTTTCGGAAGAGGATTTGGACAACACTATAGGGACACTTTGGAAATCTAGAGAGTGCGACCATAAGGGTGATATCTTGAGGTGCAGTACATGCCCTCAATCCTTGGCTTTGGCTTACATTATCCCTTGTCAAAATCTTGCTTTGGGCTTTGATTATAGGAGATACAAACTAATATTGGGTTTTGGGTTCCCTTGGATTCCGATACAGATTGCACACCGTATAAACTTGCGGTGCACGTTTTGTCGCATGAAGAAGTAAAGGAGGTGAATGTTACTTCCAATTGGAGTCTGAAAGATATGAGGGATACCTTGGAATTGCTTGACAATACATCCCCTAGATATAAGTTCAAAGTGAATGGCATAACAATTGGTAAAAGAGCCGAGCGCTCTTTCTCTTCTATGAGTTGTTTGTCTCCCACAATTGTGAATTTTGAGCCTTAAGAATGAAAACTTTGCAGGAATTTATCTTAATTGACTATCCTTAAGATATTTCTTAGTGGGAACTCATAAGCTATCATGAAGAAATTTTCCTTTCGAATGTATAGAAATAAATGTACATTACATTCGATTTATAAGTGAAAAAGAAGTTCATTACATCATGAGGTACAAAAATGTTATATAAATATACAAAGCCAAAATAATAAGCCTTGTGTATGCTTATGTTTGCTCTTTTGATTCTTCTTTATCTATTGCATTCTCCTTTTTTGGCTTTGTGGCTTCTTTATCGATTTCTTCAAAGATGTTTTTTCTCACAGGGCCTTTCTTCTTTGATTGTTGAAAGAATTTCACCTTCATAGGTACTCTCTTTTCTTGGGGCTTAAGAGGGGATGGATCAAATTTCAAAGGAGAAAGCGTTGGCATTTCTTTTCTTTTAGACTCGGCAACAGTGGTCTTTGTTGTTGACTTACCATTACCATTACCATTGCCATTGCCATTGCCTTTGCCTTTGCCCTTGCCCTTTCCATTGCCATTGCCCTTACCATTGCCTATATCCTTTCCCTTTCCATTGCCATTACCATTGCCTTTGCCATTTCCCTTGCTTGTGCCCTTGGCCATTGAAGTTTTGGGAGGAAGAGGGGAGTCAGGATCATATGGTGTGATTGCCTTGTCCAAAATCAACTCAATGCATCTCTCCCTTATCCACCAAACATATGAATCAGGATAGTCTCTACACTGTAAGAATAAATGTTATAAGTTAGTGAAAAGACATCATGATAGGGGTCACACAAAAATCAAATGAAATTAATAACTTACATTCACTCCTCCTATTTGTAACAACTTTGAATCCACTGTTCTGCAAATATTTGATATAACTCTCCATCCACAAGAATACACATCACTTTGCAATGGTACTTTTTGTAGAAGAAATGTATAAGGCTTTTGAGGATCAGCAAGATTCTCATATGTAGAAACAAGTCTACCAGCACTACAAAAGGAAGCTTTGTTAGTTCAAAATATTTTTTGTAAATATAATCAAAGCAAGTAATTTTCTTTAAACATACATTCATTCTTGGCCATGAACAGCGCTGAGAGAGTTCATAAAGATAATTTCTCTAGTAAGCAGTTGATATAGATGAGACTCCAATGCCCTCTGCTTTGCAGATTCAAAATAGAGGTGAGCAGAAGGGTGAAAGCAAATGAATATAAATTTTCCTCTACAGAAAAGAAAAATACATTTCTACATAAGGGAAAAAGATGTGGTAATTTGTCACACTATCGAAAGTACGAAAGAATGGTTCAATATTAGACCCAGATCTTGCAAATAGTTCCATTGAGAGAAGTGGATCAACAACATATATGGCTCTATGGATATCGAGAGTGAGAGAGGAGATGAATGCCCTGCAGTCAATAGAAAAAGCTATTTGAATCGATCAAAATCAATACAAATTACATATAAAATATACTTGAACCTATAAGCCTTACCTTATGTAGCAAAAAACAATGGAGTCAGATAGTTGGACATCCCTTTTTTCCAACATGGGCTTGTCCTTGGGAGATATACTAAGGTAATCCTCCTCAGGTTCTACAGAAACATTCACAAGTATTTGCCCATACAGTTTACCCATCCTCTTGTAGTTGATGGGACCAAGTGATGCGGCTTTCCTCTTGTAAACTTCGTCTTCAATTTCCAAGACCTCTTGTCTTTTTTTTCTCAAGATAGACTCCTGCTGAGTGGCACCCCTTGTAGAGTAAAGGTGAGTGACATCCTCAACCTTTAGCTTTTTCCCTTCCCTGGACAATTTTGGGGGAATGTTAAGGATTTCAAAGGCTTTTTTATCATTGGAAGGCAAGGGCCTCAACACTTTATCGAACCTATACTTGATTCTGTTGATCATGCTGAAATCTTTATTCATTAGGGTAATTCTATGAGCATGCGTAGCAGCAATGTAAGCATCGTTCATGAAATCAATGAGAAAATCTTCTACAGCCTCTTGTAGAGCAAGAATTACTGAGTGTTGCCACTTCTTATGAAGACCAGAGATAGTTGCCACTCTAGACAATCTGTCAGAGATTTCTTTTACAACTCTTATGAAAGCAACCTTTGGAATCACCTGCTCTGTGGCTCTCTGGGCTTTTCTAATCTCATTGAAACACCTCTATATGTAGAAGAACCGAGACTTCCTCTTTTCCTTTTGTGGCTTGGGAGGCTCACTGGCTCCAACAGAAGTAGGCTCAGGTGCAATTAGAGGGGATGAATCCTTCACAGGGGAAGTCTCACCCTTTGCTTCTTCAACTTCAGGAGAAGAAACATTCTCTGCATTGGAATGCTTTAACTCCATGGAAGATGCCAGGCCAACACCTGGTGTAGGGGGGATCTCTGTGGAAAAATGCTCTGGGGCCTCTGATGGCCCAGCCTCAGCAATATTTGAAGGGATTTCCTCCTCAAATTCATCAAATTGTAACTTCCTTCTACCCCCAGTGTCCTTCCTATCTACATAAACTTTTCTTGCAGTTTGTCTTGTCCTTGCCATGCAGAGGAGGAAATAAAAGAGCCAGAAAGACAAAAATGAGATAGGAATTTTCTAGAAAATCTGACAAGAGGGCAGTAGACACGATACGGCGCAAGGAGGAACAAACGAACAAGACGTATATTAGCGTTCGCGCCGTATCGAAGATGAGGACAGTGCGAGTAGAAAGCCCGATATGACGCGAGATGGCAATTAGGTAGACCACCGAAGGACGCCCTCGCTCCATATCAAACAAGCATCCACAAAACGCCACGGGTAGCAAGGAAACCGGCCATGAAACGGCGTGAAATGAGGAAAGGTTGGGTAAACGTTTTTTGTCCTTCGCTCTGTATTGAGCAACCAACCACGAAACAGCGCAAAATAAGGAAACCGAGAAAGAGGCAGGAGCACCCTCGCTCCGTATCGGGCGAGGGGAACCGATACGACGTGACAGGATAGAGACCCAATAGGCGCAGCACTGGGATTGCTCCGTATCGGGCAAGCATAGTGCGAGAGATCGAGAGAATGTAAAATATACACGTAAGCAAAAGGGTCCCTTATATACCCTCGTCAACCATGCCACGTGTCGAACACGTGTCTCACATTGATTGTGCCACATGTCTGCCTAACGTCTATATGCCACGTGTTGACTAACAATCGGTCCATATGTTTGCTGTGTTTGTCGGCCACGTTTCGCCCAATGGCTAGTGCCACGTGTCAGTGCCCAATGGCTAGTGCCACGTGGCATTATTGCACGCCCTACATAAGGAGGTCTCTGTCATCTGTACGGCTTTTTCGGTTGCCTTTGTGGACTTCCTCATTATTCTCCCGATACGGAGCGAGGGCGAGTGTTCATGTTTTTCACTTTTGCCTCCTCGCGTCGTTTCGGGCTTAGCTATTCTTATCTTGCTTCGGTGCGGCGTTCGTTTCCAAACTCCTAACCCGATACTGCGCAAGGGCGAGTGGTCGCTTATTTGGGTTCTACCTTGTCGCATTGTTTCGGGCGCAGCCTTTTGCTTTCGGAGATTCTGGTTTGCTTTTCTGATACGGTGCGAGTATCAACATCCGTGTTTAGCGTTTGAGTCTCATCACGTTGTATCGTGCAAGCGTTGGAAATATGTCTGAACCTATAGATTTTCTGGGCTCCAAGGTTATACCAGGGACTAGGAAAAGGAGAAGGCTTTCTAGAGGCTCAAGGGCTTCAACATGTGATGAGCTTGTGCATTCTGTTTCTTCCCCATGTTCTGCCACCAGTGTCAGAATGCCAAGCACATCTGCAGGGAAGGGAAAGTCTGCAATGAGAGTTCTTGGAGTATCAGAGCTTACTGATATCACTCCATCAGAGAGGCTTCTTGACTTTATCCTTCAGAATGGCATGAATCTCTCTTTCTATGGAGTTGTTAAGAATGTATTTAATCCTGATTGGGACCTTGACAGTGTTTTGCAATATTGTAAAAAATATTTTTTGGAGTTTGAAAATCTAGCAGGTCCTACTATTGAAGTTGATTCAGATGAATATGTCCATGTTCCCATTGGGTCAACATGCAATGAAAAGTCAGTGTTTACTAAGAGGTGTGGTGCCCACTCTCTAGACACGTTTTATGCCAGAGACATATTATGCTCCACTCATTCCAAGAACTGCAAGATTATGTCAAAGTCTGCTGCTTTTATTGTTTTCACCCTTGTTAAATATCCTATGAAAGCTGATGAGCAACAATTGGAAGGAGCAAAGTCTCCTAGCTTTTGTATGTTAGATGACCTGGCAGATGAAAAGGAAACAGAGGAGGTTGTAGATGTAGATTTTGAGGCTTTTATTGCTGAGAAGTTGGATGTTGCTCACTTCAAAGCTGAGACCATCATTGAGGAGAGCCGAGGAAATGCAAACCCTGCAACTGATGAGAGTTCTCACTATATTGTTCCTTCTCTATCATCTATACCTTTCAAGGAGAAGGAGTACATTTTACTGTCAGATATTCAAAAACTTTTTAATCTTAGGGAAGATTATTGTCTAGCAATTATTGCAAAGGCTTCTGATGCTGCAAATGGGATAGTTGACACAAAGAATGAATCAAAGGAAGAGATACTCAAACTTGATAAAGAAACTGTAGATGATAAGTTTATTGATGTTGGTGAGGCCCTCTCTCTTTGTTTTGAAAAGGTAAAAGATGCTGAGAAAGAGTTGAGTATTACTAATGAGGAGTTCGATCGCATGCAAAGCCAACTTGGGATTTCCAATTTTGGAAGAGAGGAGTCTGAATACATTAAAGAATTGATAAACACCAATGAGACATCATCATCAATAAATTTATGGAATCCAGTTCAATTGGAGTATGATGAAAACCAAGCGGTAAGATTATTTTGAATTTTCTTTTACACATTGGTAGGTTTGAGTTTCGTGCTCATTTGGTATGGGTGTTATTTGCAGCTGGAGATTGTTGATTCAGATAACTTCTTGGGACATGGCAAAGGATCGAGAGCTGGTAGTAGTGCATTGAAAGACATTCCACTCGGCCACTACTTAGCTAGGATTGACTCTAATTCATTTTTAGTACTTCATAGTAGTTTCTTAGAGGATGTAGCATGGCCCATACTTTGTATTAAAGCTCTTACAAGGGTTCTAGGTTTCTCAGGATTACAATATAATGCCCACAAAGTAATGTTTTTGGAGAAGACTACAGCAATTAGGATTTTTTGCTACGGTCCAGGTTACTCTGCTTCTAGAGCAGGATACTTTTTGGCCTTCACATCCTATGCCTTGGCTGCAAACCAAACTGATGTAAAATCTATAGCTGGCTACAAGAGAAGAAAAATTCTACGTTATAGAGGAAAGATCCCCGAGGAGGAAGAGAATGTGAGAGTTTTGGAAAGCTAGCTTTGTATATATTCTATCTTATATATAAAAGTGTGACTGCTCTTGTGTCATTGCCATCTTTTATCTGCATTCTTTGAAGTTGTCGTCGAAAAAACCAATTGAATAGCTCCTCCAAAGCATTGCTTTTTGTAACTCCTCCCCCATGCCTTGTGCTCCGAAAATAACTTGTGTGTGCTTGATAGTGGGATTTTTCCATGCCTTGGCTACTATAAGTTGCTAAGGGGACATGCTTCTCCCACAAAGTAAGGCCCATGAATATGAAGAATATGCTGCAATACAAAGTAACACTCATTTTATACCAATTGAAAAACCTGTCAAAATAAACCCATATTAAATAATTGTTACTTTACCAGATAAAAAGTGATATCTTTTTCTCCCCATGCCTCTTTTATCGCCTGAACAAGATTTGTGATTGATCTTTTGAACTCTTCCGCATATGTATATGTTGTCTTATGTAGCCTGAGGAGTTTCAAAAAAAACATCAAGGTGTATCCAAACCTCCATTCTAAGAAACGTAAGCCTTGGCGTGCTTTCAACATTTGTTGTGATCTCACATAGCTCTCTCCAACACTCCCAAGCCGCATTCACCTGCTTTCCTAAATGGTTTCCTAAGAATCGTCTAGCTTTTGAGCCCCCCATAGAGACATTGGTCAAGATATCTCTTGTTTTTCCTGAAAGTATTGGATCCTTTCTTAAGTGAACTTGGCTTCCATGAAATCCCATTTTCGATAGTAATGCCTTGCATTTATCAATACACTCATCTGATAAAGATAATGGCTTAATGGAATATGCGTAGTCAAGATACAACCTGAGAAGCTTATCGATTATTCGAATCTATGCATGCAAAGTACAAATATGAATATTCTTAAGAGAGATTGAAAGAATGGGATCCCAGATGTCTTCTATGTTTTTAAATTTACTCAAATCTATAGAGTCTCTATTTGGGGCTCTTCTTACTAGTCGCAAACTACTCCAATCTTTGGATCCAACACTTTCCATGCAATAAATGCAAGGATATTTTGCATTTGCACCATTACATATTCCAAGCATACATTTGATAGTTTTTAAATCAGCACTCATATGCCATTCCACAGTAAAATTACCAACCCCATCAACTACCAACATTTCGCCTTCACTTTGAGACTTAATGATATTTGAAATACCTGCGTGGTTGAACAACCATTTCAACGTTTGATGATTTTCAATTGGTACCTAGGCTGCACCAATCCACCAAATCTCCATCTCGGATTGGATCTTATGCAATGGAGCTTGGCCCTCACCATTGCTATGGTCCAATGCCATGTTCATGAGGCAAATGCTAATTCTTTCCATCTGCTGTCCCTTTTGAATCTGTGCTTCATCCAACTTCAAGGAAAACTTTAGAACACCAAAACTTTCTTCTACTGTGATTTTATACATGTGAACCATTGCAATTTGCACCTTTTTTAGATCAACCCATATATTGTTAAATGCATTGTAATAAAAATACATTTTTTTTTGTTTTTCATAGGACATAGACCTTTCGATGTGAATGTAATCTCCAAAAACATGTGGAATCTTGCAATTCATGGCAATTCTTACAGTTGAAACTGCAAGGGCTCAGGGCAATCCAAATACAGTTACCCTATTGCATCTAAGATTTTTAAACCATAATCCAGAGATAGCACGATAACCTTTCCAACTTATACCCACAGTATTACACATCTCTACAGTATTACACATCTCAAATCTGCATTTTCGGGTGACTTAAGAATCCTCAAAATATCTTTCTTATTCATGGTTTCCTTCAAAAGTTTGATTCTTTCCTCATTCTCTCGGATATTGATGCCTAATATGTTAAAGACATATTTCTTTGTAAGATTTAGTCTCCTTTTCTTTGCTCTCTCACACAAGTTGGTTATATTTTTTAATGGTCTCTTCCTCTCTCAAAATCCTACTGGAGTTTCTCTCAAGCATGTTAGCTTATCCTGCAATGACTTGTTAACATTTTTCAAAACATCAATTTGACTTGTCAACTCTAAAATATTTGTTTGTGCAATTTCTAGTGCTTTTTTCATTTCGTGCATTTGAGCTATATATGTGTAAGATGCAGAGTATAACTCATACAGTAGCCAAGCATCCCATTGTAACCTTCTCCAACATATCTTATATAGTCATGGACATTGAAAAAAGGAGGTGGTTTACCTGTAGAAGGATCCCTGGGATAAATATTTCTGTCCACCCACAAATCTATATGCTTCATTCCTTGTGTTTGCAACCTGTTGGCTTCGATCTCATCTATCAATACTTGATGATGTATCACTACAAGGGATCGGGCTCATACCCGCGCTCCTAGCCGCACAAAATGACTTGGGAAAAAAAGTGTCGGGCCCGTGTAATAGCGCGTGTATCATCGCGGCTAGAGACATGCGTGTAAAAGCGCGTGTACAGTGACAGCCAGTCGCGCGAATACACGACCCCATACACGCGTTCTGCGCAGTTTTGCTGCAAATTTACACGCGAATCTAACAGACTATCCGCGCAAATATACACGATTTTGACAGATGACACGCGCTTATACACGCGATCACAGAGGGGAAAAAAAAATCCAGAGAGTGCTTTTGGGTGCCTGGCAGCATCCAACCACCCAAAGGCACTCTCTGGATTTTTTTTTTGGTGCATTGCACCATAAAAAAAGAGCGATTTAGATTTCAAGACACGAATCAAGACTCACTCTCTATGAATACACGATTCAATATTACTATCTAAAACTTAATACACGACTCAAGACTCACGATTCAATACATTGTCAATACATGATACATTTGTGTACAAGGGAGTCCATATGTCAAAATAGCCCATGGCTTTAATTAGGAACAAATATATACAAAGTCAAATAGGGAGCTAGGTGCAAAAAAGCCCATGGCTTCAGTTACAAAAATTTTTTGTACAACCACATCCTACAGTATTCTGAAAGCTAATCAGAGGATGATGAGGACCTTGTGCTCTCTCCATGATCAGAGGAGCTCGCATCGGTATATTCCGATGAGTGGTGCTCGCCTCCACCAGGAGCAGTGGCACGAACATCAGCAGTGGCGGCTGGATCATCAGGGGCAGGAGCATCAGCAGCTTGTGCCTGTTCAAGAAATATACCGTATGTAAGTATACATATATATGCAATTAAATAAACCGAAATCATTCATTTAGAGTTTTCAAGTACCTGTCAACCGTATGGTCTCATGGCCGCGTCAAACTGCGCATCCGTAATACGTCCCTCGTTTCTGAAGATGGCCCACGTGTCACGTCTACTATTGCGGCGAGCATACCCAGTCTCGTGGGCTGTGGGCCTCCTCCCCATAACCCGTCGCTGTAACATAATCAAGATAGTTTGTAAGATCAAAACAATCATAGAATCAATGAATTTGGCAAACAATCAAATAAAGACGCAAGTTACTTACGAACTCTGCCTCCCACGACTCGACGCCGCCAGATCCAAAATGCGACGATCCAATGGTCTCCATCTGGATCCGTCGTGCCTCCACATGCTGCCTGCTCTTCACGCCTCCCTCTGCGCACTTCTTTGCCTCCTTCCACTCGCGTTTGTGGGCAGTGGCAGGTTTCTCACAAGGATAGCCACCCGCAGCTACATTCACCCCATCATCGTACGCGAGTTTCTTAAGGTGAGATATTTTATTACTTAAGATCTCCCTTATTCGCGTCCTTCCCCATACATCCGAGAATGTCGCTCGTGGGGGATTGGGGTACCGACTATGTACACTATCTAGGACCTCCCTAACTAACCGGCTATCCTGATCTTTAAATTTTACAAAATAGTTTCTATACATGTTTGAAACTACCCCCCGCATATACTCCATCACCTCTTTCCCTCTCGCATCCATGACTACCCCGCCCCTATCCGTAACATCGTAGAAAATCTCTCCCTCCACCTCTCTCGCCTCCTCCGACTCCTCACTGTCTCCTCGTACATGCCTCCCTCCATGCCCTCTCTCACCGCGTGCCCTACTACCCCCCCCACCAAAGCACCCGCCGCATAATCCTCCACTCCCGCTCTCCCTACTGCGGCGTCGGCTCTCATCTGTACTGCGGGAGTAGCCATGACTAGGGGTGGCTGCACGTGACTGTGTACGTGACTGTGGCTGTGAGGGAGCACGTGATGGTGGCCGTGAGCCCTCACGTGACGGTACAGAGGAGGGTGTGCGTGAGTGTGTCTGTGCAGGGGTGTGTCTCCTCGGTGAGCGTGTATGCGCAGGGGTACGTCTCGCCGGACTCGCAGGCGTAGACGGTAGTGGAGAGGCTTGTGTACTTGGGGGCGCGGTGTGACCTGGGAGTCTAGGAGGAGGATGGGCATACATATACTCTGTCAGCTCCACTGGATTAGGATGGCGCCCAAAATGGTTTATCATCTCCATCATCCAAGTGGCGTATGCCCACGGATCGGAGGAAGAGCGTGGATCTATGAAGAATCTGCAAAGCGTCGAAATTCCGCCTCAATGAACCAAGCAAAACATGCATATAAAAAATAAACATATCTCCTACAATATATCTCCTCAATATATCTCCTACAATATATAACCTACAACATATATCTACCATTCTAGAAAATAAACATATCTCTTACAATACCAAACATCGAATTAGTAGAAGATCATAAGCCAAAAGAAGAAGTTCATTTCGAATTAGTGACGAAATTCATGAAAAACAAAAACTCTTTCCTCTATCTTGACGGACATTGTCCATCAAGGGAGAAATGACTAAACACATACACAAGGGTTCCTTCTTCTCTCTTTCCTCTATCTTGACGGATGTCGTTTGTCAAGAAATAAATAGTTAAGCACATATACAATGTGTGTGAATTCTATCCTCTGTCGCTTTCAAGTACACATAGCACGGGTGGAAAGAAAGAAAGCGACAGATTTGCCAAAACAAACAAACGACAACCAACCTCTTTGAAAAGTCTTTGAAAAGTGAGTTCGTTGATTCTTGCTTCTCTCTCCCTTTCTGTGTTGTCTACACCCTTTGCTTCTTTTGGGTAGTCCAAGAGGGAGAAGGCTGGTTGGAAGAGGCAGGTTCGGGGGTTTGGAAGAGCTGGAGGCAGAGGTACTGTAGCGACAAAGAAAGAAGAAGAAGAAGTGTTTTGAAAGAGGGCTTTTGAAAGAAAGAAAGCGACGCAGAAAGAAGAAGAAGAAGTGTTTTGAAAGAGGGCTTTTGAAAGAAAGAAAGCGACGCGCGCGGTAGGTAAATGCGAAAAGCACGCGTGTAAAAGTGCATGTAAAAGCGCGTGTAAAAGCGCAGCAGGATACATTGTAGACGCGCCTGTACACGCGACACAGAGACTGTTTATACTTTTTTTAAAAATTGATTGTTCTTGTGTATCCATTGTTTTGTGCATAGGATGTGTATGATTTCACTAAAAACTGATCCTACTTCTGTATTGGTTATTTTGGACATAGCATGTCATCATCCTCTTCAAGCAGTTCTGGTGAGGATGAGACAATGCGTCATCGTGATCGCGACGTGTGGCTGGCACAAAGGATCAAGTGTACGTGTAATCGATGTCAAGGGTGCATTGTACGAGCGCGTCGAATTACATTGAATCACATCTCGATGTATGGAGAATGGATTCAAACAGGTTTAGAGGTGAGAAGATGTGAATTGAAAGTATTAAAATAACTCATGGTGTGCAAATTAATGGAGCGCGTTGTAATATATATACTGTGATTGAAGCAGGATGCAGTACCACACCCTAACATGGTGCCATACGCACGGCGAGAGCATGCAAAGCGTCGACGAGATGATGCTGGAGCTTCGGGATCTGTTGTCGGAGATGAGTGGGAAAGGGATGACAATAGCCCTGCACCCCACGAAGTTGTGGAAGAGGAAGTGTTTGATGACATGGTGCGGAATCTTTTTAGGGATGATCGCAAAGGTGTGGACGACAATGATATGGAACAAGAGCATCTCTACAACGCTTCATCGACACCGGTTTTTGAAGGGTGCACATTCTCTATTTTACGTGCTTCACTTGAACTGCTCAATATACAAACAGTTTATGGATGGAGCAATGCAAGTCTTGACGCATTATTGAAGTAAGCATTGTAACTTGCAAATTTGAGTTAGTGGTTTTTGGTTTACAGTATAGGGTTTAGGGTTATGGGCTAATTGATGATATTGGATGCAGGCTATTATCAAACATGCTTCCAAAGGGGAATAGACTACCCACCTCAAGAGACAAAGCGAGGCGCTATGTGACATCTCTTGGAGGATTGGATTATGATCGCATACATGCATGCGTCAATGATTGCATTCTCTTTCGTGGGACGCATAAGGAGGCTCGACAGTGTCCCACTTGTGGTGAAGCAAGGTATAGAACAGATGTGAAGAGTTTTGATGTACCTCGTAAAGTCTTGCGACACTTTCCTATAATTCCTCGCATCAAACACATGTTCAAGTGCAAATCCATAGCAGAGCTCATGTCATGGCATTCCTCGCATCGATCGGATGATGGCATGTGGAGAATTCCTGCAGACAGGAGTTTGAAAAGATGTGCGCAGTTCATACTACCTACTAGCATCGACCATTGTGCAGACAGGAGTTTGAAAAGATGTATTTATAAGATGGGCGAGCTTGTGAGGTATGTAAATCCCATGTAAGATCACCCTTCATTATACCTTGCAAAATGAATGTGCATGAGGTATAACGTACTGTGCATTTATTTTTCAGATATGTTAGTTCCAAAGCAATTGATCCAGCCACATTGGATGATGCGCGTGTTATGGCAGTGGAGGTGGTTTGTATGGTAGAGGAGACTTTTCCGCGAACCATTCTCACAAGTCAACTACATCTCATTGTGCATTTAGTGGATGAAATTGCTTTATGTGGCACTGTGCATGCCCGTTGGATGTTCTTCCTAGAGCGCTTCATGAAGACCTTAAAAGACTTTGTGAGGCAAAGTGCAAGGCCCGAAGGAAGCATGGCTGAGGGTTGGTTGATACAAGAGTCTCTTGTATATATATCAGAATTTCTTGATCAGGTGGATAGCTCTTTGCCGCGACTATGGAGCAATGAAGAGGACTTGAGGATGATGTCTATTGTGCCTCAAGGAAAAGGACAGAGTAAAGTAATTGAGAGAACATTGATTGATGATCTTAATTTCACTTGCATCCTTAATAGTGATGTGATGAGCAGATGGGTTACAAGATACGAGGATGCAAAGACAAAAAGGCAAGCAGACAGAGCTCTCTTTCGGAGGCAACATGGCTCTCGTAAGGCGTACCCTAAGCATCTAGCAACACTTCCGAATGATATTCATGTTGATTGGTTGCATGAGGAAATGGAGAGAGCAGAGAGAGATGAGGGGCTGCATATCACGGCGGAAGAATGGGAGTATGCACGAGGATGCATGTTAAAGGTACATAGAACAAATGTAAATTTGCATTCTTTGTAAGTGATTGGCTTTTCATATTTATTCACATTAATTGCTTACATAGATATTGCTTATATTTTGGTCCAGTGCACTATGTTCAATGCTATATGGTGTGAAGGCAAGCATTTTCGAACACAAAGAATAGATGAAAAGAGGAATACACAAGATTGCGGTGTCATTAGTAGCTTTGAGGGAGCCAATGGAAAAATTGATGATTATTGTGGCACAATCCAAGACATATACAGACTTGACTTTCGCCGCTTCTTTGTGTATGTTTTGGATGTCAAATGGCAAATGAACGTGGTGGAAAAAGGGCCTAACGCAACGATAAAACGCCATGCAAGTGGCTATGTAACTATTGACTCTACAAAGTTTTGGCAAACAAAGAAAGATAGGCTCGTATTGCCACAACAATGTGAGCAGGTATGCATTTTTTTACAAATGTGTTTCATGTACATATATATCTAAGCTCGCGCACCCCTTGACTTTTGATATGCTAATTAATTAATGAATTATGTGTATTTGAGCAGGTTATCTATCTGCCAATGGTGCATGACAGTAAATGGTGGTATGTCATCCCTATTGCACCACGTTCCAAAGTAATGTATAATACATTCACTGATATGGAGCATATGGAGGATGTGGCAAGCCACAAAGAAGATGATGTCGAACATGCCAATGTAGATGATCATGATAATGAGGATGAGCGTGCCATTTCTCATGATCATGAGGATGACCCTTCCATTGAGGATGATGGTGATGATGATGAGAATGATCAAGGCATCGGTACCATTATCAATGGGCAAAATAGCGATAGTAGAATAAATTTAATCGTAGCCTTACAAATTGATCAAATGGATATTGATGTTGATCGTTTGGCAAGGATGGATCTTATTGAAGATGAGATCGAACCCTAACCAATCCATCACTGTATTGTTCCAAATTCATGACATTTCTATTGTATACTTTGTCTTTCAATAACCATATGAAGATATATTTTTCAATATATTACGTTGTTGTAAGTGCATGTAGTGGGATTTTGTAATGGTTTGTAAACACTGCAATGCACAATGACATTTTTAAAACTTAATGGTTTTCTGTTTTGAAAAGAAATGGATTTCTGTAGTTAGGCTCTGTGTCGCGTGTAACAGAGCGTGTATTATGACAGACTTAACGCGCAAATACACGCGCCCTCACATGCAATTATACACGCGCTGTTACATGCATGTATACACGCGCCCGATATTGCTGTAAGTATAAACGACCATACACGCACCCGTAACTTTTCGCGTGTAATGGACGCGTGTATGGCGGCATTGTGTTGTAGTGTATATTTCTCCAAGATGTGTAAATCGGATCTAGCTGAACATTAGCTTGTATTTACGTGTGCTTGCGCCTATGTTATTTGAAGAGGTATTGCTAGACATTTTAGCAAATGAACCGAGCAAGAATCTCACAGTGATAGGAAGCAAGTGCAACAAAAAGAATGGCAAAAGAGAATAGTGTGTAGAAAGAAAACGCGAGAGCAAACAAATGCGATTTTCGTGCAAAAATCTCAAAAATACAAAATCTCTTGAGTTTCAAGACAAAAATGGTCGAAAAGGTGACCCCTGACCTGGATTAAAAGATGAGGGCAATTAATGGCTGACCTCTTCAATGAACCAAATATTCTCCCATTAATCACATCTGGACAACCAAATATAGAGGTTTTATTCTTCCTAAACCTCAACTAATTAGCAACTTAATCACTTTCTTACAAGTGTTGTTTTTAAAGCATTTTTGGCCCTAATGATACTTGTCCAAAAAAAGATGAAAATTTACAAGGAAAATCTCGAGTCAAAAAGGTGTCTCTGGGTAAAAAATAACCTTCAAATATGATGTGTACATCATTTATATCATTTTTTAACTTGCGCCCTTTTAAGAAGCAAGAATGAGAATGATTCTAATATATTTTAATGTTGAAAAGTCATGAGGACATTAAAGAGTCATGTATCAATTATTGGCTCCGTTTTTAGAAAAAATAGAATTATATTTTTTTATTTATGAGGATTTTGATAAAAAGTGACCTTATCCTGCAGTTTGGGAATAAAATAATAGGTGAAATCTATTGAAAATACAAATACGAGATTTTCTTGATTGTAGAATATCTCTTTTTATAATATTATTTTGGAATCTCTTTTTATAGAGAGAGAGGTGAGAGAAACCCCTTAAGGGGCAAAAAAGAGAGTCCATATTTCTCCTAATGGACTTCGTACTATGGCACCCACATGACCACGGTATGATGTATACTTTGTACTATACATTAAAAATTTAGGCTTAGTTATTACTTACACGTACTGGGTACAACACTGATGAAAGCACATGTTCACCTTTAGAACACATTCCATAGAGAACTCCCACTCCTCTCCTTTAACTACCTCATCTTCATGTAATGATCTTGCCAATGCATCATGCATTCACCTTGTAGGCATGAAGGGTGGCAAAGACTAGGCCCTTAGCATATTGAATAGGTCACTAACATGTAGTACACTGAAATTCAAACCACATTGCCTTCTGGAAATCTCGCATCTATGAAGCCACTTCTCCATCGATGCATAATGCAGCATAGAAAAATGATTCATATTCTCAGTCATGGTTCCATCCATCTACTTCTCTATTCCATTTCCAACTTATACCACATCTCTAATTATTCTTTCGTCGTCGTTGAGGATCCATAGCAATCTATTGTCTATATCCACCATCACAAGCCACCCAAAAATTATGTGACAAGGCCTCTAATACTAGCAAGCCTTCAACCATGGTGTCCTCCAGATGAGCCCACTATTGCATAAAGCCTTTCAATGTTTTCACGAAGTGCTCCAAAAAGGACACCCATTAGCTATGCACTAATCCTACAACCTCCACTTCATTTAGAAGAGTTACTAGGAGGTTCGCTGTATCATGAGTATGATTATGGGTAAGAGGCGCTTAATCAAGTCAGTCTATCTTGGTTAATACAAACTTGGCATATCTCATCCCAATTTTGGAATTAGAGTCGTATTAGTTAGTCATGTTTAGAAAGCATGGTCTTAAGAAAGTGCATCACACCCATCAGTGTATTGTATAACAATGGTCTAGCTATGTTTTGAAAATATGTATTTTGGAGGTTATAATATATGAATGCAAAAGTTATAGATAGAATTAGTTGTTGTAGAAAGATGGAGTTGTGTTGCAAAAATAATTAAATTGGAGATTATAATATATAAAATACAAAAAACATGTATATTATTTACGTAGGTGGTAAATTTGGTTTTCACATCATAAATTTGGCTTTTATCAATCAATGCTAGTTTATTTAGCTAGATTGTTTATCTAAATAATATGCCTTGTTGGTTAAAGATAATCTTTGAATCCTTAGACTTTGATATGAGTCTTGGAAATTTTAGTATGTATAGAACCTTTGCTATACTTGTATTAATGACCTAATTTGAAAATCCCTTACCTGTGAGCTTTTCATGAGTAAAAACATGCTCTTTATCTATTCAACTTGTGAATATAACAATAACAATCTTCAAGAGCTAGTGTATTTGTTTTTTTCCCTTTTGAAAATAAACTTCATATGTGGCTATGTAACTATATGGTATTGAATTCCATAATGGAGGATGCCAAACTATGGCTTTCTAGTATGGGGGAAGTTGAGCTCTACTACATATTTTGATCTATCATTTTGTTTTCGTTCTTTCTAAACATACATTGTCAAATAATCTTTTTAATGTGTTATGTAGTAATTATGAATTTCAAGACACCTCAAGCCCATAGGTTCACCAAATATTCCTTTTCTTTTCAAAATGCAATAGTTTAGGGGTTGTCATGTGGTGTCAGACCTCTATGTTTTGAATGGGATAGTGGGAGTCCTGAAGGATCAAGCAACCCTTGGGCCCCATCCCCTAACCCTCCTTGTGTGCAACACCACTACATTAGGGCCATTGCTGAGGGGGGGGGGGGCGCGGGGTTGGGTTAAAGAGGGGACTTGGAACCAGCGTTGTGACACGGCCCTAAATACCTTATAAAGGTTCAGAACTTTAGTTGGTCGGTAACCAAGGAAAATTTGACCAACATTTCATATTAACCATAGAAATCTACACTCGAGAGGTTCATGAACGTTCAACGTTGTAAAGGTATGAGAACGAATATGCACATAATGCTGAATAAAAATGTAATGTAAACGAGGGGAGTGGTTTGGGAGGTACATAGAGCATGGCTAGAGTTGGAGATTTGAAAGGTGGGGCGATGGAACGTCAGGGCTTTTGGGTGGAAGCGAGCGCTATCACATGGGCCAGGTGCGAATGAGGCCAAGAGACCGCTCACACGGGCGGGCTCATGCACAGTGGTACACACAAAGACACACAACCATGACGAAGCAAAGCTAACTGTTCTTTTTGTTTTGGCTGGTTGTACAAGGATGGTAAAATCATGAGAGTGCAGAGAAAAACAAAAAAATCCGAGAAACGAAGCAGGCTGCTGGCCACCACCTCCTCTGCTTTTCAGCTGGCGTCGACGTACCGCAGGGCCGGGGGGGGGGGGGGGGGGGGGGCGCGAAGAAAGGAATTTTGATATAATCCAGTCACAACAATAATATAATAATCGAAATAATAATGCGTTACAATGGTGGGGAGCAGCATGCACGCGCGCGCGCGCGCGAGAGAGAGAGAGAGAGTCGCTATATCGGTAAGTTTCTTTTGCTATAGCTGGTGGCCTCATAATACGCTTGTATAGTGTGATAGTCGGTAGCAGTAAGGGAAAATCGAATTTGATTTTGTGGGGAGATATTGTTGAAATAACGTCATTCGTGTATTGGATGATGAAGGATGGAGGAGGAGGAGGTGATAATGAGGACGACGATGACTAGACGTCTAGTAGCCTCGTCGCTAGGGGTTGTAGTCCTTGCCCTTGCAGCGGCACCTCCATGCCACGCTGTAGTAAGGGGATTGGTCCAGCTGGACCGGGGTGGTGGCGTCCGGTGTGAAGCGGCCCTGCGCCGGGGGCACCGTGATCTCCACGGCTGAGCACGGGGCGCACCCCTTGCACTTGCCCTTGCACGACGGCGGCCTCGACCCTATCTTTTGCACCCCCGCTAGCTCCTCCTCCTCCTCCGGTGTCCTCCGATGCCCGCCACGTGCCCGCATCTCCTCCGCCCCCCAGCCTACGTATCCTTCCTCCCGAATCTTCCCATTATTCCCATTAGATTCTTTGCTCCGTCTCCATTTCGTCGTCGATGCCGTCCACGTCGTCGCTTCGTCAGCCTGATCTCATAACCACGGAATCAAAACATTAGCTATAAATACTTTATATGCTACGATTTTCCTGTTCAACTGAGCTAAACCTTCATGTACTGGCGCTATTTTGTATGCTAGTTCACGATCAACCCAATTAACATTGCGTTTTCTCATAGTTTCCCCACATACATGGATATTATTGACGCCGCCAGACCTCGCACCCGCTGTCGCCTGCATCATCTTCACTGCAATCACACAACGGACATTATTTTCATCAGTCTGCTTGTAAATTACCATGAAAACACTATTCTCATTCTGACGGTCATCACCCCTCAAGTCTTAGCCAAAGAAGACAGTTATCCTTCTGATTGCACTCGACCGGGCTTATACAAAGGAAATTCTTACATTTAACTTCTATGACCCTACGTGTACTTGGTCAAGCTTTCAGGAAGACGACTCGTATAATTCTGCCTATGCAGTATATGACGCGTCATGTTCCCAAACAGTCGACTTATGATTGATGCAGGCAGCTAATTAATGACAAGAATTAACGGCAAGCATTCAATCAATTGAGACTTAGTTGTACCCGACGATCGATCAGCTGCATTGACATGGATGATGGCCACGACTACCCACAACAGCAACTTGACAGATAACGTCCGGCGTACTATTATTGCTGCGGATGACGGCATCTTCCACTCAGTACGACGTGACTTTGATGTAATCAGCGCTCGCTCGAAAGCCAAGTCTCCCCGATGAATAATAATGTAGTGCTGCCTTAACTACCACGATGCAATATGGATTGGAACACCATATCATTGTGCAGATAATATAATGCTTACGAACTTGCTTTATCAGTTAACTCAGCCGTTGCTCACATGGCAGCTCAACGAATATTGTCAAAACAGCTGCCACAGCTGATTTATGCTCTCATCTTCATAAACCTGCAGGCGCCTTTATGAGCAGGCTGTCGGGATTCATGGGGTTGCATGTAGTTCACCGAGCACAGACCCATTAATAGGAACATTGCCTCCTAGAATGTAGATGGCTTAACCTTTGAAGTTTGTGCCACAGCTAATAATAATTAACAACAGGAGCATTACAAAGGGTGAGGTGAGAATGCGGGGAAGCTGCAGCTCGTATAGAAGATCCAGTATCGTGGGAATGAGAGAAAACCATTAAATGAGCGACTTGTTTCTGCTTCGATTCTCTCAGCTGGATCGACGAGAGTCTCGAGGCTGCCGATAGATTGAATTAAGTAGTAAAAAAGCCGGATATGTACTATGGGTCGATCACTCTAGAAAGGAGAGATGATTATGTATGGTTTGGGATGGCCAGTGACCACTTGGGTTGAATATAGGCAGGATATGAAAGAGCTTCGAGGGAAGGAACAGAGAATATGAGTAATTGGAATTTGGATAGAACTGAAAAGTGGGGCAAATCTATAAGGCAAGAAAGGGGCAGGGTGAGAGAGAGAGAGAGAGAGAGAGAGAGAGAGAGGATCTGTTATAGTGAGAAATGATGAAAGAGCGGGTGCTTGTGTCGGGCTTTAGACAGGCAAGAGGTTGGATTGTGCACACAAAGCCTCAGGCAGGAGTGATTGAGACCTTTCGGTATGCCCCCTCACAACACGCAGATAATTGCCAATGATGTTTGATGTCTCTCTCTGCGTAATCGATGTCAATAGGGTCGCATAAGATTGCAGCGTCGCAGTAATACGAATCAAAGCACGAATCGACGATCGTCTTTTATCAATTCGCATTAATAGAAGCCCCCCCCTCTGCCCTGCGCCAGGAATATCTGCATGGCCACAATGTGAAGGAGTTCGATCAGACAGATCTCCACCCCTTTTTTTTTTTGCCCGTTCACAAAGTTTCAAGCTGGCATTAAATGAATTAGCACTTGCATTGACAAAAAAAAAGGAGAAAAAAGAAAAAGGAAACACTAGAGGCAGTTAAGACTTACAAGTTACACGATTTGCAGTGCATATCATGATGTCGTCTCCTCTCGCACGCTAAATCCTGGTACTCGATTTCGCAGTCAGAGAGGGATGAGGATCGATCTAGAAGAAAGATAGTGTAGCATACACAGAAAATGCATAAATTCCACTCTAAATTGCCCCCTCAGAGACCCATAAAAGAGCTCACGTTTTCTATGGCTTCACAATTGGACCCAGAACTTTTTGAATATGAAGAAGTACTAGATGTTCTCTCTCTCTCTCTCTCTCTCTCTCTCTCTCTCTCTTATCATACACTGGCAAGGGCATAGCTTTGCCAGTTTGCACACCACGAAAAAGAGAACCAAAAGGTTGACATTGAGGGCCGTCCTTTTCTCTCTGGGACTTGTCTATCATACTACTAGATTCCATTGCCACCATCATCATGTCCTAATGACAACAATTCACACCCCACGCTTACAAAGACTAGACCGTCCATGTGGGGTGAGGAACATGCATGGTTGACCTTGGTGGACACGGATCCAAGAATTCTTACTACGTTGGTCCTGCATTACCTAAAAGAAACAATAAAATGTTTTGGGAGCATTTCCGGTTCGATCCCTTAAACCTTTTATGATTACATATGGTGAATATAGGTCACGTTAGTTTTGCACGTTGTTCTTTCCAAACTTGTGAACTTCCATGATCTTGAAACACACATATTTTGAGATAATATAGGTTATGGTATCTTACGAGGCAACACAAGCATCAATTCTTCTTGTTTGGCCTATGAATCACAAAAGGTAAGACATACATTTCATCTAGAGCATGTGCAATCTATTTCTTTCAGTATCTAGGAGTGATGCCATACATTGCAACTTGCCATCTAGGATAAAGACTACTCAATTTGTGTGTAAAGAAAAGTGCTCTCAAGTTTTTGGGACAACAAAATGTCGTAGTTAGCTTTTAGGAGTCCTAAGCTACATAAAAAACAAACTATTGATGGCAAGTGATATATTGGACATGCCTACCGAGGCTAGCCAAAAAATTAGAAAGTATTTATGCATATGAATATGATGTACTTACACGTGTGGAGTCTCACTTTGCCCATTCATTGCTTTGTCACACAGATGAATGAGTATTGTGTTGAATCTAAGATAGAAATACCTTAAACTTTACAAAAGTTATCACATGCTCATTATGGTAAGAATAAACGGTATCATATTATGCATGGATCAATGGATGTTACAAGCTAGAGCTGTTAATCAATTAACTTCTTATTTGTTCTCCAGTAGCGTTCAAGGTGTAAGGCTGCATCAAGTAAAGGTGGTCTTAAGTAAAGGAATCAATAATCTCTTTTAGACATCTTGCATATTAGAAGTGTTCTTTTGTAGTGTATCCAATTGTGTTAATATGGGGTAGAAAGTATTTTCAATATCCCCTTAGCATTCATGAAACTCTCCTAAATGCCTTAGTGGCTATCCTATAGCTAGCCCTTATACCCTTCAATGCATTATAGATTCATTTGACTTCTTTCAAACACTCACCAATGGCATCATCAATGTAACCCTCACAAAATTGTGCTCCCTGTCTCATTTTAGCATTTCTTCTAGATCAGACATACTTCATGACTACCCCTCTAATCATTTCATGAAATTTCCAACTTTTGCAATTCATGTTGCATTTGTCTTGTAGTAGCGCTTACTTACACTTGATGTTGCCTCTATCTTATAATAGCTCACATGTTTGATGTTGCCTATGTCTTGTAGTAGCACTTACTTACATTTGATGGTGCTATGTAATTCTACCTAATCCATGCATCTCTTAAAATGCCTCCATATCTTTCTAACACGGTGGCATTCCCAAACACGATGGAAGATCTCCTCCTTCTTTTGACTAAAGAAGCAACAATTGAACTTATTCGCTTGAATCTTGTTATCCTTGACTTGGTAGGGAGTTTTCTAAAAGGATCACCCTTCCATAAAAACACATTGAGCTTATTGGAGGGTGTGGATGCCCATACCTTGACATCTTTTAGACCAGATTTTCAAGGTGTTATTTAGGAGCTCATCCCAACTAACCTTTACCTTTCATAATGAAATTCCTTCGATCTAAACCAACCTTACCCTTGAGTTTATGCAGCCTTACATTATTGTGGCTTCTTGCACAACAAGATATGATCTTCCATTTTTGGGGTTCGGGATGTTGGACATGTATTGCTCTTTGTGGGAGCAAACGTTGCTTAGGGGGTTCACCTAAAATGACAAGAGTATATCACAGCTAATCAAAAAGTTGGATACTTTATTTGATAATACTTGAAAATATTTACAATATTACATTTCGAGGATGGGATTTATTTATTGCAATTTGAAAAAAAGTGTATCTTTCTTGAGAAAAAGTGGTCATTTGATTACCTTACAAGATAGAAGTAAAGGGGGTCTATTAATACCCTTTGAACATTAAGACACATTATTGCCATTCCCACTCCATAATTATAAGATTAAATTCAAACTTGGTTTGTGCTTTAGATCTCTAGCTGAAGTCACCCCACCCCTAGAGATCACATCTCATTTCAATCCCTATGACTACTATCTTGCTTCTTAATTTAGTCTTATCCTTTAGAGGGGCATGGTCTATGCCATAGCCCTCATGCATGACCTAGACCTATTGTAGAAGTGAGGGGTGTCATTTCCCATCTAGGACTTAGTTCATTTGACCTAAAACATACCTCCTACGATTAATTATGGCTCTAATTACACTAGATCAATTAATCTATGGCTTTACCTTGGTGCCAAAGAGCTTACCCATATGGTTTGATTCCTCAAATAAATTGGGGACCATTGGGCTACCCTCAACAACGTATTTAAAGATTATAGTTGTGGGGTTGACCTTCTTCTAGTCTCTTCAAGAGTGAAAACACTAGCCTTCTCTAGTTTGCTATAAAATGCACATTGTCAAGAGAACTTGCATCTTTCCCAAGCATGTTACGATAAGGAAAATAATCATCCTACAAAAAGTGATATGATGGTAGGATGCTTTGCACCACAATAGTCTTCCCCTTAGCTCCTAAGTCTATCCTCGCCAATTTAGAAGCTTGGATTCTATCTTCTATTTTGGCCAAGGTGACAACTACAACAATTGGGTATCCTTAGTATTTATCAATGTCCCTAGTATAATTTCCTTGAACCATAATCCATTAACCCACTATGGTGGATCATATAGCCTACAAAGAGTAGCTCAATCTTTCTTCGGCTAATTTTGAGTCTTGAAGCAATCAAAAACATGTCATATGCTTAAAGTAGCTTATTTTTGTAGTTGTAATTTGTTAGCCCCCACATACTTTAGTTATCATATCGAGAGATTCGAGACAAACATTTGCATGAGAAATGGTTACTCATGTGGAAGCCTCATCCCTTTGATTAATCCTTACTCTTATTTGCCATAAATTACCCTAAGAAAAGGTTCAAGTGCCATTGCAAAGAGGTGGGGGGTGAGTAGGCAACCTTATGCCATTGATAATCTAATATCAAACACTTTGAAGAGGAACCTCATTGATAGGCATATTTGTTATAGCATGACAATAAAAATTTCACCACTCCACAAAATCCTTCACAAAAGCCTTTTGCACCATTTTGAGCATGAACTCTCATGATGCTCTATGGCATGTCTTTTCAAATCCCATGTTTATTGGGAAATATTTCCCCTCTTTCTCCAATTCTAGCTCAATCAAGACCATCATGTTCAATATGGGGTGTTGAATGTTCTTGCCATAAAGAAAACAATACTATGGGAAATGTACTAAGTCGGATAGCATGAACTTGATTTGCCATGCCATGGCTTTTGGCCATTATTTTGTAGGTTGTGTTTAGGTCACCAAATGTCTTTAATAACACCTTCTTTCATTTGCACTTGATTGCATTGGAATAAAATTGTTTGGGGCTTTTCCTTGTAGGTCTTATTTTTGTTAGAGTTGAAACATGGCAAACTCCATCCATTACGACGACTAGCAAGTACACTTATTAAAAGTAAGATGATAATATATGCAAAATTATTATACAATGTTAGTTCCCACCCTCGAAATAAGCATTGGGCTGCATATGATAGTATTTAGCTCAAAAATTATATTAATATAAGCCTTAAAATACACATAAATAAATGTTGAAGATTTTTTAACACTTATTCTAATGATTATAGTGATAATTGCAAAAATATTATATTGAGGCTTATATTGACATTTTGTAAAGGAAAAAACTTTGCAAGGACCTAGCCCCCATGAAGGTGTAAATCCCTATCATCAATGTCTATTATCTTGTTAGGCATCAATGGTCGTTGCAACATCCTTAAAATCCCAAGTACTAAGTGAAAGAATATACTACAAAGAAAGATATATCACTTGAAATTTTAACAAAAGAAAGACATTACCATATACTTAAAAGCAGAAAATTAATACAATGATGTCCTTATAATGCAATAGGGAATCAAAATGTATAAATCCCAAATCATACAACCACAAAAAAACACATAAAGTTGTCTTGATAGAGCTACAACTCTAATGCTATTTAAACTAAATATCTAAGTAATAGATAGTGGTGAGATCCCTAGTGGAAAATCTCATGCTTTTCATATCCTCTCTCATCTCTACACTTATCCTTAATTATTATTATTATTGATGTATTAAATCTTCATATAAATTGCATGTTTCAAATATTCTTTTCATATAAACAAATTTGTAATTTCCACATTTAATCTTATGCACTTTCATAATAGAAGTATAGATCGTAACATTTTATAATAAAAGTTGATGAAATATGGTCCTCTACATTTCTAGAGAATAAAGGGAAATATAATGAAAGAGATGTCGCATACTTGATGTAAGCCTAGTGAAGAGCCCGAAGTTGGATATCTTGCATGCACATATAACCTCAAGGACGATCAAATACTTTGCCATGTAAGCAATTAGACATCACAAAACCAATCTACATAAGCAATAGTGCCAAATTAATATATTCCCCTCATTCTTTCCTTTTGTAATAAATGACACTCACAAGAGACATGCACACCAAGTGACAATTCTCTTACAAGAGAAGAAACCTACTATACTCAGCCTCAAGCATTAGCCCACCTCCACTTGTAATCATACATTATTAACCTTTGGAATAGTCTTTACCATATATTCTCAAACAATAGAATTCTTTCCCGATATATGATCTTGTTGCTTTTTTTTCATTGTTAGATACTCTAGAAGTCTAAAATATGTGTCTCTCTACCCTTTACTTTCTCTAGAAATTGAAAATATGCATCTCTCTCTCCTCTCTCTACTTGTTACTCTATTTGCTCTCTACTCTCTAGACTCTACTCTCTATAAGAAATGGGAAACTTATTGAGGTAAAAAAGTTATTATGGAGGAGTTCAAAAAGCCTAAGTGCTAAGTTACTTTTGGTGCAAATTTTTAGTCTATGGAGGTGGCAAAGTCTCTCTCCTCTCCTCTCCCTACCTCCTTTCTACTATTTTTCCTCTCCTCTCTACCTCCTTCACCTCATCTCTCTCTCTCTCTCTCTCTCTCTCTCTCTCTCTCTCTCTCTCTCTCTCTCTCTCTCTCTCATCTTCTCTTCTCTCTCTCTCTCTCGCCCTCTCTATGCTCTTCTCTCCTCTTTTCTCACTCCTCTCTATCTCCCCCTACTATTTTGTCTCTCTAGCTATGCTTTCTCTTTTATCTCTCTTCTCTCCTCTCTCTTCATCCTACTCTTTTGCCTCTCCTTTAGCTACCCTTCCTCTCTCTACCCTCTACTCTTGTCTTTCTGCTGCTATTGAAAGATAAGCATAGGAACTCTCCCTACACTAGAGAGGATAAGGGTAGCTAGGTGTAAAAGGGTTGGAGGATAGGGGAAACCCTAACCCTAACTCCTCCAATGGCTATATAAATAGCCTAAAGTACACACTCAATGTAGAGGAGAGTGTACTAGTTGTACTTTGAGCAACTGACTAAACAAGATCTTGTTCTTGTACTTGAGCTCTCTCTCTCTCCCTCTTGTGCACACTCTCTCAAGCCTTCAACTTTGATTTTCAACATGGTATCGGAGCTATCTCTGATCCTTCATCTTCCCTCAACCTCTTTACACATCTAAGTGCACAAGAAGTACTCTTGCCATCTCAGTTACCTTCCTCTCCACCATAGCCAACGAGACCCCCTGACCTTGGAGGAGCCAGTGTGGGTAATAGAAACAATTTCAGCTTTTGATTTCTTTTGGAGATCTTGTGCTATGTCAGGCGACTCAGCTTGGCACATCAAAAGCTAGGATTAGGTGACGTGGTGGACGACATTACAAAAAAAGGCAAATTTGGTGCAGTTTTCGTAGGTGATCTGATTCGAGCTAAAGCATGATTGGTACAGGGTGCAATCATGGCGGCTACCTTAGGGCTATTGTAGCCCCTACAGTGGATCATACTCACCTAAGAGGGTTTGTCCTAATTCATCTTCTACAGCCTGCTGTGATCAAAACCCTAGCTATGGGTCTTTTGGTAGCCATAGCTAGAAAGCTCCAAGCTTCTTCCATCTTCAAGTTTTTTCAATGTTTAGTCATTAATAATGATTTTAATCACTAAGTAAACTCTTCCAAAGTCAATTAATAATCTAGGAACTTCATTTCACAGGTTGTTCTACTCCAAGGGCCATCATCAAGCTCATCAAGACCGACATCTACCATCTCTATCAACATAAGCTCCAGATGAGTGCTTGTAAGCACTAAGGCACATTGCTTAATCATCATTGTTGTTGGTACTTACACAATCTAAATGTTTTCATCAAAAAATTAAAGCAATTGAGTGTGTTACTTCATGTTGTAAGGCTATGTGTACAATTATAAACACATAGACCATCCTACCCTAAACTTGTATTGCATATCTTGTGCAACTTTTTTCAAGTACACTGGTCAATGAAATCAGAGGGATGAGTGCCATTGTACTCTCCTCAGAATCATCAGCAACAAGCATTGAAATCATAGACCATCCTTGTCCAACATAAGGTTCATCCTCTAAGCCATACCACAAGGACGAGCCCGAAATCCAGCATCATTGAAGCCTAAAAAGACCATTAAACCTCGAAAGAATATTGCACATAAGAAAGGAACACCAAAGTAATATTTTGAAATATTACATATGTATGATTTTCGGCTTTTCTCGTGGCAAGGTTGTAATGGACTAGACACTGCCCTTGTTCTAACAAGTGGTAAGACCTTCCCCATGGCCACAACATATACTGATGTTCGTCCTCAAATTCAAACATTTAGTGGAAAATATTTCTATCCTTGGCAAGTTTTTATCAAATACAAAATGATGGAAAGAGGATATTGGCCCTTCATAAAAGGGACCAAAATAATAGACCCATCCAATCCCCTTGATGTAGAAGATGATGAACGGGCTTAGGCCATGATCATGCTTCATTTAGATGAATCCTTAATTCATCACATTGACCAGCTCTCAACTGCAAAAGAAAAGTGGGATGAGCTCGAAAGGCTTTACGGTGCTACAGGAAAGAACTCCAAGATATTACTTAAGATTGAGTTTTTTAGCTTGGAATACAAATAGGGAGAAGATCTAAGCAAGTTCATTTCACATATGAAGGGTCTTATGGCACAACTTGCCTCCGTTCAAGCACCTATCCTCTAAAGTCTATGAAGAAGGTCTTTCCAACCCTTGTGACTAACCTAACTAATATCCCGAACCCAACTCTAGCAAGTACCATTCAAATCATGCTGAGATGAAGAGAAGAGAAATCATACTAAAGGGTATTCAACATTTACTTCCCGCGATCAAGTGTTAGTCCATGCAACTTTTACTAAGTGCTCCTTCTGTCACAAAAAGGGGCATATTATAAGCAACTACTGGAACAAAAATACTGACAAAATGAAGTGCAATAAATGCAAAAAGACCAGGCATATCACCAGTAAGTGTCCCGGTGTTCCAAAAGTACCTAAGGTATTGGAGATCAACTTTGCCTCCCAATCCACAGGTGACCGACTCTTTTGAGTCTTGTAATACTCTCTACCTATAACCTTCTTTTGTAACCTGATCTATAAAGGCATTAAGGGGAGGCATCCAATTATGTTTGTATCCAATGCCACCTAGCATTGAGGGGGGGTGTTGAAAGATAAGCATAAGAACTCTCCCTACAGTAGAGAGGATAAGGGTAGCTAGGTGTAAAAGGGCTGGAGGACAGGGAAAACCCTAACCCTAACTCCTCTAGTGGCTATATAAATAGCCTAAAGTACACACTCAATGTAGAGGAGAGTGTACTAGTTGTACTTTGAGCAAATGACTAAACAAGATCCTCTTCTTGTACTTGAGCTCTCTCCCTCCCTCTTGTGCACACTCTCTCAAGCCTTCAACTCCGATTTTCAACATCTACCAAATATTTTCTTCTCTACTATTTTCTCTCTCCTCTCTACTCTTATGTACTCTAAATCCTAAACCTTCCACTCTCTTTTCACTTCTCCTCTCTTCTCTCTAATATATTCTCCTCTCTACATTATTTCACCCTTGCTTTCTCTAGCCTTTACTCCCTCTTCTAACTACTCTCTACTCTCCACCTTCTTTCACCCTACCTCTCTCTAGACTCTACTCTCTCTCCTCTTTCTACCCTTGTCTCTCTCTCTCTACCTCATCTCTTTCTCCTCTCATTTTTCTATGCATCTTTCTCTCCTTTCTCTACCTCCTCTCTACATCTCTCTACCCTCTACTCTCTCTCCCTTCTCCTCACTACGATGTACTCTTTTCTCTTGATCCTCTCTCCACCTACCCTCTTTTTCTCTCTCCCTATCCTCTACTATTTTGTCCCTTGTGTCTATCTCCATTATTTTCAATTTATACTCTTCCTAATATTTCCCATCTATTATCTTCTCTCTTTATGTTGTACTCTCTCTCTCTCTGTGTCTCTCTCTCCACATTACAGAAAAAAAATAAAACATAAATGATTTAAAATATTTGGAGCCTTCGTTAGCCTTACTTTCATTTTCCTATCTCAAAAACGACAAGAAGAGGTAAGAAGAAGATAAATGCAATAAGATTTTGTGGGAAAACCTATAAGCTCAATGGTGTCAAAATGAGCATGAAGAAAAACTCTTGGCTTAGGTATTTTTTGATGATGTCATTATGTGCCTCAATATATCCATCAAAATTTGGAATCTCATTGGAAAAAGCATTGAAAAAAGTGTTGCTATTCTATTGAATTATTTGTGATTATTATACCATCGCTTATACTGACTATTATAGTCTTGCTTATACTAATGCCAATAAAGAAATCAAATCCAATTCTTGGCTATAGATTTCTATTTACATTCTAGGTCAATATCCCATTATCCATCCTAATAGTCCATGTCAGCACCTCATATCATCATAATAGCTTTTTAGATTTCATATCTAGAAGACCATGTAAGGGGGATTCTAAATGTTATTATTATGTTATCCATAAGTCCATTGGCATATTTCTAATTTCACATTCAAAAGTTGAGAAGGTGGAGTTTTAATTTTGAGGTTTCATATTTACCCATTTTTCTCTAGCATCGAAAGGTTATCCACCCCAATATTTGTAAGTTTTAAGATACACGTGGAGATATTTACCATGGTATGCTTTACTTAACTTATATAGATATTTAAAAATTCTAGCATTTCAACAAAAGACTATATCAAATGTTAGCATAAACTTAGCTCAATTGAGAAAAAGGTAGGGGATACTTTAGTGTTCTCATTGTAAGCACCTTTAGAGCAAGAATTTGAATTGCTTGAATGTACATAATTGAGTGATCCTACTGTGCAACTAGGCAAGGAGGTCAATACATGGCGATAGCCTCTAAGATTTCTTGATTTACTTTTACTACCCTTTACTCTCCCATTCTTTTGTGCTACATCCACTCTCTAGGCACTCCTATCTCCCAAAATTCTTATTTCATAATAGAAGACTTGATATCAAAGGTAGCCAATTCAAAATGGAAAAGTGATCACAATTTTTATATTTTTTTGATATGGGAGTCAATTCCAACTAGGCATGATAGATCATGTCTCAATCAAAGAACTTATCACCAACATAATACAAGATCATGACCTTAAATTGTATAATGTAGTCTCACACTACAACTCTAAAGTAATTTACTTGCCTTGATACTAATGGCATTGCTCATGGGAAGAGATGCTCTATTTTTGAAATCCTAATATAAGAACTGCTATTATTATAGCTACTACACTATTGCTAGACAAATCGTGGAATTCACATGTCACTCATATTTTCAATGTACACACTTGAGAAAGTCTCATAACTAAAAACTAGGCGCTCCGCGCCTAGACTCACCTCGGCGCTTCGCGCCGAGGTGGGCATGATTTTTGCGGGCGGGGGCGGGGGCTGGACGCGTGGCATCCGCCCCCGCATTCTCTTTTTCTTATTGTGGGGGAGATGGGGGGTTGCCACATGGCACCCGTCCCCCACCTCTCGTTAACTAATAGTATAGATTCTTTAAAAACTTCAAAGATGATATTTAAAAAATTTGCAAGTACTTTTATTAGTTAGAAAATTTAATGGTGTTACTATCAAATTTTACCATGCTAGCTAGATATAGGGTTTCAATGTGAAAATAACATCTAGCAACTTTATATGATTCAAAGCAGAAACCTAGTAAGAGTCAAAAGTTATGTGGAAATAGTTCCCATCCTATATCACTACTACATACAAAGTCCATACTGACCATTTTTTGTTGCTTATTTGTGTTGCTATGACACATTGCTTATGCATGGGAAATAGAGATAGAATTTCCATTGCACAAGCAACTAATCTAACATTACACACATGACACTTATTGTATGAGCAAGTCTATCTCCTATACAATTGTGTCACTTTAATAATGTTGTAGAAAAAGAGATCCTAATGATAACCCTACCTACAATTTATAGTTTTTTTGTCCTCTCTCTCTCTCTCTCTCTCTCTCTCTCTCTCTCTCTCTCTCTCTCTCTCTCTCTCTCTCTCTCTCTCTCTCTCTCTCTCTCTCTCTCTCTCTCTCATGCACATTCACATATTGGAGTGACCAGCTACTATGATCCTAGAAGATCAACATGCATTTTTGGTTAATGAAATTCCCATCTCCAATTTTATGTCTATTTTTAAAGACTAAATAGCATGAACTCAAGTTCTCTATCTTATTCACTTTCTCATTTTGGTTATGGAAATAGGATTCTAAGTTTTAACTTTATAATCCTTGTAAGGGAGATTACCCTCAGCATGATCCTCCATCTTGAAATTTTCTATATAACATGAACTCAAATTCTCTATCTTCCTCAGTTTTATACTTTTTGGATTGAAATTTCATTCCAAGTTGTAACTTCATAATATTTTTGATACTATCCTCATCTTGATACTCTATTTTGAAAATTTCCACTTTTCCACTCCAAGTGTCAAACTATGTGGCATTTGACCAAATTTCAATGCAATTAAGGTTGATATTTTGAGACTTGAAGGAACAAACTACACAAAATTGTTGGAGAAGTAGCTCAAACAAGGTTATTATATGTCAATTTACATGCTTCAAGGTAACTTGATCTACTTTTGGTTTAAACTTGTTCTTGATCAAATTTTGGTCTAAAATGATTTGACTACTTCTAACAAAAGTATCATGTTTTGAAAATTTTGTTTCCTATTAATTCATGGGCACATGCCCAACTACACTAATGTTTGAACTAAGTTTAGGGTTCATGAGTTGCCAAAGAGTAAACTACATTCTTAAATGTGACAATTGAAGCTTACTTTTATAGCACATCCATACAAATGAGGAAATATAATGCCAAATGATATTTTCATCACCCATTTCATTTTCACATCCAACAATGCTACATCAATTTGAGTATAATGAATGATCTATTCTCTATAGTAGGTAATGGCAATCTTAATTAACATTGAGAGAGGATAAGTTATGTTAGAGGACTACTTTTTGGTGATGGGATTGAAGGCTACATCAATCCTTGGAGATTGTGCTCGAGATGTGTTGCATATTTTACCAACTATCATCCCTATTGTAGCTCCACTAGGCATAGTCGTATCCTATTGAAGGTCATGAGATCTCACAAAGTGTAATGTAGTATGATGCACATTATGTTTCTTAGATATGTAGTACACTAACTTCACAAAAAACCAATTACATGAAAAATGCTTAGTTTTAGGAAATGTTTCTACATTTGAGATGACTCACATGCAAAAACATTTCTAAACTTCTAAGCTTTTGCCATGTGATTTGTTTTCTTATGAAGTTAGAATCTTGAAGAGCTTGAAGTGGGACCTATGGAGAATCTAGCTATAGGATGCACTTGAGGATACTTAGTGAGGCCTCATTACCTTCAAGACGGGACATGTTGAAATCCTAGTTGCAAGCCATCTTTCTGTAATCATATTCCTAATAAAGTTATGTGCTATAACAAATACACAATATCAAAATTGTATGTTAGTATTAACATCACCACTACAAATTGCAAGGGTTTCTTCCTATAGGTATTTTTCTCTCAATCAGAGTCCTTTATGCATATATGAAAATAGAAAATTTAATACAAATATCTTTAAAAGAAGTTATATACAATTCATACAAGATACATACACATCACATATATATTTTAACCTCAATTGCCCCATTTCAAAGGGTCTAGAAAAACATCCTGTAAGATACCTTTCAATGGTTTCTCTTTTCTATTTATTAGCAATAGGTATTTCTTCCATCGTCTCAAAGATTCATCAATTCTACAATTCCTAGTTCTTGATTCATTCCCTCTTGATTCTAGGTTCTTTTTAGGATATCCTTATGTCTTGGTCTTAAAAAGATCTACTCATGGAACACTAAGGGGTTGCTAAGGTACACATAGCTGTAATTGCTTAAGAGTGCACATTATTCAATGGTTAAATACTATACTCATAATCCCTTGGTTGTACCTTTTGAATCTCTTTATTTCCATATTAGGAATGGGTATACGATTAAAGGGTACCTAAGGTGAAAGCATTGTTTAAAACATGGCAGCTTCTCTTTGTCTAAATTCTTACCCTTCTCCTCACTTGCTAAGACATAAAGCTTGTATTATCAAGTAGTCCTTGTTTTTTTCTTTTTCTTTTATTTCCTTATACACCCATTATTATGTGAAGAAATTAGGACTTATGTGAAGTGTGGCTATAAGTGTTCACTTACTACAACTACTTATGGTTATAAGGATTGTACTTGGATTTTAATGACTATACAAAACACTATATTTTATCTAAGGTTGTGTTGTGTCCATGAGTTAGATGGATCAAATGACTCAAACCCTAAATTCTATCCTATGTATATGAATCTACTACTCAATACAAAGAATAAAAAATGTGGTTTATGAGAAATGGAAACATAAGCAAACACCCTTAGCTCATTTACATACTTCCAAATTGTTATAGAGTGAATATCTAATGGATATCTTGTCAATGGATAAGGTGAAACACTCAAAACATGCATAAAAAGAATGCAAGAACCCTACAAATTTGAAGTAAGGGACTGTGAATTTGTACTTTGAATACCTAGTCTTTTTGGAAACCAAGTTGTCTAAACGCTCATCATTCACAAATAGATTGCAAGTCATCTTGTTGTACACCACCACCTCCTTCATGTATAGGGTATTTTGTATCATATACCCAAAAACACAAGATAATCAAATCAATGAATATGCCTATTGATGTGCCAAAGTGTGAAGAACATGTTTTCCCTTGATACATATTGTTTGTGTTTTGCACCTTATTGCCATCTTTCTTCACTTGAACTATCTTATTTTTAGGATTCTCTATTTTATCCAATGATTACTTTTAAACATCAATTTGATTAGAAGAGGCTTCAAAGAAAATCAACTGAGAAAAGAAAGAATGCAATAACATACAGAAAATGAAGAACTCCTCTCAAGGGGAAACATTGTCTAAATACTTTAATATGTCAATGACAATACATGTTCTTATTATTTATCTCATATAAATGACTCTTCTTCCATTAGTGTACATGTGAAAAGAAAAACTCCAGTAGCAAATAAAAGAGTCCTATTTCATTATAGTCTATGTATAAAAAGACAACTCTCTATTGGAATAAGAGATGCTCCATTCACTGTATCAAAAATCATTGATCCATTACCTTTTGAAATGTTGACTATTAGAACAAGAGTTTCCAATCTGAATCTTCCATAATACCTTTGATAGTAAATATATTAGCTCCAATTAAGACTCTCTTCCTTAAGCAATTTTCAACCTAATTGGACAAAGAATAGAGCCTTGGATCAACGATCGGAGCCAAGGTCTTTCCTTCAAAGTTCTCATGGAAAAGAGCATTCATGTCAAAGACTCATCTTCTATTGATCCATGTGTGAAAAGAAACTTTCAAAATGGAATAAGATTCATGTTCAAGGTTGCTAGATGAGTATAAGATCTTACTATTGATTTTTATATACATATATGCTTTTTCAGGTGGGGTTTTTAATTTTTTTATTAAGGCCTTGTTTCTTAGGGAATTATTTGTTGACAAGATTATCTTATAATTCCAAACTTATTATGGAAAGGTTTTCCACTTATCATAATGAATTTCATTGATAAATTTTCTTTTCCAATGTGGATTAGGGAAAGAATAATATTTTACATGAGTTCCATTTTCCATTAAGTTTTCTAAGTAAATCTCTTGGGTCCAATTGATTGTAGGGGGATCTATCTGTTGTTTGATTTTATCAAACAAAGAATATAGCTAAGGTGAATGGAGCCAAATCACTTTCTTAAAATATATAATGGGGAATAAGATTCAAATTGAACATCATCTTGCCACAAATTGATGTTTTCACATTGAACATTGTTCTTCCATAAATTGTTGGGTGAAAAGACAATTTCTGATAGGGAATTAGATTCAAGATGGAAGCTATTAGATAAATACAAAATCTTACTATTTCTTTGAATAAAGATATGATTTTTCAAGCAATATATGTATTTCTTTTCATAAGGTTTTATTTATTAGGATTGTTTTGTAGTGCTAACATTATTGCTAACCTGAGGACTCTATCTCTGTCTGTCTGCTGTCTCTCTCCTCTCCACACACACACACACACACACACACACACACACAACATTACCTACAACCATAAAGTTTGTTTCCTCTAGTGCATTTACATGATGTAGTTCTTATCTCATCCTCTCAAGTGTTTTTGTTGAGGATTCATTTAGCCATGCACTAGGCAATAAGATGCATGAAAGGGGATGAGCTTTACGTGTCCTTAAGGGCGTGCCACTATAAATAAATAGTATGATTTAATTATAATTAATAATCTATATGTATGTTAAAAATCTTGGGTTGGGTCTAGCTTATGGGGCAACATGTAGACCTCAAGAACCTATGCATCAATGACTCAACATTTTGTAAGGCATAGTGAAATGCCATACTAAAATATACATGATCGATCACTTAGCTTGTGCCAACTCATGCCTCAAAACCTTGCACCTTAACTTGAGTATCTTTCTCATCCCAATGTTTTGGACATTATTAAGGTCTAAGATTTTGAGACATGGAGTGGCACAAATTAAGAAATGAAGTATATAGGTTTTAGTATTATGGTCCACTATGCCATATGAAGTATAGTTAGATCCAAATTTGCTAAGCTTCCCAAGGGCTACTCATCACATTATGATTGAACCCTACCCAAGGCACAAAATTGTATATGATCAAGTGAAAAAGTATGTGGTATAAGGAGTTTAGTCACCAACACATTGGGATGTAGAGAATCCATATTGAATAGCATGGGCTATCACAGTCTAAATCAAGAGCACTAGCATCTAGGAAGCTAAGTTTGTAAATATGTACAATCTATGCATTAGACTTGTGTATTTCTCATGTTAAGCATTGCAATTTTTCTCTTATTCTAATAACATATCTCATTTGTATAGGAACAAGGAAATGAAAAGGTAAAGGAGGAAGAAAGATCAAGGGAGCCTAATGGTTGTGACAAGGACAGTGTGACCAGGAACACCAGATCAAAGGAAGGGTTTGTCAATGCACGAGGTAGACCATCCTAGATTTTAGTTGCACTAGTTTGTACTAAGCCAAAATTTGCATTCAAATTTCATGTATGCAACATTATTTGCAATGAAACAAAGCATATTATTTGGAAGCTTTGACGTCTCCCATGCATCTTGTATACAAACCAAAATTTGGATGAAACACCATAAGTATTAGTAAAAATCAACCACAACATCTTATACAAATGAGCTTAAGAAGTAATTAGATACTTACAAAATGAATCTCCCACATAGTGACACCTCATTATCAAAACCAACACAATGAGCTATGTCACTCCATTTGGATTACCCTATGTTGTGGAATAAAGGTTCCTATCACCACCCTTCTTTGTGCTTTGATCCAATCACCCAAATTGTGAGTTGTAAGCACTTTTAATAGAGCCTTCCCTTGCTCTTTCCTACTCTCTAATACTCTCTTCTTTAGTAAGGATCTCTTGTTACTTAGGACCTTTCTGACCTTATCTCATTCCCAATGGTTAATGAAACTCATACACTTAGGATTAGGAAACCTCATATGTATAGTACTAATGATTTTCTCAACAAAACTTAAGACTTGGAAATAAAAGGCAAGAAAATAATCCGTATAATAAGAATTTTCTATGGAATAAAGCTAGATCACAATCTCTCGGCCCTCATTGTTTTATAAGATGTGTATAAGATACCACTCTCTTAGTCAACTTGTACTAGACTACTAATGGTGGCAATCTAGGGCAACCATATTCACCTCATGGTAGTAAGGGGATGCTCCCATGACCAAAACCACTACCTAGGCATCCTCTACCTCAAATTGCCTCCCCATTCTTATGGCATTCCAAGTACCAATACTAATCCCCCTAGATAGCCCCCACAATGGGGATGGTGGAGAGGATGAACAAGGATTGGGCAATGCTACTATTGTTGGTTGCAGTGGCATGCATGAAAAAGATACATAAGGACTTGCATGTGGATTTTGTGATGCACAAGAGATTGTCATCACAACCTATGTGGCTAAGTATATTTGAGAAGGTGAAGGGCTAGTCATATAGTCCCATAGCACATTTGTAACAAGGGGACACCCAAAGAACGCCTTGAAATTTGCCATAAACCTCTTATGGGTTGCATTATCCCATTCAATGTTAGGGTTGTTACTTTGAGATGAGGATCTCAAATATATATATGTTTGTAATAAGAAAAATAGATACATCTACAAAAATACAACACATCATCTACATCCTATGCACCACAATCTAATAATCTAATAGCACACAATATGTAACCATCAACATGTAGCATACACATTGACCCCATAGTATACACCATGCCTAGTCTAGATTATAGCTCTGCCTAGCTAGCCCAGGTATGGCATAGACTAGGCACAAATTTGGCACATAATGTAGGCACAAGCTAGCCATATGTATAAGGTTCAAGCTCAGCATAGGCTCAACATGGCATAAGCAAAAGAGGGCATATGTGCTTTTTGTACCATGCCTAGACTAGCTACACCTATATTTGCCTATCCAATGTATGGATAGACATAGAAGTACACTAGACATAGGCCTACACTTGCTCTTAATCTGCCATGCTGCCTAGCCTCACCTATGTATACATGCTAGGTACAAGTATAGTTTATAGGTATGGGCCAAGATATTCATAGCCTAGGAATAAATTTGATAGAATATATGCTAGCAAGGGCATGAGCATGGGCAAATGCCAAGCATAGGCCTGCACTTAGCATACACCATGCCTAATGTAGCCTCTTGATCATAGCCTATTGATATTCTTGGCATAGGTATCTCCTAAGCATATGCTAGTTAGAGGTGTAGGGTAAGCTGGCCATAGATTGGGAATAGGTATCAGGAGACCAAGAATTCTTTGAGAACGAGGTGGACTCATCCTTTTGTTGTGACCTTTCTATCGACCTTCTAGTATATGTGGAGTTGTGTCAGGAGATTGACATGGGACCATAGGGTTCGTCATACTTGGAGCATCCACCTACTCAATTCGTTGTTGATGAATCACTTATAAGGGTACATAAGATATGCATTTTAAGTAAGATGTATTTTTTAGATTTATATTACCGTGCTTTGTTGATTTATATTGATTATGCTAACATCAATTTTTGTATGTGCAGCTGACCTTTGTGGATATTTGGATCCGTACGATGAGTTGAGGGATGAGCGATGAGGAGCTACAAGATATCTTCACATATATGTCTCCAGATCAGATGGCTTGATTCACAGATATGGCGGATCAGGAGCTATCTCGGACACTATCAGGCCGTTCTATTAGATCTATTCGGTGTGCTCTATTGCTTCAGTTTCTAGTAGACAAGATTGACACTCCAAAATTGGGTCAAACGGAGGGAGTGGTTCAGGTAGATGCTACGAAGATGTGGATGTAATGAGATACAAGTGCTACTCCTCGCTCTCATGCACGTTCGAGAGAGTGTGGCTCAAGTGGTTGTTGGGGAGGTATCGATGCAGTATCTCTGTCTCGTCATTCTGCTAGTTGTGTCAAATATGGGATTTGTCATACTTGTCAAGAAGTCTACTCCAGTCACTCCAACTTTTGCTCCAGCGTCCGCAGGTGGCACCGCTATGGGTGCTACTTCGAGATATACCACCCCTGTAGGTACACCAGATGTACAAGGGTCTCCTGGATATGCCTAGGAGCATGGTCGCATGTGGGAGATGACACATCTTAGAAATACCCCAAAGGGGTATGGATACCTTCCAGATGATAGGACAGGAGCCATCATCATGAATGATAAGGAGAGGAGGATGATGGCTCGTATGGGAGAGTTGTGCCAACAAGTTTTTCGACACAACATCTTGGTTCATTGAAAGAACATACCGGAGGGGAGCAAGGACTACATAGTAGCATCCTTGCATGAGGAGTTTACAGTACCCACCGCAGCAGATAGGCTTTCCACAAGGTGGACGATGGAGTGCATGTGTGTGTACATGTCACACAGACGATCGGATGCACGCAAGACACTTAAGAGTAGGGCCTCAAAGCTCGACTGGCTAGGCGTAGATGACTAGCACCAACTCAGGGAGCAGGCTACAAATTCTCTAGGACGTTGAAGACAGCAGCGCGAGGTAGCAAGGGCATGACTGGAGGCAGGAGTGGTCCATTATCTTGGGAGTGGCAACCACAAGACTTATCTAGAGGACTTTGTAAGTTTTTCTTTTATTCTTCTCGCTTATTTTTTTGCAATATCCCTTGTACTAACAATCATGTTTTCAACAGTTGTATTTTGTTTTCTTTGTAGCATTCCATTACAAATCATGATCACACCGGACTAGAGACTCGATATACAGAGAGACACGGTCTCAATACATTGATCGACCGATTGTATGCACCCGGCACCCCCATAAGTCCCTCATCTTTCTTGTCTGTAGTTACTAATTTTAATTTAAATGCATTATTATATGATGGATTGATGTGTAGTTGTTTCTTTTTTTGCAGAGTCTATTCGATGCTCCTTTGTGGTGGGATGAGCTTTCGGGATGGCGAGGATCTATAGCTCGCCCTTGGATCCATGGAGCACACATCCTCTTCTTTTTTGGTCATGTGATTTATGTAAGCATTTTCTATGCACTATGTTATTATCATCCTTTGTATCTTGCTATGATTTTACCCTTGCTTTCATTGGGATCTTGTATTTATTTTATTTATCAATCTTATGGATTCAAGTACACTTTGCCTTCATTTTGACGAGCATTGTACACTCCATTTTTTTAAAAAAATCTATGGATTCAAGTACACTTTGCCTTCATTTTGACGAGCATTGTACACTCCACTAAAAAAAAATCTATGTAACCATTGCTATTAGCATCGCAAATTTACTGCACGCATTGCTATTAGCATCGCAAACCGTCGCTATCAACGTCGCATCGATGCAAATAGCGATACTAATAGTGATGCAAATAGTGATGCCCATAGCGTCACTTATAGTGACGGTTCTATGGCGTTGCTAATATACCAATGTTGCAAATCATCGCTATCAACGTCGCATCTACAACGCTAATAACAATGCAAATAGAGACGCCCATAGGGACGGTTCTATGACGTCGCTAATACTGATGTTTTTAGCGACGACGAGGGAAATGTTTTTTAGAACATTTTCGTCACTTTGAACGTTGGTATGAGGCCTGTATCTTGTAGTGATATATTGACCTAATTTCTTGTCTATTTTGTGGTTGCTATTTGCTTTCATGATAGCTTCTCTTTTGTCTCACTTGCCACTTATAGGTTCTTTTAGAGGCATAATAATATTATAATTAGTTAATTTTTTCTAGATGTAAATATCAATACATTGGATCCTCTTTGTTTGTGTGAATTTGAATGGTGTTCAAAATTGCAAGTAGCTTGTGTATCCTTCCATAAAGTGCTTGAAATGGGCTTATCTTTGTTGAGGCTTGAAAATTTTTCCTAGTCACATGAAATAAGTATGATTAATACCAATTTCATTCTTAATATGATGGATCAACATGTATTGCTTTCATATTTTTCAATGTCAGATTCAATCTTTCTATTAGGCCCTTTGTTTGGGGATGATCACGTAAGCAAAAACTATTGAATTTTTACTATCACATTGTCATGCTTAATCTTTCTATCAAGCCATTTGTTTCTAGATGACTAGGTTTTACCATAGCATGCCTCACTATTTGTATGATCTATTATGTAAAATTTATAGAGAAGATTGTATAGTATTTTGGTTGCAAAGTGTCTTACCAAAGATTACGAGTTGTTACTAAATTTATTTGACATGTTTTGGTTTTTAAAAATACCACATGTTGTTGAGGGGGAATGTGTCAAACCACAAACTAAAGGGGTTCAAGAAAAGAATCAAGATATATAAAAGATAGAAAGATTCCAATAAACACTATGTATTACTATTGAATGAATCTATACAACTATCTCACAACTATATTAGCACTTTTAGTTTGCAAACACTACATCTAAGTCAATTTCTTAGACTAAAATCTTCCAAGATGATCAATTGGACACTCTTTGCAACCCAAAAGAATTATTCTCTTACGATATGATGGAAGCAATGTCCGTCACACTTTATGAATAGTCCAAAATATGTTATAAGAAATTTAGAACCACTTCAATTCACTTTTACTGTGAATTCCTTGAAAAATCTTGTGATTCTAGCTAAGAAATCTCTGTGTAAAACTCCTTGCAGTAGTAGTAAAATAAGATTCAATTTTGTCTCAATAAGTAGTTATCTTGCCAACATAGACACTTGAATTCTTTACTTACAACACTTCAACCCTATAACGATTTCTTATTCAATATTAAAATCTCTCTATTGAACCTTCAAATCTATCATAAACATGCATATTCTATGTTGGCAAGATCTATTCTAGTGATACCTTGCTTTCACTTTACCTTCGCTGCCCATGGTTCTTGCTTTTTTTAGGGAGTTTGTTAGAGATAACATGCAGCAAGAAAGCACCAATAGCATTGAGAATCAAGCTCAATCTCAATGACCTAGCCTTAGTTATCATCTACCATGTGTGGCAAAATAAATGAGTTGGTTTGACTCAATTGTATTAGTCTGTGTGGTAAGTTATTTACCTATCTCTTTATTATAGTGTGTGGCTTAGTTGTTCTTGTGTGTTATTACGCATCTATGGAATAATGAGAGAATAAGGGTACACTACCTCTATTTTGATAGCTCCATCTTATGTCTATCTCTCTCCCTCTCTTTAAACCTGGTACTAGAGCTCATATTAGCAAGAGTTAGAGTTGTAGAGCTTGACTTGGCCTTCAGTCAGTAAACTTTCAATCTGTGATGAACCTTGCAATAGCCTGTTTTTTTGCAAAAGACATAACTTGCTGCAAAAATGGATTTTGGAGAGAAAAACCCCATTTCTTAATCCTTTTGACATGGTATACAACTTTGCAGAAAAAAACTATTCCAAAGTCTGCATGGATTTTGAGATATTCAACACAAATCTATGTAGACTTGTTATTTACTACAGTGGACAAAACTCTCATTTTGGCTTGAGGTGTTAGTAAAATGTTTGCCAAATGTTTAAGAATGCTTATGGATGGTGAACATTGATGTTTTGGATCTCCTGGGTGATATTTTACTACTGTACCTCATTGGTTGAGGGTTGAAGGCATTGATTTATGCTTAACAGTGCTATAGATTTATTCTTCACATACTTCAGATGCTTCCATATTGCAATGTCTAATTCCTTGAGCATTGTTTGCTCAGTTTAGAGCTAGTTTACAACTAGTTATAGCAGGCCTTATGTTGGCTACCATTCTTGGCAAGGATCTCCTTCATGATTGCATGAGATATATGCAGCTACTGATGCTCATATGGATATGACTTGAAGCTGGGATGCTATGATGATGTCTTAAGATGTTTTTGGGCTAATTTGAGATTGCATTTTTCTCAATCTCAATCTCAATTGTCATTTTGCTCTTATAATACAATATACACCACTGAAATTAAAGCCATTGCTAATTAGCTTACTTCTATTGGACAAAGGTTGAGGATGATAATATGATTGCAGTTACCTTGAACGGTTTGGGTAAAGAGTACAAAGCCTTTGACACATCTATTTTTGTAAGACCCAAACCCCTTGATTGGGATGAGTTGTGTGAATTACTATTGCATGAAATCAAGCTTGGCTTGAATACATGTTGGAGTACCTCTTAGAGTAGAGATATCATCTTTTACTCTCAGTAGATAGCTAGAGGTGGTAGGGCTCATGGAGCCTCTAGAGGTCATGGTGACACACTAGAGAAAAAATAGACTAAAAAAGCACCCTTTATCTTTTGAGTTAAGCACTTTTATAAACTAGTGGATTATGACATGGACCAATGCCAAAGGGGGTGGTGTGCACATTTTCTCCACTCTCTTTTCCATCTTGGACCTACAAATGTGGTTTTGATAAAAAAGTTAGTGGTTTTCCTTTTAAATTTAGACAATAGCTAGACAATTCATGGAAGGAATCTTGAATTTCAAATAAAAAACTAATTTTTAATTGCCCAAAAGTTGGAGCCCATATGCACAAATCATGTAGTAATTGACATGTGTAAAGGAGCCCCAAATTCACATGTGTGAAGGGGACAACACCCCAAATTTATGTTGATATGTGTAGCCCATTTGAAATTCAAATTTAAAATATATTTTTCAAACTTTCATGTATGGGAATTGAACCCAAGAGCTCATAGGCTCATAGCTCTACCAATAGGCTAAAGGCCAATCTTATTAAGCCACCTCATAGATTCAGTAAACAACCAAATTTTGTAGAAGGTTCTATTGGAATCAGACCCTACACCCTGCTAGATAGTGCTTTATACAAGAGGGTCAAAGATAAAGTGCTATAGAGATGTGTTGTGTGGGAGATGAGATTGGAATAGTGCTAAAATTATGCCATGAAGAGCCCTATGGTGGACACTTTGAAGAAGAAGCAACAAGCAAAAAGGTCCTATCACAGGTTATTGGTGGCCTACACTACTACACAAAGATTCCTACAATTACTGCAAATGTTGTGATGCTTATTAACAGATGGAAAATCCTACCAAATCTAGTGCCATGCCATTACAACTCATCCTTTTCTTGAAATCATTTGAGAAATGGGGCATCGATTTCATGGGTCTCATCGATCCTCCAACTAGAAGAAATCTGAACTGATACAACTTGGTATATACGAACTATGTGACTAAGTAATGTGAAGCCAAAACTCTCAAATGAGATGATGGCAACAATATAGCCATGTTTCTATATGAGAATATTATTACCTGCTTGGGTAGTCCCATAGAACTGATCAGTAATAAAAGACACACTCACTTTTTGAATAAGATTATAGAAGGGCTAATAGAGTTTTATAAGTTTCACCATCGCAAGTCCACACCCTACTACCCCAGAGCCAACGGCCAAGTGGGGGTTCTCAATCTTGACAAGGACAATTTCTACACCTTGTAGTGATTGGGAGAATAAATTTATAGAGGCTCCTTTGTGCATATATAGAACCTCCTATAAAGTTGTTATAGGATAGACACTTTTCTAGCTAGTGTATGACATAGAAGCTATCTTCCTTGTCAAGTTAGAACTACCCTCTTTGTGAGTGGCTATCACAAAGCACTTGGGAGATAATGAGTCCCTATAGCACCACTCCTACACTTGGAATGTCTTGACAAAATACGATGGATAGCCTTATAGTGTATGTAGGCTACACAAGCTCGGAAAAATGCTTACCATGATAGCTTCCTCAAACATAAAGAATTCAAGGAAGGTGAAATCCCATATTAGAGAATTTGGAAAATTTTTAAGTATTAATTTCAAATAAGTGATAAATATTTGACCACGTGGCTAAATCTTGATCCATATTTGAAAGTGGGATGCGGGAAGGTAGCTTATATAGTATTTAAGGTAGACTCCACCTTTAAGACAACAAGATTTGACCATCTAGTCTATTGGGGATTCCCAAAGTTCATAGAGATTCCAAATTTTTCTAATATAGTGTTGTGACCTATTCCTCATCTATGATTCGCACTTTAACAAGTTTCCAAGAAAACTCCAACAACGTCGAATGGGCCTCTCTACAAGGTACTCATTATCAATACTAATAGCTTCTTGTCCAAGTGTAATCCATTAATGTCTCTGAGGATCCCTTCTTGATTAATGGTTATCACTTGAAGAAGTATTACCCTCCTTGGGGATCCTAACAATCATAGCCAATAGTTCCTCTGCCTCTCTTGGGCATCACTCCTTACTACTTCTCATGCTGCTATTGATACCTATCAATCTCGTCCTAACGGGATATCATCATTCTTTTAGTCCCTCGCCTCCACCTCTTACCTCTATTCAGTTACCATCCTATTCAATCTAACCAATTTGGTGAGATTGGTTCTAATCTATGGTATTCTACCATTTATCCATAGAAAGAAAAGAAAAAAAAGGAAAAAAGATCATGAGAGGAAATGACATTGGTCTCTCTCACGCCGACCTACTCTTGGAGAAAATGTGAAAATACCCTCGAGGGTAGAATAAAGAAATGAAATGAAAATATGAATAATATAAATTATTATGGGAGAAAAGAAAGAAATTCCTTGTCATATCATAGGCCTCATTCTAAGAAAAGGGGGCAAACCCCCTTTGATGGGAAGTTGGTCATGGAAAAGGTGGCAACACCTCACAGTCCAGAGAAGCTGACTCCTCAATGAAAATCCCTAAGATGCAATTTCGAAGTTGCCTCTCTTGGTGCATTGTATCCTATGTTAGAGAGTCACATTTAAACCCCACAACATATGATCTCTTCTACAAGCAATTCAAGTTCGTGATTTGCTGGCTACCTCTCTAAGTATGCCTCTCCATCAATAAGCATTATTTGACATCATCATCATGTCAAAGCCGCTCTTCATCTCAACAATCCCTTGAGTGATGTGAGCTTTTATCCTAATTGGATGGGGATGTAAGTATGGGTTTCCCTCATGTATCTAACAACACAGCATGAGATTGAGGGGGGATTGAGCATGACTGAGTTTTTCTTTAATTAACTCTAAGAGGTGAGGATTGAGGGACATTACAACATTGGCTCTAGGTACATTTTTGTTTTCCTATGCACACACTGGATGAGCCTTTGCCATCACCATCGGACATGTCACTCTGTAAGGCTCCCTAGCTTGGCTTCTTGCATCTATGCTAGATGGGTTGGAATAAAGTGATGCACCATCAACATTGCACATTGACATACTCCCTCTATTCTATTCCCCTTGTTGATTTCTCAATTGGATGCAAGATAGGGGTTCTTCTTCATTCCTCTCTATGTGATGTGAGTTGTGGAGAGAGAGACCGATCTATCATTCTCACTTGAGCACCTATTGAGTTGAGTGCTATATTGTTCGTTATCGGTTCTTCATCAACAATGCTACCTCCCTGGGTGCTACTGCATGGTATATGGCATGCTGGATGTGTGTTGAGGCGAACCATGGTACCCCATGAAGATGACTCCGACTCCCAGCACTTCAACAATGGTCCATCTCAACCGTCTGAATGGGCCAAGTGTTTCTAACCTTACCTCTTACGTTTATATATATGCCATGTCTTAAGTGTAGGAACGTAAGGATTTAGTTCATAGTCAAGTGTTAGGCCCTTATTGATTAGACAAAGCGGTCCGTTAAGGTTTTAAGTGTGGGGATGTATCCCTACGCATCTCCTCTACATATATTCATAAACACACCACTATATGATTTTTAAATGATGTGTTGTCTTTCCTATGCCTTGTTGAGGTCTCTTCCCTACCCAACTGTCCTATTCTATCCTATCCTTGTGGTATTTCCTTGCCCCTTTAGCCTCTTTTCCTTATTTTTCTGTTCATTCATGTGAATGCACCCTATGTACACCGAAATTGAAATTTGACCTTGCAGTCCTATTCATCGCTTCAACCACAATACTTTTTCCTTTTACTATCCTCTATTTTGAGCAACAGTTCATTAGTTATTAATTTTTGAAGAATTTTTTGTAAATTGGACGTTTTTCCATGTGAATGTCTTTTTCACTCTGGAACTCCAATTTGACTTGATAACCCTAAACTTTTCTTTCTCCCATACATTTTTCTTTTTATAGCTCGTCATTCTAATGCACATGTTGGACATTATTCATTTTTACATGTTTGTGGGTATTTTCTTACATGATTTTTTCTATTTTTTCATGTAAATATTTTCTCTTCTTGTCGGAATGGTGTACTACTTGGATAGCCTTGATCCACACATCCAACATGATATTTTTTCCTTTTTCTCCCCTTCATCCTAACCCACAAATTTTGTGTTATTAATTTTTCATTATATTTTCATACACATTTTTGATATTTTTCATACATATTAATTTTGTTCTTCTGGCCTAACAACCCTGTCAAACACCGCTTCACTAATACTTTTCCTTTTTGTTGCACTCTCTTGTGACTAACAGATCTTCTCGACTTAATTTCTATACTACTTTTCATATGTGTTTTTGTCATTTTTTAATGTGAACACCCTTGTTTCTCACCGAATCCATGTTTTGATTTAATAGCAATGTTTCTCTTATCAAATTAAATAGTGTTTCTTTTTCATACACTCCATTTCGGGGATCAAAGTTTTTGTTATTAATTTTTATCGTGTTTTTTGTGCATTTTAAACCATTTTTCCCTATGCATGCCTATTTTTCATGCCAAACATATTGTTCATGTTATCCATTCTGTTTTTCTTGTCGTCTAACACAGATTTCCTATTTAGTATATGTCAATCTGATGCATTTATCTTTTTGAACTACTTTTTTGTGAATTTTTCATCTCGTGGCCCTACATACCCATGCAGCTACTTGATTTTTGCCTCGATATGCATGCCTTGTGATCCAATATTTTGTGGCCGATGCGTCCATGCTCCCCCTTTTACATGCATTCATGGCACCACAAACTCTTTTACTCCCATTACCCTCTCTCTCTCTCTCTCTCCCCTAGCCACCCATGCCTCCTCACAATGTCTGCCCAACGCATCACATTTGCTACTCTTTGCATCCGTCCTGGCAGTCTCACCCCACCTCTGGCATCCCTCATTGCCCCACTCCCACGGTGCCTTCCCATCCTTCTTCCACCTCACCCCTTCCCCCCAACCTCCCCACAAGCCCCCCATCCTCGACATAGCCCCCCTTTCCCCAACCTCCCCACCACAAGCACCCCACCCTCCCCATAGCCCCCCTTCCCTCCAATCTCCCTATAAACCCCCCTCCCCTTATAGGCCCCTATTCCCCCATTGTTTCCCCAACCCACCACCACTGACTCTAAACCCTTTGTTCCCCCACCACCACCACTAACTCTAAACCCCCTGTGAGGCCACCTATCGCACGAGTTCTTGCATGTGTGGGTGTTTTTTCTCCATTCCTTTACAAACTGCTCGCATGCATGAATTTTCTTGGCAAGTAGGTGTGCCATTTAAGATGTCATTCATGTGTGAGGACGTGCATGGGGTCTCAACGATGTGGTGGCATTACTACTATTCACGCACATCGTAGCGAATCCTCATACATGACTTTCCACAATTTTAAATTGCTAAAATTTTCAAAATACTAAAAAATCCAAATGAAACCTAAAAATTAAAAAAAAAAAACGAAAAAATTTCAAATAACAACAAAAATTTCAAAAATACACTTAGATTTTTCATTATAGATATATGTTCAAAATTATACATAAAAATAGAAGAAAAATAGAAAACCAATAAAAATTTTAACTTTTATTAAGAATCTCTAAACATTTAAGAAAATCAAAAAACTTTTACTTTTTAAAAATTAAAAAAAAACCATGATTCATTCTCAACCTTTTGATTATTGTTTGAACAAAAGTAAAATCCAAAAATTAATAAAATCAAGTAAAAATTAGTTTTTAAAAAACCTTTGAAAATCTAAACTATATTGAAAATTTTTACAAATGGTGTTTTTTGTATTTTTCCTTCATGATATAAATTTTCAACTTTGTCGGATTGTCTTTTGGATTGCTTGATGGTTGTGGTTCCCTCTCCACCAGCTGATTTTTGTGTGCTCATTCAAATTAGGGTGCATTCATACACCCTATAGGTATCAGAATTTTTTTTTCTTTTTGGTGCACCACAAACTACATTTAATTGTTAAAAGGAATCAAATAATCATCTTTTCATGTGCATACGTGCTTAACGTACTATTTTCAATAAAATAGAATAAATCCACCATTCACATTGCATATGCTTCATGTGTTAAACACACATTTTTTTAATTTATAATAAAATGAACTAAGTGCCACTCTTACATGCAATAGCAAAAAAGTGTTACACGCAATAATTAGTAAAATAAATAAATATGCATTTAGAGACCTTGAGAGTCAGGTTCAAAATCCAAGATTTTTTAATGCATCGTAAACATATAATAAATTTTTAAGGATAAAATGAATTACAATTTTCTTTTTAAGATTGGTCACCTAAATAAAAAATTCACCCATTGCAACATTTGGTAAAATTTACCTATCATTAAATCTAAATCCATATTCGTTGCACATCTATCATCTAATCGATGAATGTGATACGTGGATATGAAGGTGATACAATTGCTAAATCAATCCATGTTGTCATGTTTCAGTCTGGTTTTGGTTCAATTATGTTAGTGTGGTGTAGTTTGTGGTATTTTTTCTATTTTGATGCTCATGCTGATGTAGTTTAGGCTACAATGTGTATATTTATTTTTATTTTTTTGCTTGATATAGGGATCAAGGTGCCTGTCTATTTATATTTCATGAAGCTATCAATCACATGTGTAAGTAGGTTATGTCGAATTTTTTCTAAGATGTGGTTTGCTTAGGGTGGTCCTTTATGTTGTGTACAAGCTAATACTTTGTCAATATCTTATTTGTTTTTTATTTTACTATTATGTAGGCCTCCTTTGTGTCTATTTGTGTGTTGTGTGTATTTTATTCTTATATGAAAGAATGATACCTTGTACTCTTCCCCTAGTCCAATATATTCCTTTGATCAATCGAGATTATTCTTAGTTTTTGGAATCAACCCTTACTACTAAGGCTAGCCTATCCCACTTTGTAGATCTCTCATTGCCACTCATTCCTAATGATCCCACTTTATGTGATGAATTCTTAATCTCTTGTACCAAGCAGTCTCGTTGTGTTCATGGTAGCACTATTCTATGTTGAGAATTGCAAATGATACTTGCCATAGAAGCTAGACGTATGCCCTAAAGAGGCTAAAAGATAAACAAATGATGTATGCTATAGAAAGAGATGTTCATAATCCCATAAGCACAGAGAGGAAAAGTGGTACTATCCAAAAAGCTATAAAGGCATGTACTTGACACTCATTTTTAAAAAATGGGACAATTAGTTTGGGTCATTCAAGATTGTGTTTATGAGTCCAAGCTAATCTATATTGGAACCTAATACACTTGTGTTACAATTTCTCATTCTAATCATGTATCGTGTGGTTGATTTGTGTCTAACATAGCTCATGTAGTTCTAGGTCCATGATTCTCAACATGATATTAGAGCATTGACTGGGCTAGGTAGCTAGTGGTGTGATTTCTTCTTTCCAAGCTCTACAATTTGTCCCTCCTTCATTCTTCTCGTTGTACAAGTCCACTTTCATTCCAATCTCTAAATCCATCCAATATCAAGTGTATGTACGAGGCAAAGAAGCTCAAGGAAGGAGGTGCTACTCAAGGCAATCAAGAAGCTTGGATTGGTCGTCACCTTGAAGAGGAGTAATAGGTTTGCTACTACCTTGGGTGGTGGAGTGGTAGAAGAATAGCTCAAAGCTCCAAGCTAACATTGAGTTTTTCAGCTTAAACAATATCCTTAGGAAACCATCCAGATAAATCATTTCTCACGAGATGGCTTTTTCATAACCTCATTTACTATACCCACCACCAATGATTGTCAAGCTTGGAGAAGCACAACATAGAAAGAGAAAGCGAGAGGACAAGGACCAAGGACAACAACCTGCTAGGGAAATTCAAGCTCTTGAGCATCCCCCCTACTTCTCGTGCTATGCCTTAGATCACTTTCTGCTTCGACATTGATACTAACGGCATTCTGAATGTCTTTGTTGAGGATAAGATGATGGGGCAGAAGAATAAGATCATGATCACCAATGACAAGGGGCGGCTGAGCAAGGAGAAGATCACGAATGTGATGGAGCAAGCCATCTAGTGACTCGACGACAACCAGTTGGCCGAGTGGTGGATGAGTTCGATGACAAGATGAAGGAGTTGGAGAGTGTGTGCAACCCCATCCAATGCATTGCAGCCAGACATTGTTTCTTATTGAGCTTGACATTATCTTCATTTCTTTTTTTTTCTAAAGTCTAAACTTTAGAAAGGCTCTAACTCAATTAAACACCATTCACACCTTCTCTCCCACACTCAAAGTCCATTCACATTAATCTTGTTTTTAAAACCATGTTGCTTCTAATCTCTTTCACTCTACTCCATTAGGTGCCTTTAAACACTAGCATTGTGTGCCTTTCTCAATATTTGTCAAAACGTTTTTGTAAAAGGGGTTAGACACTACCCGAGTATACTCGTGGTAAGACCTTTTCGATATTGAAATTTTTTGCTTACACTTTACACAAAAATCCAAAGTTAAGAGAAAATTCAATGCGACTCTCTTTAGCAAGTCAAAAACCAATGTATTCCAAACCTATGCATCCCAAAATTTATGCAATGATTCAATAAGTCATGTCAAGTCACAGCAATATACCTATTTGTACCCATTTCAAACTCACTAAGAAAGAAGACCAAAAGGACCTCACAAAGAAGACTAGAGCACAAGATAATGAAAAACAAGTCAAAGATGAAGAGCACAAGACCAAGACCAACAAAGAAAGAAAATCAAGAAAAGTAAAGGATGCCAAAGAAGCATGAAGAAGATAAAGAAATTTCTTATGCTAACAACAAAGAATATTCCCTTAGTGGATCATGTTTTTCCCATAGTGGATGTAAAAACCCTTACCAAAATGTAAAGTTTCAAGCCTTAACTTGACTAGGCTACCAAAGAGCTAGTCTCCCAGGCCATGTCATCATGTAGGGGGCCCAAAGCCAGCAAGGGTAGAGACTCATCATTTGAGGGGGGGATGTTGAGAATAGCAAATGATACTTTCCCATACAGGCTAGATGTATGCCCTAAAGAGGCAAAAAGATAGACAAATGATGTATACTCTAGGAAGAGGTGTTTAGAATCCCATAAGCACAAAGAGGAAAAGAGGTACTATCCAAAAAGCTATAAAAGCATGTACTTGACACTCATTTTTTAAAAATGGGACAATCAATTTGAGTCACTCAAGATTGTGTTTATGAGTCTAAGCTAATCTATATTGGAACCTAATTCACTTGAGTTACAATTTCTCATTCTAATCATGTATCGTGTGTTTGATTTGCATCCACCATAGCTCATCTAGTTCTAGCTCCATGATTCAGAACATTCCAATGACCCCTTAAGGATTCGGAAATGCTTTGTCTCTTCTCTATTATGGGGAGACATTTCTAGCATCTCAGTATGATATTATAAAACTCTTATAGAGATGTATGAAGAATTATTGGATGCTAAACAGATCATCACTACATTCAGAGTTTTTGTTTCCATGATCTTTGATCCCTTTTGGAAACAATTGTGACAATTCCTCCAAGTCATGTTAATGCCTGCCAAGACTTCATCTAATTACATGTCAAAGGAATTATGCAATGCTTCCACACTAGTGTTCAAGCATATAACCATTAATTGGAGTTCCTATCTCCTTGCCAAAATGGATCAATACTTTATTGGGGTATTTAGGTGTAATGTGTCTAGTGTCACATACGGTTCTTACTTAGATGTTCTCTTGACATACTCTACCTTGCAAAGGAAATTCTACCACCTCCTGAAAATCCTCCAATGGTTCCCTCTCCTTCTATTGAAGATTCTAAAACTATCCTTGAAGATCATGACTCCCCTCCTCCTCTAGTTTTGTTAATGAGAGTTGCACTTTTTTTCCATGAGGAGATGTACACTCCAAGGGGTTACATAAGACTAACAGTGAGCTTATCTTAGCTAAGGAAACTCTTTTTTATCTTTTGAAATAAATGGAGTCACTAACTAGATTGCTGTAAGAAAGCAATCAACCATGGAATGAAATCTAACTGAAATTGAAAATTAACTAAGCAACAACAAAGAATTAACAAGTCTATTGCACCAAGACATCCTCATCATGTATTAATGGTTGGGGGTTCAAGAATACATGACGGCCATGGCTGAGTGCTTCATAGGCTAAGAAGAAGCTAACTTCAAGAAAATGGAAAAGACAAGATTATTGAATGATCCAAAAGATGTCTTGCCTTTGGCCTCTAGTCCCTTTTATTCTAACCCTCTTTCCAAACTTAAGGGCTGTTCACACATGTACACATAGGCTAGGGCTGAATTTACAAAGGCTGGAATTAATCCAAGGTGCAAATATTAATGTTGTATTTTCCTTCATGACAAACCATCCCGTCCTGAAGATGGTTTTGTCCTCAAAACCAAGAAGTAATGGACTAAATCCAAGTCAAGGATGATAGTAATCATGCCCATTCATCTTCCAAGTGATAAGAAAGCACTGTCCATGAAAAGAAGACCTTTTTGCATGCCAAACTGTGAGAAAACTGGATGCTGTCCAAACAGGGCTGATTCACTAAAACGGCCATAACTTTTGATATATTGGTCCAAATGAGGCGTATGAGGTGTAGAAACGAAGTATACACTCCCAAGAATCACCCCATAACATCAAAATCAAATTTTAATGAAGTCAGGACAGTTTTATTGTCTACAGAAATTTCATACAGCAAGCTGTCTCTGCACAATCACTGCATACTGCATCATATATCATCCTGTAATAACCAAGGAAAGTTACTGACATAAGTGGATGGTTGCCAAGTAGACTCTTCAATGGGAAAATTCTTCCACTTAATGAGATACTCAATGAGAGTACAATTTATGAGAACTTTCTCTCTCTTTCCAATAATGCTTTCAGGTTCATATATGATCAGTCCTGCCTCATCCAATGGTGGTAACTCTTCCAATACTTGTACATCGGGCCCAACATACTTCTTCAGCTGTGAAACATGGAATACATCATGTATTCTAGTAGAAGATGGTAGTTGAAGTTTGTAAGCAAGCTCTCCAATTTTGTCCAAGATCAAGTATGGCCCATAAAACCTATGAGCAAGCTTATTGTTCCCACCCTTTAATGAAGCATAATGCATCTTGGGCACTTTGAGAAATACCCAATCTCCAACCTTGAAATCTAAATGTCTTCTTTTCTCATCTGCATAGACCTTCATTACCTCTTGTGCTTTCCTTATGCCTTCCTTGCATTGCCTCATGAGCAACTCCATTCTTTCCAACTCTTCCTTTGCTTGTGGGTTGATATCTTCATGGAATAAAACTGATGGAAGTTGGACTTTATACCCATAAAGAGCTTCAAACGGAGACATCCCAATGCTCATGTGGTGCGTGTTATTATAGCAAAATTCAGCAAGGTGGATCCAACGATCCCATGAAGCTTGTGTGTCATGACAATAATGCCTAAGGTACACTTCCACCCAATGATTGACTCTCTCCGTTTGCCCATCAGTCTGAGGGTGATAGGCCGTGCTAGGAGTGAGGAAAGTACCCATAGATAAGAATAGACTTTTCCAGAAGTTGCCCATAAACTTCGAATCACGGTCTGATACTATTCTCATAGGCAAACCATGTAGTTTGAACACACCTTCCATAAATTGCTTGGTGACTTGCCTTGCTGAAAATTGGACTTTAGTTGGGATAAAGTGGGCTGATTTGGTCAATCTATCAACTACCACATAGATATTGTTCCATCCATGACTGGTAGTAGGCAATCCCGTTATGAAATCCATGGAAATATATGTCCATTTGCCCGTAGGTATGGGTAAAGGCTGAAGTAAGCCGGCTGGTAATAGAGTGGAATCCTTATTTTGCTGACACTCCAAGCACTGAGATACATACTCTTTAACATCTTTCCATAGACCTTTCCAATAGAAGCTTTGATGAACTCTATCAAACGTCTTGAAAAGGCCCAAATGACCAGCCATTGGCGATGAATGCATCTCTTGAAGCACCTTCAGCTTGAATTTACAGCTGGGAATCAAGTACACTTTACCCTTAAACCATAAGAGACCATTATGCACTTTAAAATTAGGAAATTCAGCATCACACCCTTGCTGTAATTTATGTAAAATATGGGCAACATGCTCATCAAGCACATATTCCTCTTGAATGTCTTCAATCCAATCCTTATAGATGGTAGACACAGTAGATAGACTGTATGCCCACATTCTTGATAACGCATCAGCCACCACATTATCCTTGCCAGCCATGTATGATATTTCAAAATCATATGATTGCAAAGTGGCTAACCATCTCTTTTGCTTGGGAGAAAGATTGGGCTGCGAGAGAAAATATCTCAAGACCCTATGATCACTTTTGACTTTGAAGTGTGTCCCATAGAGGTAGTGGTGCCATTTCTTGATTGCATGTAAGATAGCAAGCATCTCCTGCTCATAAACATGCATCTCTCTCTCTTTGTCATCAAATTTTCTGCTCTCAAATGCAATGACACCATGCTCCTGTACCAAAACTGCCCCCAAACCTCTACCACTGGCATCTGCATAAATGGTAAAAGTCTTGGAGAAGTCAGGGCAAACTAGTATGGGTGCTGAAACAAGCAATTGCTTCAGCTCATTAAAGCTCTTATCAGCGATCTCATCCCAGAAGAAGGCCTCCTTTTTCAGCCGATCGGTAAGAGGAGATGCAACATGAGCATAGTTCTTCATAAACCTTCAGTAAAAGGATGACAAACCAAGGAAACCTCTTAATGAAGTAGCATTGGTTGGCGTTGGCCATTCTTTGACGCACTGAACCTTCTTAGGATCCACTTTGATTCCATCTTCTCCCACTATATGACCCAAGTACTCAACTTCCTTTGTCATAAAAGAGCATTTAGTGTCCTTGGCAAATAGTTTGTGTATCCTCAATATGTCAAAGACCTCTTTTACATGCTGCAAATGGTCTTCTTTATTCTTGCTATAGATCAAAATGTCATCAAAGAATACCAAAACTGTTTTAAAGAGCAATGGCTGAAATATCTTATTCATGAGAGACTGGAATGTGGCTGGAGCATTTGATAACCCAAAAGGCATAACCATAAACTGGTAAAGACCCCTCTCCGTCCTGAAGGTTGTTTTAAATTCATCCCCTTCCTTCATGCGTATTTGATGATATCCCGATCTCAAGTCAATTTTGGAGAATACCTTGGCATCCTTCAATTCATCTAAGAGATCATCTATTCTAGGTATTGGATACCTATTCTTGATAGTGACCTTGTTGAGATCGCGGTAATCAATGCACATTCGAAAGGAGCCATCTTTCTTCTTCACAAGAAGGATTGGAGAAGCAAAAGGTGATTGGCTTGCCTTAATGAGACCCATTTCCAAAAGTTCTTTGACTTGGCGTTCTACCTCTTCTCTTTCCACTTTGGCGAGGCGATACGGTGGTTTGTTGATGGGCTTTGTATTGGGCAGCAAGTCAATGGGATGATCCACTTCTCTTTTGGGAGGAAGAGAGGTAGGTGGCTAAAAAATATCATCATATTCTTTCAGCAATTTACAAAGACATGGGTCCATATTGTTGGTAGGAGAAGAGGGCTGATCCTCTTCAATCTTGGAAAGAAGAATGGTGAACATACATGCCTTTGCATTTATCTCTTTCTTAACCTTCTTGGGACTGATCATCTCCATTCTTTTCTTTTCAACTCCATGTAGTGTTACTTGTTGTCCACACCATTTAAACTCCATTTCCATGTTGTTGAGATCCATGTAAATATGCCCAAAGATTTTAGCCAATTGCAGCCAAGTATTATATCAATGGGACCCATTTCTAATGCAATTAGGCTCACCGATGTAGTGTATAATGGGGAAAGGGTGATAGGTACATTTGGACAGCATTGATTGCTCTTCTCAAAATTTCCATTTGCCACTTGGATTTTGAGTGATGTGGGCATTTCATGCATATTCAATTTCAGCCCATTGAGTGACTTAGCATTAATGAAGCTATGTGTACTTCCCGTATCAATGAGTATATGAGCGGTCCTTCCCTTGATTTGACCTTTAAGGCGTAAGGTATTATCCCCTCTTGAACCACTCCATGCATCACTTGATATGGCACATAGCGATGGATGTAAATCAGTCCATGCATCATCCAAATAATGACCGCCCGGGTCGAAAGGAAACCCATCCATCGGATCATAGAACTCATCATGGACATTCTCTTCATTTTCATGCGCCTCTTCTTGAGTTGTTGTGACATCAAGCTGAGCCAAGCTTCCTTCAATAGATTCAACATCGGAATCATCCTCAATGATCATGTTAATCTTCATATTTTTGGCCTTGCATTTGGACTTATGATCGGGTGACCATTTGTCTCCACATTTGTAGCATAGTCCTTTAGCATACATATCTTTGAGCTTGTCATTCGATACATGTTTGCCTTGAGTAGGGGCTGAAGTTTTGGCACTTATATCAGTTCTCTTTCCATCAAATCTATTTTCAGCATTAGGTCTGAAATTACTGCTTTGTTTTGACCCAAAAACAGTAGGAAAAGTGGGTATCTTGCTGTAGGTATTGCTGAAAGTATTTGATGGCTTCCCAATATGCTAAAAATCAGTTTTAGCATGCCCATAATGGCCTGATGTCCTTGGGAACTGCGTAGGCTGAAAAGAATGCCCTGTTTTTGGTTGAAAACCCTTGTATTTCTGCCCATAACGTTCAGCCAATTGAATGGCAGCTTGTAGGGATGTAGGATTCATGGCTCCAACTTCAGAAGAAAGAGTAGGTTCCAAACCAAATATGTATTTATTCAAATTGGCACTATCGGAGACCCCATGAACATACATCGAAAGGTTCAAAAACTGATTTGAGTACTCTCTAACCGAGAGACCACATTGCTCAAGTGCATACCACTTCTTCTCTAACCGCTCTTTTTCAATAGGGGAAACAAAGACTTCAATCATAGCATTTTTCAATGCATCCCAAGACAAGAAGTCATGTCCCGTCCTCGCCATATATCTCCACCAAGTGTGAGCATAGCCTTCTAGATGAAGGGTTGCAAATTTTACTTTGGCATTCTCGGGCCTTGGGTAAAGGGAAAAATACATCTCTAACTTGTCAAACCACTCCTCCAACTCCATGGGTGAAGGGTTCTCTCCCTTGAAGTTTGAGATAACTATTTTCTCCTTGTACTCTCTCTCGTATTGAGGAGGTTGTCCATTATGGTGCTACTGCCCACTATGGTGTTGTGGCCCAAAAGAATTGCCAAAAGATCCTTGCCTAGGATATTCATTATTTCCCTACCCATGTGCATAAGGAGTTTGATGTCCATAATGCATACCATGACTTTGTGGCTGGAAATAATGTCCTTGAGGCTGAAAGTATGTGTTGCTCACATTGGGAGGTTGTCCATGGTACCCTTGAGGTTGTCCATGCACAGGTGGGTTGAAAGGTGGTTGCTGCCCATTATTTTGCTGATTCCAACCATGATTTGACATGGGACTTGGCTTATTGGGCTGCACTTGAGTAGAGAAATTATGTTGTGGCTATCCATAAGCATTTGGGGCTGAATTCACATGTCCATGTGGCTGCCCATAAGAGTTTGGGGATGAATTAACATGCCCTTGCTCATAGCCACCAACATTTGCTTAAGGGTAAAATTGCTTGTAGAAAGAGTAGCACCCATGGATGTCTTCATCATGCTTTGAGTTTGTTTGCACTCTCTCTTGAGGATCTTGCCCATGTGGCTGTAAATGACCCTTTTGTTGATGGAATTGTGGCTGAAGTAAAGTGGGCTGAACAAAATCCTTAGCTTTAGATGACTCTCCAACTTCAAATTGACCTACCACCTTAGGAGTAGGTGGTTTAGGTGGTTCTTCAGCCATATGAGGATGTGGGACATTAAGACTAGTTGTAGGCAACATTTTCTCACCAAGAAGTGCTACAAGCTTGTCAATACCCAACCTCATATCCTCGAAGCCTGATTTCATATCCTTTATGTCATTTGACAATTGTTGAAAACTGTTTGAATTCATTGAGATATGAGACATCTCTATGGGTTGATTGGTAGGGGAGTGGGTGGAACTTGCATCGACCGCTTCGTTCTCATAATGCATTCGGTAAATGGCATCTTGAGAAGTGTCATGTTCACCCCTTTCCTGTTGATGTTCACCCCTTTCCTGTTGATATTCCTTCAATTCTTCATTGATAGTATCCAAAACAGGGTCTCTCTTCTTATTCCTAGCCATGGGTTGATTTCTGTCCTGAATTTCCTGCAGTAGAAAAACTTGATTATCTTCACTTCTAGAGATCCAAATTACGAGGTCTTTGTCTCTGTTCGAAGCTTAAAGAGTCCTCTATCTAATAACCTATCAAGTGCAGAAAATGGATGAGTACAGAAATTTCTGTAAGGGATTTTCTGTTGCTATCTGAAAATTCCTGCAAGCAGTGAATACCCTGTTCTAGTCAATTAATGACTTGTACCATCAATACCAAGCATGTACCAACTTCATAACCCTGTAGGAGAGTCTCATACATCTGCCCATATCTGTCCCAAACTTTAATGCTGAACCATAGTGTCTTTACCATAGGATGCATACATTTTACTGTAGCCATATGTCTTCATACATTTGCCATATATTCATGAGTACCATACATTTGCCAATATCTCAAGAACTCACTGCCCATAAACTCATGCTGTAGGCTGATTTCAAGTGCCTTTGAGATTTGTACCTGCACCTAAACTTGAAAATGCGTGGGATCCGAGATCCGAGGGGTTTGCAAAGTTCCCTCTCGAGCCGGGTTGCGCTCCCCTTCAGGGTCCTCGTCGGTAGGGGAGGGTCACCTCACTTTTGTCCTACCAACTCGCCCGGCATCCACTTTTCCTCGTGGGCATGTACATGGCAAGTGAATTCTAGCTCTAAAAATCAGTATGATATGCATGGAATAGGAATGAAATACAATTGCCTTTCATTTGCCCTTTCATGGTATGCAAGTTTGGAATTGAAAAGGCTGAAATGTAAATGAGAAATGGAGGGGTATTTACCTCAGCAGTGACTCACTGCTTACAAAGCTTTTCTCACTTACCAATTGGGTAATGATTTTTTTATGATCAAGAGGCAAAATAGGCAATCAATTTCATATTAGGGTTAGGCAATAAAGATTGAGTAAAGAAGCTCAAGAAATTACTTATTTTAGTGAATGAAAGTAGATGGGTAATGCTCATTCATTATGGAAGAGTTTGAGACATTTAGAGATGGCCATTTCAGTAAATTGAAGAGGTTTAGTAAAGACAATGACTGACATAACCTATAGGCTTCATGCAATGCATTAGGCTATGAATGAAAGCTTCATTAATCCTCTTATTTCTCTTCAACGATTGGAAATGAGATCAGCAATTGGATGTAAAGAGAAATTAAGAGTGATTAGAGTACCTCATTTGATTGATTGGAGAAGAGTATTGTTGATGGAATGACCTTCAATCCATAATGCTTGACATAGGTGAGTTGAGCTTCATAATCCTTCTAAAATCAGTCCAAGAGATCTTCAATCTTCAAGAATAATCCCTTCCTTGATAAGTTTCAGCTTCATTAATCCCATGAAAGCTCCATGACTCCATGAATGCTCCAAATGAGGGTTGATGAAAACCGATTACCTTCTCTACTTGAAGTAGGTTGCAATAGGTAATAGAGAGGGCTTCAATGTGTCCAAGAGATCTCGAAATTTGAGAGGGAATGCCAAAATTTAATGGCATAAAAGCTTCATGATGTCCATTGAATACCTAGACCTCCATTGGCTTCAATCTCCTTCAATGTCGGTCCAATGTTGATGGATTCTTGAGGGACAATGGTTGAGGAAGCTTCAGAGATGCTTTGCCCACAAAAGCCCCATGATTTGCTTCAAAAATTTCAAGAATCTTTGATGCTGTCCCAAACTGTTATGCATAGGGTTTGCAATCTCCATATCCATGCTCCATCAAAGCTTCAAGCTTCAAGATCAATCAATGTTGGTACTAGGATGTATGTAGAAGCCTCAGGGAGTATAATAGAGCAAAAACCCTTTGATTTTGATCAAGAAATTTGAGAAATTTTAGTGCTGTCCAAAACTGTCATAAAGCTCCATACCTAGGGTTTGAGAAAGCTCCCATCTTCAAAAAGAGTGAAAGATCAACTATAAGATGATGGATACTCCATAGTTGCACTCCATTTGATCATTCTATGAAGAGTATAATCTCCAAATGCATCACGTTTTGTTGATCACGAGGGGGGGGCTGTAAAAACAGCGCAAACTACTGTAATATGTCCTCTTATAGCACGTGATGAAAACGAGATGGATATGAAGCATGTAGGTATTCAATAGGTAGCTCAAGACCCATACAAAATTCTTGCATAAGCCATTTGAGCACTAGAGGTCATGGGAAGAAGATCTGAGAAGAAATGTCCATGGCAATTTGTAGGGAAGCTTGAAGGAAAGAGGAAAGAGAAGAAGAAACCCTTCCTTCTCAAAAGTAACCACAGTTAAAGTGTCCTCCAGCCATGTCTAACCCTCTTTTGGTCCATAAGCCTTCAAAATGGGGTAAAATTTGATGACGACCTGTCAAATTAGCTATGAACCTCCATCTTGCCTCCATATCTCTATGAAGAAGCACTAAAATAACCACAGTTTGAAGTACTACAACTAGTCTAGTCACTATCAAGGAGAAACCAAACCATGTAACTGTGTCATCAAGTCCAGTTACACAGAAATGATGCATGTAACTAGATCTTCCATGAAAATGACCTCCCCAGCAAGATCATAATCATGAAAATGATGGAATTAAAGCCTGCCTTGGATCAAAGCAAGGCTCTAATACCAATGTAAGAAAGCAATCAACCATGGAATGAAATCTAACTGAAATTGAAAATTAACTAAGCAACAACAAAGAATTAACAAGTCTATTGCACCAAGACATCCTCATCATGTATTAATGGTTGGGGGTTCAAGAATACATGATGGCCATGGCTGAGTGCTTCATAGGCTAAGAAGAAGCTAACTTCAGGAAAATGGAAAAGCCAAGATTATTGAATGATCCAAAAGATGTCTTGCATTTGGCCTCTAGTCCCTTTTATTCTAACCCTCTTTCCAAACTTAAGGGCTGTTTACACATGTACACATAGGCTAGGGCTGAATTTACAAAGGTTGGAATTAATCCAAGGTGCAAATATTAATGTTGTATTTTCCTTCATGACAATTGCTAGAAGCTCAAAAAGTGGAAATATCGTCTTTGCAAGCTCAATTGATTGAAGCAAAGGCTCAAGTACCTACTATCAATGAGGATAAGGATCATATTTTTAAGGAAACCTAGGATCTTAAAGCTTTAATTGCTACCCAAATAGTGGAATTATAGTCAGGAAATTGTGTAGTTGAGTATTTGAATACCAAGATTGAGGAGTTGGAGCTCTGAATGTCCTTACATAGGAAAGAAATGGCATCTCCTACCCCCATGCGATGCGATGTAGAGAAGAAATTGGTATATCCAAGCTACCATCTCTATGTGCCTTAAATAAATTTGGAGATATTATGCATGCAAAAGGGTACTATTGATGTAGCAAGGATCGACATTAGAGGAACTGAAGCAAGGAAGTTGGCTCAGCCACGTTCTACTTCTTCAAGTTCTCGTGTACCATTAGTACCCTCTTTATCAACTATAAACTTGGTTTCTCTCTAACATAACACAACCTTACGTCTTTTATTCCAAGCTAAGGTGGAAAGGCTTCAATCTAGAATGGATCTTTTGTAGTCTTGTTTTGAGTAGTTTATGGGAAACATCATTCCAGATCATTCTATTTTTGTGCATTATTAACAACAAAAGTTGGCCTTTTACATGAATGTATCCATTGTGGATTTGCATCCTCCAGGAGATGGATGGAGTGGTGTTGGTCCTCAAATCTCCTAGCAAAAGTTGTTGTAACAATTTTTTGTGGATTCAACTATGCTATATACCATAATGATGTCTTACATATATCTTAGAGGTGATCTTCTAATTCCAGAGGATGAGGATATGTCTTGGTATGTGAGAGATGTTATTTTACAAGCTATTCTTTATGCCAGACACTTAGAGTTACATATGGATGAGAATTTTCAAGTATATTCTTCCAAAGTGGATGCATATCTTGAGGTTTCTTGGCATTCCATGATAAAGTCTATGATATTGATTCAGAGACAATTGAAAGCCCCTATATGATTACAAAATACTAACCAATTGAGGGAGGATCTTTTAGCCCATGTTTCTAAACAATCCTCTTTTGATACCTCCTTCCTTGAAGCTTACAATCGCCACTCTATTCTAGGTCCATCAATGCCTTTCCTTACTTATTATCAACAGATGGCCCAGAGATTGGATTTTTATCTATCCATACTTCAAATGCCTCTCCATATTATTTCTTCTCTTTCTCTCTAAACAACAAGGTGCTCCCCAAATTCCTACCTTTACTTATTGCCCATTCATTGTCAATTGTGTTTTCTCTTCTACTTCTCCTTGTCCTCCATCGTCTACCACACTCTTTTCCACTTTTCCAATAATGTATTTACTAACCCCTTTTTAATATGATTTATTCAAATTACTTGAACCTCCATCTTTAACCCTTTCTTATTTTTACAAATTTGCCTATCCATCGCTTCATTTGATACTTGTTCCACTTCCTCCATCCACATCTTTTATTCCTAGCCCCCCTCAGTTGATTAGTAGTCACTTTGGTTTTGATTTGCAAATACCTAGATGAAGAAAGTAAAGCCAAACTGATTTATTGATATGACCGCAAATTAACTGGCCTATGATTCCAAGAAATTGGCAAAACTCCTATACAAGCTTATTAAAATTATTTGTAGTTTGCCTAGTTATATCATCAATCTACTAATCCTTCAGTTAGATTAATTGCTCATTTTTCTTGGTACTTAGCATACATATATCCTCATTCTCATAATGATTAGAAGCTAGTATCAAAATTGTGTACGAATGTCAATGTGGATGTTGATCCCCACCAATTGGATATCTTGTATGTCCATGTTCTTTATCTTTTGACCAGATATCTTGTCCTTGTGGAGAGGATGTGCTATTTACAATTCTTTCAAAATCCTCCCATGATATTTATGGATGAATCCCTTTCCATGGATAGGTTTTGAAATCATCATCCCTTTAAAAGAGAATATATTCATTGATGATCTTAGTATAGATGTAATTGGTTGAATGAGCTTCAATGAAATCTCTTTTCATTCTCCCTTATTGGGGTGTCATTCGGATATTTCTATGTTTTATGTTAGTATGTGGGTGTGTTTGATTTGTGTTCATTTAGAGATATGGTTTGAGAAAGCAAAAAATTTTAGAAGATGCTGATTTTTGGATTTAGCTAAAGATTTTAAGACTTGTGATGGAATGGAAGAACCTCTTATATCCTTTACTAATTTTTCTAATTATATTTTAAAAACTAAGAATTGATTTATGTTGTAAGGTGTTTTTCTTTCATCAATCTTTTTGGTAGATCCAGGTTATTTTGGAGATTGATGGGATATTGATTGATCAATATTTGAGAAAAAAGCATTGAGATAGGTTTTTGTCTTACCTTATTTCAAGATGGCAAGGATGCTTCTTAATTAAGTGTGGGGATATGTTGAGGGCGGAATGGACTTGTTTTTCTAGGCTAATTTTTGTTATTTTTGTGAGCTAAATGGTTATTTTTTAAATGTATTGATTGATTTTGAATGTGTTGGAAGTGTTTTGGGAATGTTGGGATGGATTGAGAAGGTTTGAGAAGCTCATGATAATTTTTTGTTAATATATGATGTTTTGATAGGTTTTGTAATGTGTTTGCTTGATTCTGATAGGGTTTGTTTTACCTCTGTTTTGGTATGTTTTCTTTATGTTTGTGAGGTTGAGATTGTGAATGAGTCTTTTGAGGAATGTTTGAGAGTGCGCTGAATGGTTTTTGATTGTTTGAAGTGATTTTGGTTTGAGCTATGTGGTTTGTATACCTTTTGTAGACCTTTTGTGTGTTCTATAGAGCTTTTGTATCTGGTCTATAAGCCTTTGTTCACTTCTACAAGTATTCTAATGGATGGATGTTTAGTTTGGGTAATGTTTTTCAATCTTGGAATAAGAAAAATACAAGTTTAAAATAGCTTGAAGAAGCAGAATAAGTAGGTGAAGAAGACTTGAATTGAAGACTATAGTGACAGTGACATTGGCACTAATAAGCTCTCAAGGGACACTGAAGTGACTATGGTGACCCTTCATACAAGGCAAACCTTTTCGGGGGTATCCATGACCAATAGAGGATTATTGAGAGTAATTCTTGGTTATTCCAATGTACTATTGATAGAGAGCATATGTGAGAGAGATAGAGTATGAGATAAAACCAATTTTTTGTTATTAGAAACATTGTATGTATTAGAGAGATTGAGAGAAAGAATATGAAGACTATGAAGATGATAAAATATGAATATTGTGTGATGAATTCCATTCAAAGTTGATATTTCTTTGTATCATTGTGATTCTTTGATAGTTTCTACAAAGAATATCAAGAATATATTGAAGATTTGTTGTGAAAATTTTGTGGGATAATTACTATATGATGCTGCATGAGGATTTGTAAAGATTGGTATTCATTTTCTTCTTGTGGTTGATTAAAGTATGAAAAACATGCTTGTTAGTGTGAAAATATAGATTTTTTTACAAAAGATTCCCCATTTTTCTTAGTATTCCTCTTGGGGCTCCAAGTATTCTCTTGCCAAGAAAATCTACCTCATTTGACATAGGCCAACTGGCATAGTAACCAAGTTAATCACCCACTTGTAATGCATATACAATGGATAAGAAGGATGCAACTCATCTTTGGGCTTGACTGAAGAGTATATCTAATAATCTTTACATGTCTCAACAAATTGAGAAACACCTTTATACATCTCCTACCACCAATAACATTATTTTATCTTCTCAAAGGTTGCCACACACCTCTATGACCTGCGTAAAAGCTTTCATGAGAGTCTTTCATCTCTTATACTTTAGTAGTTCTATCACAAAACACTCTCAACCCATCCTTTAGAAAGTATTCATAAGTTTTCTATCTAATTCTCTTAAACTCTACATTAGTCCAATCAACCCTTCTAGTTCAATGTGCTTAAATATTATCCAATTTGTAGCCATTCATTTGCATGCAATGCTTCTTCAAAAGATTCCACTAATTATACATGATAGATATGGTTTATAGCTGTGAACTAAAATTTAAACCTCATCATCATCTACAAGTAAGCTCTTCTCATCCTCATATCTTACACTTGATGGCAAATCTACAAACTAGGTTTTATTTTCCTATAATATGCTTAAATTTGGGGCTCATAGTTTTATTGTAGGCTATCCATTTAAGCATAGCAACATTGGGCATAGAACAACGAGTGATCATCCCAAGAAAGTGCAAATAATCTCTCTACAACAACATGAGTCCAATGAAGTACTTTGCATTACACTTTAGGAAAATCGTTACACCCCATAGCTCTCTCTTGATTTGTAGATACCACCTCTATCTATCATTTAAGACTTTGGGCTACAGATCTCCCTACATGGATATTCCTATGTGCATCATCTTTCCCCATGGCCCATCCAATCCCAATGGGATTGATATCCACTATAATTACAATTAGTCTATCACATGCATTGTGTCTGGTCTCTTGAGTCTTGGTAATTACTATAATTACTATTAGTCTATCACATGCATAATGTCTGCTCTCTTGAGTCTTGGTGCATCTAGCAACAACTGCTTAAGATTTCTCATATCCTTGGTATGTCTTCTATCTCAAAAGAATTTTTCACTTCCTAAGAAATTGATATAGTTCATTTGCAATATGAGCCAAGTGTGGAATCTAAATCATATAGAAGACACATGTATCAATAAATCTCCTGACCTATGACACTGACGAACAACTCTCCACAATCTTCTCTATGCCATCAACTTTAGTAGGGAAAGGTCTCCTAGCATATGGATTACACATATGTCCCTAACTATGAGTATCTCATTCACCCCAACTATTGAAATTTTCCCTAGCAGTGTCAAGTTCACTTCCTCCAATCTAGATGGAATTTTCTCACAATCTGCTATATCCTCTATGATAAAAGCCTTGTAACCTTGGCTATTCAATGCCTCATTCCTATCTTCCTTGGCATAGCCTTTGATTGGCACATCATCCTAAAATGGCATTATCAATTGATGGATATAATCTCTAAGGACCTTGTTCATTGCATTCATCATGTGAGCCATGGAATTGTAACTCCTTGTAGAAGAGTACACGTCTTGACTAACCCTAAAGGAGTCTTCATAGTAGTAAAATATTTGCTTTCAAAAGCCAATTAGAATTGGTCATATCCTAAGTAAAGATCACCTAAAGAGTAAATATCTCTACCTACAAAGTCCTTAGCAATCTCATCCACTATTGGCCTTGCTCCAATGTTCACAATAGTTACTTTATTCACCAACTACATGTACTGGATAAGCCTAAGAGCTCATTCTTTTTGGGCATTTTAAACCATCAATTTGAATAAGGTGTAGAAGAAGGTTCACGAATCCCCATTTTGATCTTCCCATTCAATAGGTCAATAAGCTTTGGTAGATGGGCTTTGAGAATTGAGATAGGTCATAGATTCTAAGGAATATGAGGGTCTCTAAAAATAACCATGGGTGCAACAATCTATGGATCTAAACATCCAATCTAATGTAGATAGAAAGCAACTATCCTTGGGGGGGGGGGGGGGGGGGGGGGGGTCCACCTATAAGAAATCATATGTATAACATGTGCTCAAAGGATATTAAGAAATACCCTTTCTTTACATGCTATAAGGCCTTAAAATGACCCCTTTTACTTTACTAAGCTTATTATTATTTTTAAGTTGCAATTTAAAAACTCCTTGTGTAAATATAATCCTGTAAATTTTACTAAATATAATATCCTTTCTTTTGAATTCACATGGTATCTTACATGTTCTACAAGGTGGATTCCCCAAGCAACTACACTACCATGCCTTGCACTCATCTCCTCAAGGCATTGTCTCTCTACAAGAAGAAGAAATTCCCCATTCCTAATCTTCAAACTTTTTAATGTCTCTACAAAAAATGTGTGTTCAATATTCTCTAGGTTTCTTAAGTTTTGCTAGCATGTAGCCATCTTCATTTATTCATCACTATCTGGAGGTAGCAAACCTACAACAAGCTTTGCCTTCTTATCTACTATTTTATACTTGGTCTCAACTTTTACTTCAACCATCTCATTAAACCACAACTCTTTTTGCTGCATAAAATCAGCAATAACATGATACTAATCCAATGAATGAACTTGCAAAAAACTAGAATCATTTTGCTTCTCTAATTTTAGCATGGCTGAAAATTTTGCAATAGTATTTGAACATGAAAGTCCATCGTAATCTTTCTCTTTTATTCAAATATACTACCTATATAGCTCTATTCATCCAATGCAACTCTCTAATAACTCACGAAACCCTCTACAAATGAACCAACAAACCCACAAGAAAAAGCATCAATGCCTAAATGCAAAAGCTTTTCCCTTCCTCTTGTACCACCATCATTGCATTTGACAATGGTACTCAATGAAAATTTGGCTCTTTCAAGGGCAAAGGATAATCAAATAGCATATCCCTATTCCATGGATGATTTACATTGGCATAAATTCTATAGCTAATTTCATGTCTTTACTTGTGACCTAAACATAGGCAAATTCATCATCCATGACTTTGATTTCCATTTGTACATAAATAATGGAGAACTATCCCAAAACAATAGGATATGAGCAAGAATCCTGCATAAAAAACTAGTGATCATTATATACATATCCTATGGAGACTTTATATTTGGGTAGGCTACATACAACTCCCTAGCAATGTTATTAGCTACACACATCTACCATCCATGTTCTATATCAATATGCCATTTACCACCCTCATACAATCTATGAATCATAACATTTATCTTAGAACCATGATTTATAAAAATGATACATGGCATCTCTAACTCACCAATCTTGACCACTTCTCAATAGTTGTTGGGGACCAATGCTTCCTATAATAGTGTTTATGGGGTATCATACTAGATACATCACCTCTTGTGTACTATACAAGTCGTACACTCTTCACTATCTTCTTATATCTTGCAATACTATCAATAACCACTGCATTAAAATTACTCTTTGTATCCATCTCTTCAATATGAATAATTGCATGATAGGCTTCTTCTCACTCTCTATCATGGCTTGGTTCAATTCACCCACAAACTGCCTCTTCCTCTTTATGATGTCAATAATTTACTCATGAGACTCTCACTTTGCAATCCCAAGAATTGCATCTAAGGTGAACTTGACTTTATTGTTTAGAATTCTCTCTTCCAACACTATATTTAGATTTGTCACAGATTCTATATCCAATAATAGCTTATACCTTGGCTATTTCTTTAGTTTTGAATCTTGCTTTTCGTCTTTCTTCTACACATCTTGCATGGTTTTCTCTAGTTTAGGTTTAGAAGGTAGTGCAAATTGCCCAACTTCTCTAGTTACTCTCTTCAAAGTGCTAGGATTCTCATCATCTTTTTTTGCTCTCTTTTCATTTCTCCTCTACCATCACTTCTATATTTTGAGTTTTAACCAAGGAGGCATAAAATGGGTAGGTATCAGTAGTAGGGGTATCCCACCCAATTTGTGCTCTAATATTCTTACCTACACTAGCCAAATAGAATTTATCTGCTTTATAGCATGGAAATATTATTAAAGTATATAATACACATGATCCGTGACTTATCACATGAAGCACATGTGTGATACTAGTCACATTAGGCATGAGATAGGTAGAAGGATACTAATGTGTTTTGTGTTGTGGTGAGTAGACTAATGGATGGACTTACACCAAATTATTATTTTAGATGCTATGCATGGAATTATATGCTTTATAGCATGGAAATATTATTGAAATTTTTTTGCTACACAACTTAAAAATGTTATATTTTTATAGGCACTCATAAGCGTAAGGACTTTGCATGTACACATGCACAATTGGTTTATTTTGGATGTATTTATTATAAAAATCTAAAAACATTAAATATTATTTTAAAAGTTAGAGCTTTTTAGAATAGGTTTTATTATATTTATTGTACCAAAAGTAAGTAGTGCAAGGAAACAAAAAGCAAGATCACAAAAATAATCCTTCAAATGTATTTTGGACACAAAATCTTAACACAAATAAATATATGCATGGGGGAGATGCTCACTCATGCATGGATGAAGATTATACCCATTCTTGTGTCATGCAAGATTTATGGATTTTCTATTGTCACTTGTAATTTATGTATTTACTAGTTTCTTTCAATTTGTGCTTAATGTATGATGAAGGCTAATAACATAATCAAGCCATGGCAAGCCTCAAAGGCATGTAGTTCTTATTGTATTCATTTCTTTCATGTTCTTGATTTATGATTGTGCTTGTGAATCATCAGTTCGACTCACCCCTAGGTACATCCTCAAGGACAAATTATGGAGTCTAGTTGGACTTGCCACTAGCTCCAAATAGAATCTCAAAGTGAATAAATAGCAACCAAAGAGGATACTAGTTAGTATCTAGAGCTAAGAGTTAAGTGGTGAAGAATTCCAAGCACATTGTTACTTCATCACCTGGGTGGAGGATCTTAGAGGGCCTCTATCTCAATAAATCCCTTGATTGCCTATGATAGGTGATAGGGATATAGGTCTTTGTGATTAACATTTCTTGGATAGAGATGGAAAATCTTGAATTCTAGATATGACGTTGTAGCATTAGGATTACTTATGAGGATTGTTACAACTTTGTGGACGTAGGATCCTTATGAAAATTTTTATAAGGAATTTGAACTCTAAAAGAAACCAATGTTTATTTGTTGATCTATTGTGCTTTGAGAATGTATAATGAAGTTTGTGTAAGAGGATCTTGATAATCCCATAGTATGGATAGATAGACTTGACTAGTCAAGTAGCTTTCTAACTAATTATGTAGGAGTACATTTGATTTTTGATGGATGAATAGGTAATATGTTAGAATCCAATCTAACATTATTTGGAGTATGGTTGTGTATTCATCAGAATGGCTATGTTAGTTTAAAAGACAATTACTATGAACCAAAGCATGGTGTAAGTACTCTTATCTTTGATCGTTTATGTAAGAGAGTGGAAGGATGAGGTATAAGATGAAAGAAACTTTCATTTTTTCATCATTCAATAAAATCATCAATGTAATCTCTTTCATATTACCTTCTCTTGTGGCTTTCATGGCTTCTGTCTCTTTCTCTCTCCATTTTTAGTCTTTCTCAAACTGAGAGGATAGAGAAAAGAGAGAGAGAGAAGGTACATAGGAGAGACAAATATTGGACAAGGAGAGGGAGGAAATAGAAAGATGAGAGACAAGACTATATAGGAGAGAGAAATACTAGAAATGGAGAGAGAAAGAGAGAGAACCCATGAGAGCTGCAAGAGGGTGAGAAATGGAGAGAGAAGCCATGAAAGCTACAAGAGAAGATGGAATGAAAGAGACTGTCTTGATTATTAATGAATGATTAAAAATGGAAGTTTCTTACATCTTATACCTTATATTTCCAATCTCTTATACTTTAGAGAGTGAGCCTTCTTAGATGTTCATTAATTTTTAATTTAAAAGACCTTAGAAATTTAAGGACCTCTAGGTCAATCCTTTGGATCAAGTCCTTAATGTATGTTTGTCAAGAGGACTCACAAACCACTAGATCAGCTAAGTTCATGTATGCCCATTGAGTCTAGATGGTGATGCTCATGAAGAAGTGTTTAATTGACTACTTAAACATTACCTAAATATTACCTACTCTGGCTTAGTCAAGGTGGATACATGACATGTGGTATCAAAGCATTTTTCTAAGCGTAGGGTTTTTAGTGTAAAGTTACTAAAGTGTAGGAATTCTATTCTTGTGGAATCATAAAATTATTTAAAATTTTGAGTTTCTACTCAGATTAATTGGTGAAAAGTTAGTCCATGTCATTTCCAATACGATATAAGAAGAAGTAAATTTGAGTAGACTTCTATGAGGAAATGATTTTTGGGCTTAAAAGAAGAAGACATAGGTTATTTGGAACAGAATTACTAAAATCTATCTAAAGACATGGATTGAAAATATTTTTGGATAGCTATATCAAGTATTGAGCTTGATAGAGTACTGTCAAGAATAACATCTTACACTTTTCATGGAGTATTGGATGTAATAAACCCACCTTGGTACTTTAAAAATTCTATAATTTTATCTTCATAAAACTTATCAAGGATGTTACAAGTTTTGTTGCATGTGAACAATGTTTTCGAGGAGTAATAGTTAGAAAATTTAAAGACATTTTTAAAATTTCCTTTTTATATATTGATAGAAATTTGTATTGAGTAAATAATGGAGATCAATTGTGGATTTTCAAAAGTTACTTGAGCACTTGGTGTGAGGGGATAATATTGTAGAATTAATTGACACAATTATGGGACACTTTGATCAGATTTGAATATAAATTTTTGGATCAAAAGTTATGGCTGCTTTAAGTTCTATCCCACATGCGTGAATTGTAACATGCCTAGCTACATGAATGATGGTAGCATGTTCCCCTAGAGAAAGCTCCATCTCAACCCCATAAGGGTTGACCTAAAATAGAAACCTATGTTATATACTATAGTCTCCTATCAACCATCTAGCATCGGCTTTTGAGGTGACTGCATTGCTATCATCCCTCAAACAGAAGTGAACCATTGCTATAATTTCCTCAAAGAGAGTGAGAAATGAAGGGGGAGGGGGGAGGAGTTGATGCACGTGCATCAATTCCTCTACCCGTAGGGTAAAGCCTCAACTTCAACACCCTAAAATGGAACTAGTTGGGTTTTATTGATGATATTCTAGGATAGTCAACATTTGACACTTTCTAGATTGTCTAAAACTAACACTAAAAATTGTGATAGAAGCCTCTCAAGGCAAACCAAGTCTACATTGCTTTTGGGGAGACCTAACATGGATCTAGCCACCTGATTTCCTCTATTGTTTTCTTTAGTTTGCTAATTACTCCTAGCATGATTTAGTTTGACACATAGCAACCAAATTCCTTAATTAACCTCTTAAGAAGATGTTCCTTCATGTAAATTAAGCATGGATAAGAATAAATTCCTTGCAAAGAGAAAATATATCTATTCAATTTTTCTTTTAATAATCATTCTAATTTGTTTGAACTCTCTCCGAAGGCCAAAAATTAAACTACAAAGTTTGCCCACAACTAGCATTAGGTCTTTCAAAAGATCCGCCCGAGCTCGAAAGTGTTAGTCTAGTCCTAGAACACCCAAAGAATTACAATCAAAGTCCCCCTAGCTCCTTGGTATCTCCTACGACAGTCCCTATGGAGAGACCTCTTGCTCCAGTGGAAAAGTGGAAAATCTAGCTCCCTTGGTCTGAAGTCCATGCAACTATTCTCGAGGGAGGCATAATGTATCAATCCTAGGTAACATGTATTTAAACATTCCTCTTTTTAGAAAAACCATAGATATTTGTTCAAACAATCTTTTAATGCAACAAAAAATGGTCTTATGCATAAGTACATGCATAGGTTTAGAGATTACAAAATAGGTTTGAAAGTCATGGCTCATGAATTTCATGTCTTTTTTTTATTGAGTTAGCCCCATCTAGGAAATATTGATGCCTTGTTTTGAGTATTAGCATCTTTTTTCTAAGGATTTATCCCTAGGCCTTTAGCCTTAACAAAGGGACTAGTAAGAATGAATCAAATATTACATCTTAACTAGATCTCCATAATATAATGCTACTAAAGAAGCAATTCAATTGTCTAATATAATGTTTCCTTTCTAAATGGAATAATTTAAGACTAAATGTGTGGACAAATATGCTATCATAGGAGGTTAATCCCATTTAAGAAGTGCCTAATGTTTGTCCCCTTACTCAACATCCTAAGTATCCACAAGAATGTCAATTTGTCTAGTAGCTTATAAAATTATTCTTTTAACCCTATTTTTAAATTAATAAGATTGCTACAAAATAATAATAAGGACTTTGTGGTCATGGGACGATGGAGGCATTTTTTGTGCATGCTATCTTGTCAAGAATCGTGTGGTGGAGGGACTTGCTCAAGATGTTGCACCGATCACACACAGAATGCACAAGGAGAAGCTCACTCAAGAGACAAGAAGAGAGATGGAGGCCAAAACGTTTTCTTGCTGGTTTCTTCTTCTTCTTTCACACACTTTACCATGTACACAAAGTATAGATAAGATACAACATAAAGAAAAATGGCCTACTAAGTCAAACAATGCATAACCGACTACACTAGTCGATTGGCGCTATAACTATGCCAGTTGTAAATAGGTGTAACAACCTGAATATAATAAGTAATGAGTCAGTGGCTATGTGTGAGTCATAATGACCACCGACGTGCTAAGTATAGACGTGTGGACCCATCTAACCAAGCGGTCCATCATCAATGTCCGCATGTGTTGAGCTTGTCATCTCAACACTCCCCCTCAAGCTCAATTACATCTCTGTGACTCCAAGTAAGCTTCGAAACTTTTGAAGATTCTCTGTACCCAATGCCTTTGTGAAGGTATCAGCTATCTGATCATGTGTGCTGACATGCACCAAGTCAATCTCACCTGCTAGTACCTTCTCTTTCACAAAGTGGTAGTGTACCTCAATATGTTTTGTCCTGGCATGGAACACAGGGTTCCTAGCCAACTCTATACTGCTCATGTTGTCACAATAAATGACAACTGGACCTTCCACCTGCACATCCAAATCAACCAATAACTTTTGTAGCCATACTACCTCACATGCTGCAACAGCAGCACCTCTATATTTAGCCTCTGTACTGGACAAAGTAACTGTAGATTGCTTTTTGCTGCTCCAAGTAACTGCTGCACTACCAAGGGAGAACATGTATCCGCTGGTAGATCTTCTATCACACATACTACCAGCCCAATCTGCATCTGTGTATCCAAACACCTGTACATCTGTACCTGCCTCATAGAAAAGTCCATAATGTAATGTGGACTTCGCATATCTCAATATGCGTCTAACTGCATCCAAATGTGGCTTTCTAGGTACTTGCATAAACTGACTCACAAGACCAACAGCGTAGCTCAAGTCTGGCCTTGTAATAGTCATGTAGATCAAACTCCCCACTATCCTCCTGAACATAGTAGGGTCTTCTATCTCATCCACAACATCAGCACTCAACTTTACATTCTGCTCCAACGGGACTGCAAGTGGTTTGCATACTGTCATACCATACTTGGACAACATATCCAAGCCATATTGTCTTTGGGACAGCCATATACCATCATCATATCTGATCACCTCAATGCCAAGGAACTATCACCTGTAATAATCAAGTCATCCACATAGATGACTATGATGACCAAACCTGCATCTCCCTTTCTCACATAAAGTGAGTGATCAGCATCAGAAACATAAAAGCCAATATTGACAAGATACTCTCTGATCTTGTCAGGCCATGCTCTAGGTGCTTGCTTGAGCCCATAGAGTGCCTTCTTCAACCTACACACATATGTGGGATGCTCTAAATCTTCATAACCTACTGGCTGATCCATATACACTTCTTCCTGCAAATCACCATGCAAGAAGGCATTCTTCACATCCATTTGCTACAACCTCCAACCTTTGGCTGCTACCAAAGCAATCACACATCAGACAGTTGCCATCCTAGCAACTGGACTGAAGGTTTCATCATAATCTATGCCATATGTCTGGGCATAGCCTTTTGCAACCAGCCTAGCTTTGTACCTACTAATAGAACCATTTGCATTGTGCTTAATTTTATAAACCCACTTACATCCAATGGCTTTCTTGCCCTTCGACAATGATACTAAATCCCAAGTCTTATTGGCCTCTAATGCAGCCATCTCCTCATCCATTGCTGCATCCCAATAAGCATGACCAACAGCCTCCTCAAAACATGTGGGCTCAACATCCTCAACTAGTTTCACCATATAAGCATAATGGTGAGTTGCATAACCTTCAAAACCAAATCTTTTAATAGGGTATCTGACCCTGCTAGATCTGCGTGTCACTGGATCACTCAATGGAGTCTTTGCATTAACGTGTGCTCTCTGCACACTTGGAGTCCTCACTGAAGGAATGCCAAGCTCATCATCCAAGCTCTCTGAGCCACTGGAGTCTCCATCAAGAACTGCATCAATGCCTTCTGAAACTTTATTCTTTCCTTTGTCTTTACCTGTAGTGCTACTAGATGCACCCGAAGATGTAGAGGTACTCCTTAGTCTCCCAGACCAAGGACTACCAGATGATGTCTCTGGTCCACTAAGAGTCCGTGATTCTTGCTTTTCAGCATGCACATGAGTGTCATGATCATCATCATCATCCAATGCATCACCACTAGATGCATACCAATTGCTCATTTCATCAAAGATGACATCCCTGCTCACTCTGAACTTACATGTGACAGGGTTATAACAGCGATACCCTTTCTGCTCTAAAGAGTATCCAATAAACACACACTTTTCAGCCTTTGGATCCAATTTCTTTCGCAACTCATCTGGCACATGAACATACGCAATGCAGCCAAACACTTTCAAGTGTGAGACATCAGGCTTCTTACCTGTAAAACATTCTTCGGGGGTCATACCATGAACTGCAGCTGTGGGAGTTTTGTTCATAATATAAATAGCAGTATGAACAGCTTCAGACCAAAAATGCTTAGGCATATTCTTTTCAGCCACATCAAGGCACGTGCAACTTCTGCAATATGTATGTTTTTCCTTTCTGCAACCCCATTTTGCTGTGGGATATACCTGCATGTGAACTGTCTCTTTATCCCATGAGACCTCAGAAAATCACTGAACTCATTCAAGAGGTACTCTCCCCCTCCATCTGACCTCAAGCACTTTACTTTCAAGCATGTTTCTCTTTCAGGCCTTGAAAGTTCTAAAGTGCTCAAACGCTTCAGTCTTTTCCTTCATAAAATATACCCACATCTTTCTAGAACAATCATCAATGAATGTGACAAAGTATGAACTGCCTCCAAGAGATACATTTTGTGTAGGCCCCCAAATGTTTGTATGCACAACATCAAGGATATTTCTGCTTACATCTCTATCATGTGAAAAGGGTTGTCTTGCCTGCTTACCAAACTGACATGCTTCGCATACCTTATAAAATTCTGCAACTCTAAATATAGGAAAACCTGTAACCAACTGTTTGGACTGCATTAATTTCAGCCTTTGTACATTTGCATGTCCAATGCATTTGTGCCAAGTTTCAATATCTGCAACATCACCTTTTCCTTTAGCATACATAGCAGCATTCATAGTAGGAATTCCAGCATCCAGAGTAAACATACGTCCAACTCTACTTCCCTTTGCAACTAACCTGCACTTGTCATTGAAGTCCTCTACAAAGCAGCCCTTTGCATTAAATCTGACTTGCAGCCCTTGCTCTACCATTTGACCGACTGACACCAAGTTCTTTGTAATAGATGACACATGCAATACATCTGAAAGACTCTTTGTCTTACCATCATGCAAGGACAAAGGGAACTTTTCCAATGTGTGAAATTGGGTGGCATGAATCATCACCCGTCTGCACATAACCTGCATTTTGCAAATTCTACATCTCTCCAAACCATTCTGCATGGCTGGTCATATGATTGGATGCACCTGAATCAACATACCAGACATCATCATGTGTTCCCTTTCCTGTAACAAGCATTCAGCATATGTTGCATAACAAACAGACGTTCATTTTTGTCTTCATTCTGTCGTGAAGACGATGCATAGTTTCCTTGCTGCAACTTACCACTACGGATATCATCTTTCTTAGCATAACATTGGACTGCAATATGACCTGTTTTGCCACAGTAGTGACACACAATACCAGAGTTGTTAGAACCTCTGTTCTGCCATCCACATCTTCCTCTAAAGCTCCCCCTGCCTCTAAACTTACCACGACCTCCTGAAACCTGCATATCGCCAAATTGCTGATTCAATCTGTTTTGTTGGTTGTCACTACCACGTCCTGTACCACGGCCTCTTGAAGAGAACTAGCCACATCCCCTTCCTGAACTGGAGTAGAAAGCTTAAACCTGTTGACCACTTCTTTCAGATGTCTCACTCTGCATGTTGATCTCTTCAGTGATCATAAGAGAGACCAACTCATCGAAATCTGGGAATAGCTTTCTAACATATATGGAAGTTACAAAAGACTTCCAAGCCTTTTCATTATTAAGTCCACCCAACGTTGACGACACCAAATCATCATCATCGGGCATCGCATTAATCGCTGCCAAGGCATCTGCAATGCTCCTTACCTTCAGTGCATACTCATTGATAGACATCTTCCCTTTCTTCAATGTATTCAACTCTTGCTTGAGTTGAATCTTTCGTGCCTTTGTATTTACAGAAAACATACTTTCAAGTATGGTCCAAGTTGCATATGAATTCTCTGCATTTCTGATATGTCCCAGCATATTATTGTCAATTACTGCTGATAGCCAATACATGACCTTTTTGTCTTTTGCATTCCATTCCTTCCGTGCCTTTGTCTCTTCTGTAGTTGGAGGATCACTCACCTCCGGCTTCTTTTCTTCACCTGAAACAAACTCGTAGAGGCCTTTTCCAATAAGGAAATTCGTGACACGGAACTTCCATGAAGGGTAGTTGTTCTTGTCAAGCTTTTAAATGATGGGGCTTCCACTGTTCTCTGCCATTATCACAAAACTAATACCAAACAGCAAGAAAATCTTATGCAACCCTCGACCTGTAGTGCACAGCAATACACGAGACAACCTTTTTCACTGTCTGCTCAACAATACATGCAATCTACAACCTGTTTGCAGATAAACCTTGTGTTTACTCACTGGCAAACACCTTTGAACTTACAGATCTGAAATTTGTAACCTGCGCACCCACTTTCGGTCAATACAGTCGAAGTCACAGTGTACCCTGAAACTGCTGTCCGCAACCTTACGGCTCTAAAACAGGCCCTAAAATGACCTCAAATGCCCAAAATAACTGCGAGAAAGCCCTAAAGGGCCTATCCGCAAAATACATAACGCTCTTCGTGCACACCAAATCTCACTGCAATCTGAGATTTTTGCTCTGCCCTGCTTCCAATGCCTCCACAAGCACTATCCAGGAGAGAGAGTGGTAGAATGGGAGAGCTTCTTACAGTGGCTTGCTTGCTCGAACCTTGCTTCTTCTCCTTCGCTTCAACCTTCAAAATTAGCCTCTCTCAATGGCACGGCTCTGATACCATGTCAAGAATTGCGTGGTGGAGGGACTTGCTCAAGATGCTGCACTGATTACACACAGAATGCACAAGGAGAAGCTCACTCAAGAGACAAGAAGAGAAATGGAGGCCAAAACGTTTTCTTGCTGGTTTCTTCTTCTTCTTTCATACACTTTACCATATACATAAAGTATAGATAAGATACAACATAAATGAAAGTGGCCTACTAAGTCAAACAATGCATAACCGACTACACTAGTCGACTGGCGCTATAACTATGCCAGCTGTAAATAGGTGTAACAACCTGAATATAATAAGTAATGAGTCAGTGGCCATGTGTGAGTCATAATGACCACCGATGTGCTAAGTGTAGACGTGTGGACCCATCTAACCAGGCAGTCTATCATCAATGTCCGCATGTGTTGAGCTTGTCATCTCAACATATCTCATGTCTAACTCCCAAACATCTTCATTTAGGGGCCATCTCTATTAGCATTTCTTCGAAGAGAGGCATTGTTTGTGCATGATATCTCGTGTCGAACTCCCAAACTTCTTCATTGTTCGTATCAGAGTTGAACTTTGAATTGGAATTTGTAGAAGTAGGAGAACAAAAATGGGAGAAGTTTGAAGAGGTTTAAGAGATCATTAGGGAATTCAATTTAGAAGAGTAGGTTGAGCAATGAGATTAGGGTAGAATATTTGGAGGATTTTGTGGCATAATTCCACATGTAGGAAATACGGTAAGAGTAAGATTATGATTAGAGATAAACAGGTTGTGCCAAGGTAGGTAATCTGGGTAAAGAGAATGATAGAGTTCTTTAGCTAGGGTAGGGGGTCTCTATTTAATGAATTCCAAATCGATGGACAATCCTTGCAATCCTTGACCTATGCACAAGTCCCTAACTACTCCCTTGTCTATTTGTCTAATTCCTCCTCTAACTCTCTTTTCACTCTATCTAACCCTCTCTTCCTAATTTTTTATTTATTTATTTATTTATTTATTTTTCTCTCACTATCTGCCCACTATCCTTCTCTTCCTCCTTGTCCTCCTCTTCTTATTTCTTACTCTCTCACTATCTCTCCTCTCCCCCCACACACACTCTCTCCATGACTATCAATTAGCACCTCCTTAGCAAATAATAATAATCCTTCTATTAGCCTATTCTAGGCTTTATATAGCTTTTGAATTAGCTGGCCATTCAACATACTTTGCTTGACCATTCAACATGACTGCACCTTTCTCCATAGGGAGCACTAAACATTGCAATAGTCATGGTAGTGCTTTGTGGTAGAGATGGTGAGGAGGATGGATTCAAATCACTAACTCTGAAGACCCAATCATTTGTGTTGGTCCATTGAAATGTGAGCCGAGACTTGTTGCGAGTTTAGGAAGACTAGTAATCCCTCATACTGTGTCTAGGGATAATTGGGTGGGTCAAGTTCTATATTCTCAACAGTTACATGAAATAGTTGGGAATCTTAAAATTTATCATCTACTATGATCAAAGCTTCTTTGGAGTCGAGTTGAGAAAGGAAGTCGGCAATCACATGCTAGGCTCTGGGTCTGTGAATGACCTTGACATCAAATTCTGAGAGTTATTAGAATCCATCGAGCCAAGTAAATAGTGGAAAATTTTCTTTATGGAATAGATCATTCCAAGACATTCTCTTTCTATCATAGAATAATTTTTCTCAATAGCAGAGAGGCATCTTCCAGCACAGAAGATTAATCAAAACTAACCATTGTCATCCTATTGCATAAGCACACTGCCTATTGCTATATTTGAGATATCTACAAAGACATAAAAAGTCTTTGTCCAACCTAACATAATCAAGATTAGGGACTTGGTCTACCACACCTTGTTTTAGTTAAAAGTTACCTTGGGAGTGTGGGCTAATTGATTGAGAGAAATACTACATGGGCTACAAGATGCAAATGCCATCTATAACAATAGACTTGCCCTAGAAATCCTAGCATCATAGTTAGAGAATCAAGAATGGGAGCCTACATGATTGCAGCTACATTGTTGGGATCCATGGGAAGGCCATCTCTAGAGATTATGTGGCCCAATAGGACACCACATTTCATGGGATTCAAACTTAGATTGTTGACTTCTCGACATCTGGTGAAATAGAGCTAAAGGTTATGCAAGAGGCATACAACATTCTTGCCAGAGAGCCATAGTTTGAGAGAAGGATTCCTTGGATAACATGGACCCAAAGCTGATATGATTGGAAAATGGTCCACGAATAGTCATTTCTAGGTGAAATGTGATGGTTCGCAGTTTTTCATGAGTTGTCATATTTGACACATTTGCAAATCAACCATTTGTTGATCCCATGCACATTGGTAGCTTATTGTGGGACTATATCACAAGAAAGAGTCTACTCATGGAACAAGGATGGATGTGAAAAAAAAAGGTAAAATGGAGGCATATTAGCCACAAAGAAGCTTTGATGTTCTATGCGACTACCTTATGTTCCTTGGGTGCTATCCATTAAAGAGGAGCATATAGTCAAGCAAGTCATTAGGTCTGTTCGCATACCAATGGGTATGATGAGTTCTCTTAGGTCTTCATTTTCTAAGGATGACTAGCTAACATGACTAAAATTCCACGATTGATATAAAATATGCTAGGTTTATTCCCAACCATGATAGTCACTCAGTTCATTAAGTACATATTATGGTTTTTATTTTAGATTGATCTATAGTATGTAATGCTTTAAATTTCTAGCAATTCATACTATCAATCATAATCATGGGTTGTCTCATGCTAGAGATATGTTTGCTGATCTATAAGTTGTTGAACTTAGTGCAATGGATCTTGCAAAAGGAAATTAGAACAACCTCAATTGAAATCCTAAGGCAAGAAGCAATAGAGACAGTGTCTCTTTAAGAAGTATCTACCCACCACAAGCATGCTCATGATATAGACCCACCTTCTAGTATATAGTTTGGATAAATCTGAGATTGCAAGTTTGGTCCATTCTCGATGGATGTATCTTTTGGAGCATTTCATGAAAACTTTGAATGGCTTTACGAGACAAGGGGCTCATCATGACTGAAGGTTAGCTTGTGTCATAAGCATTGGCGTATATTTTTAAGTGGCTGTCCATGGTAGATTCAGATAACATAATGCTATTTTCAGAAGGAAATGAAAGGCAACACAATTGGAGTTTTAACACTATACATGTTAGTGGCTTATTTGATACTCGAGGGTATGGATGAGTTGTTGCAGTTTATGACTATGAGGTGGTTGCATGATGCATTGACAATACTTTATACGAAAAAAAGCCTCTAGGAGAAGTGAGAGTTTTTAACAAGATGCAATCCAAAGATGAGTACATGCTTTCATTATTGTTGTGTTTAGCAAGTGTATGTAGCAACTAACTTAGAAGTTTCAATGTTATGCTTTCATTACTGTTATATCTAGCTATTATATGTGGCAACTAACTTATAAGTTTCGATATCAAGTACAAAGTTCACATTGTGGCGAGATCGTGGCATGGTTGTATGGATTACATTTTTTATTCGAGCATAAGAAAAAATCACACTTGATGATGGATTGTGGTGTAACAATAAAGTCTGGGCAAGAAAGTCGATAGTGGGCCATAGATCCAAATATTCTAGTGGACAAGATAGAGTATTTTGGAAACTTGCAAAGCATTCTTTAAATAGGTTATCATAGCTTCTCCATGATCATATTTGATATACAATGATTTAAAGTGGTGTTAAAAGAAATAAGGGAAACCTTTCGATGAGGATCTTCTTGGTTATGGAGAGTGAAATAGACTCTTCTTTTGTGGAGACATCTTCATATACCTTCCCATCTATATCAAGCCATACCAAGAGCTTGTTATGGAGCCGTGTGATCCCTTATTATCAAACTCATTGACTATTTGCTTACATATTTTTAAACCTATACACCTATTCATAGATATATGTTATCATGCTTCACTTTTGCCATGGTATTTAATGTACTAACATCAAGATAGCAGATGTAGAATTGTCTTGATCAATGTCAAGGTATTTTAGGTATTTTGTCTCAACATGCTCCGATGCGTTGATCTCCAGTAAGTGAAGTTGATACTCTAACTTGGCTACAGAGAGGGAGATGGCTTAGGGATACCTTGCTCAACCCTCCCATTTTTGGCCTTGTGCTCTACACATGATTTTTCCATTGATTGTATCTAGATTTCTTTGGTTACATTTCTCCTTGGTTGTATGTAGCTCACATTTAGTAACAATTATAAATAGTTTTTCGTATTATTATTCCTTCTCTCTATCATTTGATATAGCTAGTACTATGGAAATTCATCTTGTCATTGTACTTGTTTGTAAATTCAACCAATAAATTTCTTCTTCTTGGTGAATCATATGTATAATTTTTTGACAAAAGCTGTACATTCCATTTGTATTTAATAAATTATGGAACAATATTTAGCTCATTGGCTAGAAGGGTGGCAAGGCTACATATCTTGCTATCCAATTTTCTTTTCTCTTTAATAATCACTATTTGTGTCAGAAATTAAAACATGCAACCATTGCTATTAGCATTGATCGATACAAATAGTGATACTAATAGTGATGGTTTTCTAGGAACATAGATATTGATGTTTAGAGCAATGATGATGTAATTTTTTGCATGAAAAATTTCATCTCTTTAAACGTCAATATTAGGTCTGTGCTTTTTGGAGATGGAGGCACATTAGGTAAGGAGTCAATGAAGCTTTGGAATATAGCTAGACTCATAGCCATGAAGCATCTATATAGGAAACTCTATGAAAATTGTACTACAAAGGGAATGGGTTGATAGTGTTGGTGATTTGCGATGCAAAATAGCAGTGTCACTATTTGTATTGCAATTAATGTTGCTATTTGTATTGCAATTAGTGTCACTAGTTCAAATATGTGATACTAATAGTGATGCAAATAGCGATGCTAATAGTGGAGCGTAGCCATGTTAATTGCGATGCAAATAGCGATTCCAGTCTAAGAAAAGAAAGCATAAAAAACCCAAGCACATCATTTGCTACAAATATTTTTGAGAGAGAGTAAAAGAGAGAGAGAGAGAGAGAGAGAGAGAGAGAGAGAGAGAGAGAGAGAGAGAGAGAGAGAGAGAGAGAGAGAGAGAGAGAGAGAGAGAAGGAGAGCTCCTCACAGCCATCATCATTGTTGTCGTCGCCATTGCCACTGTACACAAAGAAGAGGGAGAAGTGCGTAAGGGATAAAGAAGGGACGTTGTGAAGAGAATGCAAAAAAGAATTCATATTTGGTCCACTGAGGCAAGTACATTACCTTTTCTTTCTTTGTTTTTGTGTTTTCTTCCTTTTTTGTTTTTCTTTGTAATGAAATGCATTAAAAAGGAGGGGGAAAGAGAGAAAGGGAGGTGGGGAGAAGAAGGAAGGGAGAGGAAGAGAGAATGAGAGAGAGAAAGGGGGAAAATGTAACAAAGAAAGAGAAGAAGAAGAGAGAAACGAGATATGAAGGAAGGGAGAGGAATAGAGAAAGAGAGAGAGAGAGAGAGAAAGGGGGAAAGGTAACAAAGAGAGAGGAAGAGAGAAATGAAATATAAAGGAAGAGAGAGAGAAAAATGAGTAAGAGAAACAATGAGGGAGGGAGAGAAACAAAGTGAGAGGCAACAAAGAAAGAGACAGAGAAAGAAAGAGAGGGGAGAGAGAAGGAAGAGATAGAAAACAAGAGTGAGGTAAAGAGAGAAAGGAGAGTGAAAAGAGAAGAGAGAGGGGGGAAGAAAAGAGGGACACAGAGAGAGAGAGAGAGAGAGAGAGAGAGAGAGAGAGAGAGAATAACAAATAGAGAGCGAGAGAAAGTGAGAGAGAAATATAGAAATAATGAGAGAATTAGAGAGAATGGAATGATAGAAAAATGAAGGGGGAAAGAGAGACACAAAGAGAGTTGGTAAGAGAGGGTCTTTCAAGGCTTGTTTTATAAGTTTTTTTTTCTATCTTTAATTTTTATTATAAAGAGATACATTAAGTGAGAGTGGAGAGAGAAAGATATAGAGAAAAGAAGGGAGGAAAAGGAAGAGAGAGAAGTGAGAGTGGGGAGGAAAGATGGGGGATAGAGAGAAACAATAAAGAGAGAGAGGGAGAGAGAAAGAAACAAATTGAGCACATTGATAAAATGTGCTTCACAACAGATTGTGGTGTAATAGCAAAGTTTGAGCAAGAGAGCCGATGGTGGGCCACAAATCTGAATACCATAATAGATGAGATCCATGGAGTATTTTGGTAACTTGCAAAGTATTATCTCAGTGGATTACCATAGCTTCTCCATGATCATATTCGATGTCGAGTGGTTCAAAGTGGTATTGGAAGGAGCTGGGATAACCATTCGGTGAGGTCCATCAAGATTTCTAAAAATAGATTCCGAGAAAAGATCGATGGATCTGCATGACATCTTTGTCCTTCTAGGTCATTGTGAACAGGTGCATGACCTAGTTTTTTATTTTTTTCATGACATGAAATAGTCACAAATATTGATTTACTCTTATATGTGATATCGAATATGTAATCTTCTATCCAAATCCTTGACAACCTCGATGATGGTATGTTGTGCTGTCAATACCTCAAAGTGTGTGAATATATGATGAAAGTGATGTCCCTAACGTAGATGAGAAGAGTATGCAGGTGAAGGGGTTGATGTTGCGGAGGGTGGAGGGTGGAGGGTGAAGGGTAAAGAGGGATTAGAGTGTGTAGAGAAGACAAGCACGAGTAACATAGACGAAGAGACAAAAGTCCAAATTTTTTTTGAGAATGAAGTGAACTCCTGTTTCTATGGTGACTTATTTATAGACCTTCCAATCTATACCGAACTATGCCAAGAGCTTGACATGGGACCATAGGCGGGGTCATATTTGCATCCGCTTACTCAATTCATTGATAATTCACCTTTAAGTGTATATCGTTTTAATGAGCACCCTTTTTTTTCAGAGTCATATTGTCATGCTTTACCTAAATCCTTATATTGATTATGATAACATCATTTTCTATGTGTGCAAGTTATCTTTGATGATATTCAAAGAGTAGGATGAGTTGAGGGATAACCCATGAGGAGCTACATGAAATATTTACACATATATCTCCAAATCAGATGGTCCGCTTTAGAGATATGGTGGGGACTAGGAGTTGTGGACATTGTCATGTCGTTTTGTGAGACAAGGTCAACGCTCTAGATTGGCCCCGGATGGAGGGAGTGGTTCTAGGAGGTGTTGCAGGGATGTAGATGTTGTGAGGCCACGGTCATGGTTTTAAAGAGGGTTGCTACTCCTCGCTCTCGTACCGATTCTAGAGAGGATGTCTTAGGTGGGTGTTGTGGAGGCACCGACGTAGTATCTCTGTCTCATCGGTCTGGTGGATACTTGTCATTTCTAGGATTTGTTACACCTGTAGGGACATCTACTCTTGTGACTCCAAGTTTCACTTAGTTATCTATAGCTGGCACCCCTATGGATGCTACTCCAAGAGATACTACCCCTCCATGTATGCCAAATGTATAGAAGTCTTTTGATTATGCCTAGGAGTGTGATCGCAGGTGGGAGATGCCACATCTTAAACATACTCCAATAGAGTGCCAATACCTCATAGATGAGAGGATAGGTACTATGATCATGAATGATAAGGGGAAGAGGCTAATGTCTCGCATGAGAGAGTTGTGCTAACAAGTATTTAGGCACAACGTTCTAGACCATTGAAAGAATATACCAGAGAAAAATAATGATTATGTAGTGGCATATTTACATGTGGAGTTTTCTGTATTTATGGTGGCAAAGAGGTTGTCTCCACCACTGGGTGGATGATGGAGTGTATGCATGCATACATTAACATAGACAATTAGATGCACTTAAGGCAATCAAGAGTGACGCCTCAAAGCCCAAGTGGCTAGACACAAATGATTTATTAACAAATCTCCAAGACAATGGTGACAGTAGGAGAGGAGGCAGTGAGGGCATGATTCGAGATAGAGGTTGTGCATCATTTGGGGAGTGGCAATGACATGACTTATTTGGAGGACTTTGTAAGTTTTATTTTAGTTCTTTTCGCTTTCTTATTTGGAATATCACTTGTACTAACAACTTTATTTCTAACAATGCTATTCTATTTTCTTTACAACACTCCATCACAAATCGCGATCCCACAAGTCTAATGACTTGATATGTAGAGAGATACTCTCACTGCACTTATCGATAGATTATATGCGTACGGTAGCCCAGTAAGTCAGTCCTTTTTCTTGTCTATAGTCATTAGTTTTTTTTCTAATGTATTATGCATGTCAGACTAATATCTTGTTGTTCATTTTGCAGAGTCTGTTCGACGCTCCTTTACACTTTACACTGGGACGAGCTTTCAGATGGCAAGGATCTACAGTGTCATGCGTGCTTAGATTCGTAGAGCACACATCATTTTCTATTTTGGTCCTATGATCCGATGCAAATCTCTTCCATATAGCACTCCCTAGATATACTTATTATCATTTATGTAAAATTGCATTATGCGATATTTACAAATAGATTTTCATGTTTGTTTTGGCTCTCCTCTCCATGGTTCCATGTAATTTCATGAGTTATCATCACCAGCCTTGTACTTATTTTATGAGTAATAAGTCTTGTGGTTCTAAGTAGTTTTTGCACATGTCTTGATGACGACTATGTATCCAATATGTAATTGCTTCATAGAATACATGGTGTTTTGGGTGCTACCATGCCACCATTTTTTTTCTCTATAACTATCATTACTTGCATCGCTAATTTATTGCACACATCGCTATTTTGGTCGTAAAGTGTCGCTATTTGTGCAATGTTAATACCGACACAGATAGCGATGAATTTATAGAGACGCTTATACTAACGCTTTCATCACTCTCTGCGATGAATTTATAGAGACACTTATACTTACACTTTTAGTGATGACATAGATAAAAAATTTGATAAATATTTGCATTGCTTTGAACATCAATATGTGGTGTGTATCTTGTAGTGAAAAATAGAAATAGGCTAGTTATGAAAAAAGAAGTGAAGGTATGTATCAATGATTTGATTAGGGTTTGTAAGTTGGATTGTTTAGGTTTGTTTGGGGTACGAACCTCGAAGGAAGAAAGCTCATGTGTTTGTAGATGTGGCTGAAGTTGTGGGCAAGGCCCCATAAACAATGCTGTAAATAGCCGCTTATTTTTTAATATTATTATTCTGGCATTCCAAAACTTTTACTTATCGAGATTCTATGGTCGTGACTCGTCGAGACTCGATACATCGACTAAATTCCAAATGTCTAAAGTACACGATGGAGTCGGTAGTCTAGATTCAAGCGACCCGTATAAATCACTCGTACGCAATTAAACCAGCCAGCATCATCTGCATTTTAAGTTTTGAGGTTTGAGTTTTCCCCAGCAGATCGGGCGGGGGGGGGGGGGGGGGGGGGGGTCACTCACCCTCGTTCATCGACCGAGTGGAAAGGCCTTTTCGGCAAGAAACGGGGTGACCTTGTCAGCTCCCACAGACACAGACACAGAGAGAGAGAGAGAAAAAGAATGTGTGTGCGAGCGAGAGGGGCATAGCTTTTTTCTTTCTTTTCAGACAGATCAATTTAAAAAGAAGCGGATTTAAGCGCCAGTTGCCAGTCAGGGTAGTACCTACCTACCTATCACACTTCTCAAACTCAAATTGCCTCCAAAATTTCACTCCTAATATTCACTTTTTGTTTACTGCTATCAAAAACCCCCCCCCCCCCCCCCTTGCGGCTGGCCTTTTTCCAACAAGGTTGTCCGGTGATGCAGAGGCCCACCTGTCCAGCTGCGGCGACGACACGTCAGTGGCGCGAACAAATAACTCCGGCCTGGCGACGTGGCCAAGCCGACAAGAGTCCACGTGGGACCGCACCTGGGGCCCGCACGTGCGTCCTGGCTTGTCGGTTGGACCGGGCTGCTTTCCGACACACGGAATCTGGTCCAGTCAACAGGAGCACAGGCCCCACGCTCCTTTTCTGCCTGTCTTCCCCTCCCTCTCGCCAGCTGGCTTGGTGATATGGTAGCGTGCTCATCACGTCAAGTTTGGCAACCTTTGGACAAAATGGTTGACGGCTGACGTGTCCCTTCAGCCTTTCCTTTCTCCCCCGGCCGGGTCGCCGTTGTAATACGGTCCACGACTCTCGCCTTCTCCCCCCCTTTTTGTACCTACGGTTTTCCTCTCGCGGGGCATATTACCCCCTTGTTACCCAAGGGTTTTTACTAACCCACCATGTGCCGTTCTGTGGAATTTTCAAACATCCCACACCCCATTGGCATCTCCCCAGAACCATACCCAATGACAGGGGCCATTGCATGAAGGACAATTCAATCAATGCATGCTTTAGTAGGTCTGAACCTTGACCTCCCATGGCTTCTAGGGAGGTGTAGATGACTTAAACCTACTACTACTACTACTTATACACGATCTCAATAGAACAAAAGTATGGCCTTTATGTTTCCACTCTAATTATCACATCACTAGTACATTCCCACACTGTCAAACCTTTTAAGGTCTTGTCTCCCATGTATTTGTACACTCTTTGAAAGTTAGAATTTATTGTTTTTTATTACCACTACAAAAAACAATGACAACTACAAAATCCAATAAGTTTGAGTAAACAATAAGCCTAGATATATACAATCAATGGTGGGTTGACATTGCGGCATTCAATCATCTCTTGTCAAATGCATGAAGTTTTTACATATTGAAAGTTCACTTGAAAACGCTTCTGCTAGTAGAAACCGACCTATTCAAAGCTTCCTTCAACATCATTTTCAATTTTTTGATATAAGATACATTGAATAATGCATCATAGCACAAAAAATATTGGAGTTGAAAAGAGTTACATACCAAGGAACACTTTGGAACAACATTCATAAATAATGAGTTTCAAGTGTTAAAGATTGACAGTTTTAACATTTTGATGATATTTCATGCCGAAAAAAATCAACAAAAGGCGATTATATCTACTTTCTAACTTCAAATTTCATTGTGTGATTCATGTTTGAAACCTTTTGAGCATGACATACAAAAATACTCTTAAGAATTGTTGAGGTAAATATGCAAGGACATTACAATCGCAATTCAAATCCTCTCATTAGATGAGATCTCGAGCCAAAGTTTCCTACATGTACAAGAAAAATGAACTATGAAGACGTTTTGGGCTTATTTCATGTTAAGATGGCCAAATTGAGAAAGTGAACAAAGTCATTGAATACATATTAAGGCCTAATTGTGGCAGGGAACCAAGGATATGGATTGAACATCTACCACTTTTGGAATTTGCTTATAATTCCACCTACCAAAGATAATCAAGTTGTCCCATTCCAATCTCTATATTGACAAGAATGTCGAACTCCATTGAGTTTTTTTTCGGACCCCACCCTCAAAGTGGAAGATTATAAAGCCATGCTCAAAGAAATAGCCCACAAGTTCAAGACATTTGTCATGACATCAAAGATTTCCAAGACCAATAAAAGTTCTAGTTGGATCCCCCAAGGACTATCCACACCTTCAAAGAAGGAGACATGATTTTCCTTAGGGTGAGATCTATGAAGATCTCATTAACCTTAGGGAAGTACAAGTAGCTTAGTCTAAGCTACTTTTGAAACCTATGAAGTGATCAGAGTGATAGGGAAGCAAGCATTCTAACTCAAACTACCATCCCATCTCAAGATACATAATGTCTTTCATTTGAGCTTAAGCCATATATACGTAGCCCTCAACATGTATTCAAAAAAGCATAAGTGGTAATACTAGCTCAAGGGATCCTTGAAATGTAGCCTGAGATGATCCTTAGATAAGGGAGAAATCTCTTAGAAGTCAAATCTTTATAGAACATCTTGTACAATGCAAAGATTATATTGAAGAAGAGGTTGCTTAGGTAGACAAGGCTACCCTTAAAAAAGAATAGTCTATGTTCCTCTCAAGATAAGGACATCTTGACTTCTCCAAGGGGGAGAGAATTAAATCCCCATTCCATAACTATAACTAATAAAATAATAAATTTTGAAATAATCATAGTAATGTGCAAACAATGTCAAACAAGTGTTTTCATCAAAGAAATGTGAATTATTAGAACATTTTCACATTCACACATTGTTAATTGCATGCATAGCTACTAATCTTTAACTCATAAAATTAAAACATGGAAAAATATATAATTTAAAAAATGGAATATAACATTTAAATTTGGTGAAAGTCATTTCTTGGGTGCATTCATCTCAAAAATTTAGTGACTATATGTTTTAATAGAACCTAAAATTGAGAGTACACTAAGATAAACCCACAATGAATGTATGAGAATATGCTTTTCATGCAATAAAATAATGAGACAAATGTCTCAGAAAAGAAAATCGTAAGCTGCTTTTGTGAAAAGTAGAGAACAATGATTTTTATTTTTATTTTTTGAGAAGGCACAACTCATAATGTTAAACAAAAAATAACATTGCCTTTTTGGGAGAAATAAAGAATAAAAAAAGACAAAAATATCACACACTCCTCCCCTCTTCTCCCACTCCCCAGACATCTATTTAAACTTCCCTCTCTAGTCAAAAGCACACATCCATCCAAAATTCAAATAATGCCAACTCCCTTGACACATGTAATCAACATTCACGAAAAGGAGTTGATTGGTTTGCTTGATTTGCAAATGGATTGAATGTACATGAGATAGCATTCTCTGTTATGGAAGAAATTCATATAATCTTTCTTCCCACATCTTCTTCTTCTACTTAAAACAACTAATCATGTTTCTCTTCTAAAGTCTGATTACATGTAGAGTTCTTGTAACTCACTCTAGCCCTTCCTTTGTAGGAGATCCGAGTAACCAAATGACTTTGTAACAATTTTAGAAGTTTTGAGCATGTTCGTATAGCCTTGCTCTACTATTTGCAATAGCTAATTGGAATTTGGAGGTCATTACCTTCCACATATGCAAAATGAATCATGAAGACTAGCTCTTATGGTCCCAAAGTGAGGTAGAGAGATCATGCATAAACCCATCATCAACAAAACTTTGGCTAAAGCTAAGACACAAAATAGGGTTAAAGTGAAATTTGAGAAAGATATGGAAGCTCTACAATCAAGAATAGTTGCAGTCATACATTAAGTTTCCAGTGATTCCAGACGACCACGGTTGGCAAAATAAGGATGATATGGTTGGGGTAAATTATAAATAAGTTGAGTAGCTTTCTTAAACACTAGATAGAGTTACTAAGGGATTGGAGTGTGGGAATATTAATGCTAATGGCTATGGATGTTTAAAAGATAGCTTTTCTCTATTTATACCAAAATTGGTGTTAGCCTATCTCACCTTTGGTTGGTTGCAAAGTGACCCTTCCTAGGTGGGTCTTGGGATACTCTTATGGGAACTCACATGTGCAACTAAGTGAGTTGTATTTGAATGAGAGACTAGAAGGTATTGCACATGGATCTAGACTTCTAGTCAACTACTAGAGAGCTTCTCTACTTTTTAAAAGAGGCACCTCACATGTGGTATTTGGCCAAGGTTAAGTTAGGAGATTCAACGATAAAAAGGAACTTAGTCAAGACAACAACACTCATTTAATTTGAATCCCTATGATTGGTTTCCACTAATTTCTTATGTACATTGGAAATAGGAGAAATTTGCTGAAAAGGATGTTGTTCTATTATGAGAGAAATTTCATTTGATGTACTAGGAGACCTAGAGATTAGATGATTATTCATAGTAAGAAATCTTGTTTTAAATTTTAGAGAATATATTTACTCCAAGTTTACTTCTCTAGATATTCTACACACTTGAGGGGGGTAGGATATGCTCTAATTTTGGCCAGGAAGTTAGAGTCAACATATACTATTTGTATGCTTCATACAATGATGTGTTGCTTGATATCAATAATTAGCTAATAATGAACCAGTTCTTGAAATATTATGCATTTATTGGTGGCAAGTGATGTACATAGTACCAAAAGTAAGGGTTGCCATTGGTTGATAGAAGTATGTGTCCAAAATTGGAACTAGGTGCTAGCCATTATTTTGGTCAATTTCTAAAAGATTCCTTTGGGTTCTAGAGACATCTAACAAATAGATAGATAGACAAACAAATACATCAAGTAATGGCTATTTATTATTTATTTTTAAATTAGAAAAAAGTGAGATGGGCATTGGGATTTAACATGTCCTTTATTTGAGTGAGAGAGAGAGAGATTCTATAGTTGCAGATTCTATGTCTGACTGCAATTTGTAGCCTAGCTGCTTGCCTTTCTTCTTACCTTTGGTCTTCTTTGTTTGTGGCACATCTTCCATCTCTTGATTTGAGGTTATATTTTCAGCAAGCTTTGGTTGTTCAGGCATTCTTTTAGTTGCCCATTTTGGAGGGCCAGAAGAGGAAGGTGGAAAAAGAATCTACCGATTCTTTCCAACCAGTTATTCCTCGAATGCACTGACTGGCGTTAGCCAAATCTTCTTTGGCTGCTTTATCATGTTCCATTTGATCTAGTGCCTACATCCATACTTTAGATTGCACATTAGCTTTACCTACTTTCAAATTTGATTTAGTTGGTTCAATTTGTAGCCCATAGGTAACTGCATCAATTGCTGCGTAGGCATTCATTACAGCTAAATCTTCTAATCTTTTCTTCATTCCACCATTGCCAAAATTTGGCTCCAATGGAAGACCAGTTTCAGCTGCATGAATTTTTTTCTCTTTCCAAAAGACGAGCTTCTGTGCTTCAACCTCATGGAAGGCATAACATTCCCTCTTGTCATGTTGTTGGCTGTCACACCAAATACAACACCTCTTAAAGCCTTCTCTCATGGGTCTTTGAGTTGATGATCGTCCTCATTCTTCAACTTTGGCATCCAGCTTCTCCACCTTGGAACTAATTTTTGTAAGATTCAGATGAAGATCTCACATGCTTTTAATGAGTTCATCCATTACATCATTTTTAGAAGGAACAGATAAAGAAAGAGTTGGTTGATTAGACAAAGGAATAGGGGATTTTGAAGGTAGAACAATCTCCATCAATGGAGTTGTTGAAGTTGAAGTAGAGCCCAATCTTAGTCGCATCCACTCTCTTCAAGCAATCATGTTAACTGCATCAGTAACATCTGTCCATGCAGTCTTGACTCCTGATTCGGAGATAGTGCCAAGTAGTGTCGCTTAGATTCGTCTCTCGATGGACCACTAAAAACATGCCTAGATATCTTCCAAGATGGCCATACAAAAAGAAGGTAGGAGCACCGCTCTCATCATAACATGGTGTAGCTAAAAAAAGAGTGGCAGGAGTCGAGGGCCTCTTTCACTATGGGCCTTTGCTTGAGAAAAATCCTAAGTACCCTAATATAATCGCGTGTAGTAATAAAGGTGAGGTCAGGGCATGATGAGAACGGGTCAAGGAAATGCATGATGGGTGGGCAGATGTCTTGCTCGCCAGTGAAGATTAGACACTCCTCTAGACTTCCTACATTCACGTTGGAAAGTTGTAGTTGCCATGCATATGCAGGTTATAATCTACCCCTATTTTTTGTGGATATGACATATAGGGTTAGGGGGTCACTCATGAATATATGTGTGTATAACATGAGTTCAAAATAAGGGGTTTTTAAAACACTGTTTTTATACATTTTTTACATAGAGAAGGATATCATATAAAGGGGTTACTTATAGATTGAATTAAAAAGGTTGTGTTTTATTCAAGAAAAATCACAAATTAGGATATTTATAAATAGACTATGAATGCTCACTATATAAAGAAAATATATGTAGTGAACCTCCCAAGCTTATAGGTGGGATCATTGTGCTCATTTGGTATGGCGCTGCAAAAGGCCATCCAAGCATCAAGGTTAGAAAACGCATCACCACCATTTTGGTTGGGCTTCTTATTCACTAACAATCTTAGGAGTCTCCCAAACCTTGTCTTACCAATAATTTGATGTGAGCTCTCTCTACCACCTTATGGGATGTCTTGCTCTTTCCTCTATCCATCTATTCCCCACCAAATGTGTGATCTTGATCACTTGCTCCACCACCCTTAGAGATAGAACTTTGTCTAAGAAATGAGGGTAATGGAAGGAGAACTCAAATGGTTGGCCTCGGTTTTCCCATTGCTCCCCATAGCCAGTTCCTGGGCCCAGTTCACAAGGTATCATTCCTCTTTTTGTGAAATCTTGACCTCAAAAAACTCATTGTGGTCTTGCTTGGAGTCTCCTTTGTGCTAGCTCCACCTCCTCTCTCATCTTACACCTCCTTTTCACAACCATCTTAGGGGTGGGTTCCTCACATTGCTCTTCTATTTGTGCTCACACATGCTGATGTGTTGCGCTTTGCACTCATGGTCGCTCTTCTTTTTCTTGGCTACATTCAAAGTCTAGCCCTTCTTCTCATGGCAGTTCTGTTGGAGCTACCATGGATGGTTGAGCTTGTTATTCTAGCTCTCCAAATCCTATTTCTTCTAGCTCCTTTGTTGAGAGTTCACCCTACCTCAGGTGTTGTCATTGTTTCTTTGTTCTTAGTCTTGTACTCTCTTTCGGTACCCTTTCATGGAGGATGTATCTTAGGGATCGTCTTGTAAGTTCTAACTTCCTCTACAACCCTTCTATCATATTCTTTTCCTTGTCAATGGGGAAGAAGAGTCATAGAAGGAGGAGAAAGAGGGCCGAGATGAAGGTAACACTTAAGATAGATAGTGACACCACACTACCCAAGGGGACACTAGTCACAGATATAGGAACATTAGCTCCTAAGATGGTAGAAAAGGGGAGTGCCAAGATTGGGGAGTACCCCAATCCTAGGTGCCAATTAGGAGTAGTGGATATAAGGTCAAGGAGTGGGTGGTGAAAGAAGCCTAAGAGCACCTCAAGGATGCTAGAAGTGGGAACATTAGCTCCTAAGATGGTAGAAAAGGGGAGTGCCAAGATTGGGGAGTACCCCAACCCTAGGTGCCAATTAGGACGAGTGGATATAAGGTCAAGGAGTGGGTGGTGAGAGAAGCCCAAGAGCACCTCAAGGATGCCAAATCCATGAATCTGGAAGATGAGATCAATGATCTCACTAGCATGAGCACATCAATCTCGCCTATGCGCCTAAGATCGAGAGATGCATTTGCACCCCATGTAGCACCGCATAGACAAAGCCTATATGCCATACGCAAGAAAATTGACTGATATCACTGGAAAAAAGTGTGTAGAGTTGAACAAAAAGAAAACTTTTGGCATTTATGTATTGTGACTCTACCTTTGGAGACCTACTTAGATAGAACTCAACACTGTGGCAAGGGTTGAAGCAATGGGTGGATGGACTTGATGAGCTTAGAGCTACCAACTTGCCCAACCACGATGCAGTAATACATATATTGAGCTTAATCATAAACTTAGTGCCTAAGTCTTTGCATGTAAGTGCTTTTTGGAAAGGCACACATGTGCACACAGTCTTACGTCAATGCATTAGGAGATGTCACAAGGAAGGGAATTGTAGATAGAGGAACGCGAGTCAGTGTGCTTAGATATAGAGTCCTACAAGCTTGGGGTAACCCTTTGGTAGAAATCGCTAGATTTAACATCACACTGGATAATGAAATGAAGGTCAAACCCTTCAAAGTACTAAAAGATTAGCCCTTGAAGATAGCAGGAGTCCATTTCTTAGTAGACTTCATAGTCATGAAGGGAGTGGACCACAACATGGTAGCCCCAACCCTGGATGTGAAAGGCATGAGTCATAGAAGAATGGGGCAATGGTCTAATATTCTTAGGCAACAGATGGGAAGCTGTGAGAGTTGAGATGAACACTTGGAAAACCACACAATCGACTTGGATTCTATCTCCACTATATCAAAAGGAAACTCACAAGTCAATAATTCTATAGGTTACTAACAAAGTATATCCCTTTCTCCAAAGACAAGCATGATTGGATGCATGTGCTAGCCACCATCAATCTATTATTCTCAGATGAAGAGAAGGATTATACGTAGGCTACTAGGGCAGCTAGCGAGTCCCAAAAAGTCACACCATCTTAGTTGTCAAAGTGTAGGAACCCACCATTAGTGCCACTCTACATGATGGTCAGGAGCTTTGGCAGTCGACCAACACCTATCCCCTTTCACGTCCCATCTAACAACCTTGAGCTCCAAGGAATTTTTGAATACTAGATGAGAGAGCTAGTGGTAACCCAGCTATCACTTGGAAACCTCTCAAGGACCTCATGGACGAGCTGAAGTGGCAATGGACCAATGTGCATGACTTGAATCTCTTGTACAACTTGGGCACTAATCATGGATGGAAAGAAGGGTAAGAGTATAAGCCTAGGAGATGAGTGTCAAGATTGTGGGAGAGAAGGAAGGAGTCTCACTTGTAGCTTTCTTGCTTGCACAATGGGGGAATACACACACAGATGGAGGCTGAAAAACAGTTTTCCTCTTCTTAGTTGTGTAAGCCAAAAAGAACTCTAGTACATAGAAATAGAAGAACCCTATATATGGGTCTCAAACCAAACTCAAATAACTACGGTGGCATACTAACTGAGCCAGGAACTAGAGTAGACAAGGATAGCTGTCATCTAGCTATTATTCATGGGCGGTGTACCAACCGCATCTGCAAACTGACAAGTCAATGACATGAATGCACAACGGTCACCTTGGCATATCACAAGTGGAGCTCGATATCTCAATACTCCCCCTCGAGCTCAATCCCAATTTCTGCACACCAAGTAGGTCTATGAACTTGCGCAACTTCTCTACGCCCAATGCCTTCGTGAATATGTCAGCTACCCGATCCTCTGTGCTGACATAAACTAGATCGATAAGACCTAGTAAAACCCTCTCCCGCACATAGTGACAATGCACCTCAATGTGCTTTGTTCTAGCATGATAGACTGGGTTATTTGCCAAGTGTATACTACTCATGTTGTCACAATAAATGACAACTGGCCCATCTGTAGACTGATGCATATCATAAAGTAGCTTATGCAACCAAGCTACCTCACATGCAGCCATTGCTGCGCCCTTGTACTCAGCCTCTGTGCTCGACAAGGCAACTATAGATTGTTTCTTGCTACTCCAAGTGACTGCAACACTCCCAAAAGAGAACACATATCCACTGGTAGATCATCTATCAGAAATACTACCAGCCCAATCAGCATCAGTGTATCCATGCAACTGTATCTGAACCCCAGTCTCATAAAGTAGTCCATATTGCAATGTGGACTTCACATACCTGAGTATGCATCTAGCTGCATCCAAATGCGGTTTCCTTGGAGCCTACATAAACTGACTTACCAATCCAACAACATAGCTCAAATCTGGCCTGGTAATAGTCATATAAATCAAACTTCCTACTATGCATCTGTACATAGTAGGGTCTTCCAGAAGCTCACCTGCATCTGCGCTCAGCTTCACATTCTGCTCCAAAAGAGCTGAAATAGGCTTACAGCCTGTCATCCCATATTTGGACAGCATGTCCAATCCATACTGCCTCTGCAAGAGCCATATCCCACTTGGTGATCTAATCACCTCAATGCCCAAGAAATAACGCAGCTCTCCCAAATCCTTCATCTCAAACTTCTGCTTCAATAGCATTTTCACATGAAGGATATCTTCACCATTATCACCTGTGATAATCAAATCATCAACATAAATGACAAGCAGCATAATACCTTTCTCTATTTTTCTCACATAAAGTGAGAAATCTGCCTTGGAAATCTAAAAGCCAATAGTGACAAGATACTGTCCTATCTTGTCAGACCATGCTTTAGGTGCTTGCTTCAAGCCATACAATGCTTTCTTCAACCTGCAAACAAACTCAGGATGAACAGCATGCACATAACCTAGTGGCTGCTCCATGTAGACCTCTTCTTGCAAATCACCATGCAAGAAGGCATTCTTTACATCCTTCTGATGTAAAGACCATTCCTTTGATGCAGCCATAGCAATGACTGCTCTTACGGTTGCCATCCTTGCAACCGGACTGAATGTTTCTTCATAATCAATGCCATATGTTTGTGCATATCCCTTGACTACTAATCTTGCCTTGTATCTGTTCACAGAACCATTTGCATTGTGCTTCACCTTATAAACCCACTTACAACCAATTTCATTCTTATCTTTAGGCAAAGGTACCAATTCCCATGTAGCATTTGCTTCCAAGGCATCCATTTCTTCATCCATGACTTTCTTCCATTTTTCTTTTCCCATGGCTTGCTTAAAAGAAGTGGGTTCTGGTTCCTGTATCACTTTGACCATATAGGCATAGTGAATGCTTGTAAATCCATTATATTTCAACCTATCCACAGGATACCTAGCTCTGGTAGACCTGTGCGAAGTAGGTTCACTCCAAGGTGCTCTCAAAACATCCCTGGTCTTCCTTACTCTAGGTGTAACAATAAAAGGAATACCCAACTCATCATCAGTGCTTTGTTCTGAGCCACTGGATTCACCATCCACATAAGAGTGACCTACATTCACATCAAACATGGGCTGATCTACCTTCTCTTTTCCTTTTCGTGATACCTGCATACCACTATCTGCATTGCTTTGAGAATATTCTTCTGTTCTCAATCTACCTGTCCATGGCGAAGAATGTGAACCACTACTAGAGGACGCTCCAGGTCCACTAATATCTTGTGACTGTTGCTGTGAATTCTGTGTAGCATTACCATTTTGTGCATCTACATTATCAATCACATTTACTGATTTATACGAGCTACTCATCTCATTAAAAAAAACATCTCTGCTCACTATAAACTTACAAGTAGAAGGGTTATAGCATCTATACCCTTTTTGTTGCAGAGAATAACCAATAAAGATGGACTTCTCAGCTTTTGGATCCAACTTGGATCTCAACTTATCTGGCACATGAACATAGGCGATGCAACCAAAAAGTTTCAAATGAGAAATATCTGGTTTCCTATCAGTATACCTCTCCTCTGGAGTCATGCCATGTATTGCTGCAGTGGGAGTCCTGTTCATTATGTAGACTGTTGTAGCAACTGCCTCAGCCCAGTAAAAATCTGGCAAGTCTTTTTCATTGAGCATGGCACGAGATACCTCTCCAATATGCCTGTTTTTTCTTTCTGCAATTCCATTTTGTTGTGGGGTATGACTACATGAATATTTCTGCTTTATACCATGCTCCTGCAGGAACCTTGCAAACTCATTTGAGAGGTACTCTCCCTCTCCATCTGACCTTAGGCATTTTATTTGCAGGCCTGTTTCTTTTTCAACCATAGCTTTAAGAGTTTTGAAATGCCCAAAAACTTCACTTTTCTTTTTCATAAAATACACCCAACATTTTTTGCTATAGTCATCAATAAAAGTGACAAAATAATGACAGCCTCCAAGAGATGCATCCTTAGTAGTCCACACATCAGAGTGGATTAATTCCAATGGCTTCTTACTCTCTTGAACATGTCTAGGAAATGGTTTCCTTGCCTGTTTTCCAAATTGACAGGCTTCACATACCTTATGCATTTCTGCAACCTTGAATTTAGGCAATCCTGCAATAATATTTTGGGCTTGCATTGATTTAAGTCGTTGTACATTAACATGACCAATGCATTTATGCCAGATATCAATATCTGCAACTACACCGGTCCCATGTGCAAACATTGCTGCACTCAATTCAGGCATGTCTACATCCAACGTAAACATTCTGCCCTTCTTATTTCCTTTTGCTATCAAGCGATCTTTATTTTTCATATCCTCAACAAAGCATCCATGAGAATTAAATCTAACCTGCAAGCCCTGCTCAACCATTTGACCAACAGAAACTAGGTTCTTGGTGATATTCGGGACATGAAATACATCCGACAGGTATTTCTTTTTCCCATTCTGCATAGACAAAGGAAATTTTCCAATCTGCACAATAGGATGTGCAGTATCATCACCAGTCTCCACAAATCCTGGTTTTTCCATTTTCCTTGCATCTTGTATCCATTCTGCATGACGTGTCATGTGGTTTGATGCACCTGAGTCAACATACCACACATCGTTGCTTTCTTCTGCACTTGTCACAGAATTGGTCATGTGCTACACCATAAACAAATGCTCATTTCTGTCATCACCCTGTCTACTAGAAGATGCATAATTTTCTTGTTGCAATTTTCCATTCATGATGTCATTCTGCTTTTTATAGCAGTCTTTAGCCATATGACCCATTTTACCACAGTATTAGCATTCAACATTGATGTTTGTATTTTGGCCTCTTTGCCATCCACCACGACCTCTTTGGCTCCCCCTGCCTCTAGAGTTACCATGTCCTCCTCCATAGGACTGGTTTTCTTGAGTTTGCTGCATATTCTGATTTCTACCACGGCCTCCAGATCAGCCTCCTCTACCTCTGCCTCTACCTCTTTCAGCATTTGAGTAGAAGACAGCTTCTTTTGAAGTTCCTCCTAAAGAAGATGCACCACCATTTCTCTGCTCCTCAGAAATTAGAAGAGCAATCAACTCCTCAAAATCAGGAAATCTTTCACGGACGGAAATGGATGTTCGAAACTGTGAATAATCCTTTCCTAGACCATTTAAGGTCACAGAAACTAAATCATCATCTTCCACTGGCGACCCAATGGAAGCAAGTGCATCTGCAATCTTCTTCACCTTCATGTGGTAGTCATTGATGCTCATACTTTCTCTTTGCACATTGTGCAACTCTTGCTTGAGCTGCATTTTCCTGGCTTGCGTATTTGTGCTATACATTTTTGACAAAGTATCCCATGCCTCCTTTGGCGTACTTGCATCTTGAATATGCACAATCATAGAGTCTGAAATGCTGATAGACAGCCAGTATATAACTTTTCTGGCTCTCTCATGCCATGCTTTAAATGCCTGCATTTGCTGTTGATTGGGAACATCAGGAAGAACTGGTTCTTCTTCATTTCCTGCAACAAATTCCCAATATCCTTTTCCCATAAGGAAATTCGTCATTCTAAACTTCCATGCTTGGAAGTTGTTCTTGTCAAGCTTTTCAGTGACAATCTGTGAAAGAGAATCAGACGCCATTACAAAACACTACAAAAAATTCTGTCACTGCAAAGAACACAGCTTCAGCCTCACAAGGGCAAATCTGCAAAACTGACGAAAGTGGTATTTGACCACACAGTCACTTCCTAGTGACGATTTTGCATCAACAAGCAACAAGGATGATTCTGTAACTCCCAATGTCTCTGTGCACAGGCATACGATACAATTTCTACAGTAACTTTTCATTGACCTATAGAATAGTGATCGCACAGCATAAAACTGGGCCTTTTCCTGAGTGCATGTAGAAAACTTCCGCCTCCAAAACAGGCCCCGAAATGGCCTCAAATCAAAAAAACAGAGCAACTAAGAGCTAAAGCCCTTATCCCAGCATATACTGCCCTCTTGCTACACCGCGAAGGGCGTCTCAATCTGAGACAATGCACTCTTGCACTTTTGGGCTATGCTACCTGCAGAGACTTGCTCCCAAAATAGAAAAATGAAAGCAACACTGGTCCTCTTACCAGAACATCGCGAACTTGGTTTGCTTTTTGTAGTTTTCTTGCTTGCCTAATGGAAGAATACACACACAGGTGGAGGCTGAAAAACAGTTTTCCTCTTCTTAGTTGTGTAAGCCAAAAAGAACTCTACTACATAGAAATAGAAGAACCCTATATATGGGTCTCAAGCCAAACTAAATTAACTAAGGTGGCATACTAACTAAGCCACGAAATAGAATAGATAAGGATAGCTGTCATCTAGCTATTATTCATGGGCGGTGTACCAACCGTATCTGCAAGTGACAAGTTGGTGACATAAATGTACAATGGTCACCCTGGCATATCACGAGTGGAGCTCGATATCTCAACAATGAGGAGCAGTCAAAATATGAGGAGTACAAAGATTACTACTCTATGAATGAGAAAAATGAGGAAGAGGCAGATACAATAGAGTACAATATGGATGGCCAAGTAATCAAACATATACAAGTAGAATCCAAGCCCTAGAAAGTTAGGATTGAAAGAGGAGTCATCAAGAATGTGATCATACTTGGTTGGACCACCTAGGCATAATGGACTATGAGCAAGCTACATTAGCTCAACCAAGCACCACACCACTCTTTAGAAGTGAATCGGTCTTAGAGTTGCAACCACTAGGGGAAACTCCTTCCGCTAGTAAGGATTGTGAGTTTAACTCCAAATTGAAGGTGAGCTTTCAAAGCAAAGTCTAGAGATACCACCTAAGGCCAAACACGCCAACTCTCCGTCCATCTTAGGCACAAGATATTGAGAAAGGAAAAGAAAAAGCAGCCAAGAAAGTCAAAAGTTGAAAACAAAGGAAGCCCCAAGATCTATCAAAGCACTTCACAAAGTTCAAAAAAGGTGATAGGGTGGTGATCTTGCTAGGAGATAAGAGGCAAGGACAGGCAAGCAAACCGATAGAGGGATCCTCCAAGGTTAAGGAAACCAACTTAGCATGGGAAAGTGAAAAGCCTTAGCGTGTATTCATGACAAAGAACTTAACTGAAAAAGAGGAGGCTAATCTCATTACTCTCCTACAAGAGTACATAGATGTGTTTGCTTGGTCCTTAGATGAACTAAAAGGAGTAGATCCAAGGGTGATGACTCATAATATCCCCATGACTCTTGATGCAATGCCAATCATCAAGAAGTGACCATACCCATGAATTCAAAGCATGCACACACCGTTAAGGAGGAGATAGATAAGGTATTGAAGGTCGAATTAATCTAGGAGATTGAGCACATGGACTGGGTGTCACCCATAGTGATTGTCCTAAAGAAGAACGAGAAGATTTGGGTGTGTATGAATGATTAAAAGGTCAATATGTTGCAACAAAGAGGGAAAACTATCCATTATCCTACACAAAGTATATACTCAAAAGAGTGCCAAGTAAGGAAGCCTATAATTTCCTGGATGGCTTCTCAAGCTACAATGAAGTACAGGTGCACCTTGAGATGATAGACATAAGAGACCATTTGCGATCGAGTGGGGTATATTTGCATACATAGTTATGCCATTTGGGCTAACAAACACACCAGCTACCTTTCAATGCCTCATATACAACATCTTCAAGGACATACTTAGGTGAGACTTGGAGGTATTCATTGACGATCCACGTGCCCACTCTAGTTGGGGAAAAACCTAGATAAACTTCATGTAGACTTTGAGAAGTGTAAGTTATATAATCTTTCCTTGAACTTCTTGAAGTACCAGTTTTGGGTAAAACATGGATGCATCCTAGGGGTCGTGGTGTCTAAAAACGGCATTGCCACAGACTTCTTCAAAGTCAGGGTAATTCTCAATTTACCACCACCCATGAACTATAAAGGATTTCTATGCTTCTTGAAACACACAAGGTACTATCGATTATTTGTCATCCTAAACTATGCATTGATTGCTAGAACTCTTTACAAATTGCTAGTTATATTTGAGCAGACCGAGAAATATCAATGTGCTTACGAGGAACTAAAGAAGGCTCTTACAACCGCACCAATCCTATGAGCCCCAAGTTCGAGCATAACATTCCATGTGTATATTGATGCATTAAATTTTTCCATGGGAGCTATTTTGTACCAACATAGTGAGTATGATCTCAATTATCATGTAAGCTTTGCTAGCAGACAACTTACAAATGTAGAGATAAATTACTCCACAATGAAGAGGGAAGGCCTAGCCATGGTGTTCGTTGTGAAGAAGTTTCATCATTATCTTCTAGCTACGTCTTTCACCTTCTTCATTGACCATTAGGCTTTGCTTTATTTAGTAAACAAACCTTGCACTACAGGACACATAGTTAGATCGTTACTTCTGCTACTAGAGTTCAACTTTTATGTGGTTGTATGCAAGGATAAGTAGCATTGCATGGTAGACCATATGTCTTGCATATCTACAAGAGAAGCTATTGACCAAGGCATCGTAGACGACCTACCAAATGCACACCTCTTTAGCATTACCAAGGCATCATAGACGACCTATAGAGAAGGCTACGCTAAAGTGCCTTATCCTCAAGGTTCAATCTGATTAGTTGATAGCCAGTGAGCTTTATAGAATAGGACAAGATGGATTATTACGAAGATACATGTGTGAGCATGAGATTCATGATGTACTCACTGAAGTGTATGGTGGAATTGTTGGAGGATACTTCAGTGGAGACACAATAGCACGCAAGGTTTTGCAATCTCAAATGTGGTGGCCCACCCTATTCCACTATGTAGCTAAGTTCGTGAAGCACCATGACAAGTGTCAAAGAACTAAAGTCTTGATTTTTAAGGATAAGATGGAGTTGACCCTGGTTATCGCACAACAATTGTGGAGAATCGAATTCATTAGGCCAATTAGTCCCACAATGCAGTACTCATAGGTGGAGTACATAATTGCAGTTATGGGTTATCTCAAGAAATGGGTTGAAGCTTGAGCCACTAGAAAGAATGATGCTAGAACCCAGACTAAGTTCCTTTGGGAGTAGGTGATCTCGCAATTCGACTTCCCCATCAAACTAGTTAGTGATCAAGGTATGCACTTTATTAATAAAGCGATTGCCCATTTGCTATCCCCCTTCTTGAACATCCATAGAAAATCCTCATTGTATTACCCTCAGGCTGACAATGAGGAAAAATGTATGAATAAGATCCTAGTACATGTCCAGACTAAGGTGTCTCGACTTCACGTAATGACTAGGATAATAAGCTCATGGTAGTGCTATGGACCTATAGGATAACTTACAAGACAATCATAGGGATAGACACCATTCAAGTTAACCTATGGGACTAAACAAATCTTGTCAATGGAGTTCTTTGTTCCAAGATTGAGAGTGGTAGTGTAAGAGAGATGGGTTGGAAAGGAAGCATGGATAGAATACCTAGTGGAATTAGAACGTCTCACCCAACTCCTAGAAACTCATATACTAATGTGCGAAAAAGCAAGATGCAAGAGCTATTTTGACAAGTATGTCAACTAACATGACTTCGAGCAGGGTGACCTAGTGCTCCTATATACCCATTGAAGGGATAAGCAAAAGATGAAGTTTAGGGGGTTTGGGACCTTTTAGGGTCTGTAACATTAGTCAAACTAGTAACATATGTCAAGATTGTGGGAGAGAAGGAAGGAGTCTCGCTTGAAGCTTTCTTTGCTTGCACAATGGGGGAAGACACACAAGGGTGGAGGCTGAAAACAGTTTTCCTCTTCTTAGTTGTGTAAGCCAAAAAAACTCAAGTACAAAGAAATAGAAGAACCCTATATATGGGTCTCAAACCAAACTCAACTAACTAAGGTGGCATACTAACTGAGCCACGAACTAGAGTAGATAAGGATAGCTATCATGTAGCTATTATTCATGGGCGGTGTACCAACCGCGTCTGCAACTGACAAGTCGGTGACATAAATATACAACGGTCACCCTGGCGTATCACGAGTGGAGCTCGATATCTCAACAACATAGAGCTTGAGACTCTAGAGGGAGAGAGCATAGGCTTCTTTAATGGCAGTCACCTCAATAAGTACTACCCTCCACTATAACCAATGCTTGAGCCTCCAATGTTGAACTTGCCTATGAGCGTAAGAGTAGCCACCATCACTAAGATAAAGGATCGGGACGAGGAATAAGTGGCACCTACATACTTGCGCATATTGGTCATAGGGCACAAGATATATGCCTTTGATGCACTAATTGATAAGGGAGTTGATTGTAATATCCTTATGCATGATCATTGGATCCTCATTGGTTAGCCTTGGTTGCCACCTACCAATGAAAAACTTAGCCCATGGGAAGTAGTCTTATTCACTGCTGGGAAAGTGCAAGGTAGCAATCTCTATTGAGACTAAAAGCCTAACCATGATCTTCTCATATGCCTAATACCAAAGCCACTCGTAAAGAATTGCTGCTAGGACAACGTGCATTTAAGAAACAAGCACACTGCAATGTTGACTATGATGCACAACATATTCACCTGATCATTGGCAATGTTCAATTAGCGACTTTAAGCAAGGGCAATACAGCTCCATCTAAGATCACAGTACCAGTAGAGTAGCTTAGTTCCAAGCCTAAGGAGGGGATCATAACTTATCTCGACCCACCACAATAAATTGATTGCAACCACCAGCAAAAGCACACCTAAAACCACTAAATGGTAGCTCAAATGGTTCAAAAATGACAATCACAAATTCCCAAAAGCCAATTTACAGGAACTCATTATCCCAGGACCTCATGCCCTAGGCCTAGGAGACACAGCTAGTGCTACAGGGAGGACTGATGAATGATTTAGTTGTGATGGGTACCCAGTGCCCTATTGCATGCTCAAGGCTACTACAAAGGCAACACTTAGAACTGGTTTGCCCAAGACCATGAGTGGCACCTGTGTCCCTCAGCCACTACCTTCCCATCCACCTCCACGAGATTGTGAACCATCTAGGTATGAGAAACAAGCTGACCTAAAAGGAACCAAGTCCAACAAGCCTCAACAGGTCCATCGACCAAAACCATGGCTCACTACATCTGAATTGACTCAACTTGACACTTCTACTGCTCCAACAACTCGACAACTAGAGATAGCACATCAACTGGAGTTGCAAGACAAATCCATTATACAAGTGGTCGACTGACACCCCCACAAAACATAAGGCAAGCATCAGTAGTTAACTTCTAGCCCCCAAACTCCCATTGGCCTTAGAATCTTCTATAACTAAATATCCATTCTTACTTTGGAGCCATGAATAGGAAGGACGACTTGATTACCGACATAAGATGCATGGACATTACTTTCACTACATTTGCTAAAACCTACAAACGGTTGGCTTTAGGCCACCTCAAGGAGCCATTAACAACGAAAGTACACTCTTTGCCATGCACTTGGGAGGAATATGAGTTCATATTTGTCAAGATTCCTGAGGTAGCTGAGGACTTGATTGCCAACAAGATTTCTCGAGAACAAGCTCTCAAACAACAGTGTCATGCCACTATGCGAACACAGTGTGAATAACTCTCGAGTGCATCATCATTCGACCTTCCTATTGATCTAGAGAGTCAATGTCATCTGAGTCATTAGTGCTAGTGTCCATGGCATGGATGGTTCAAAAAGACTAGATTTTTGGACAATTTAAGCCTATTTTTGATATTTTTGATATAATTTATTGTAAATATCCTAAAGAGCTAGGAAAACTTATAGAATAGGGTGGCATGCAAAAAGCAAGTTGCTTTCTCAGCTAGTTTTGGATTTTTTATGAAGGGAAAAGAAGGGCAAAATTGCGCGCATCGCAATCACAGTTGACAAGTAGAAAACAACACTTTGAACTAGAAGAAGAAGAAGAATGAGTAAATTGGGAGATTCTGGATTAGGTGTCTTGGGGTTTTACCCCTCTTTTGGACCCAATGAAGCCATCAGATTTGGGCTTTGAGCAGTAGAGAAGAAGCTATTGTTTTGATACACGTTTTTTGTCTATGAGGGAGCTCTAGGAGATCTAATGCTTGGAGATTGCTTCTAAGTAGTGCAAGACAAGGGATTTGAGGTTTTATCAATACATATTGATTTGATTCATTTTGCTTTGTCTTTATTTACATATTGTCTATCCTTTTTCTTCTCTTCCATCTCCTATCTCTACTTCCTTGTATCTATAATCCCTGATGGATATGACCTTTTGACTAAAACCCCTCTGACATTGGTGAACCCGAGGTGAAAGGTCATCAGAAGGAAAGACAAGATGGGAGAACCTTCGAGCACAATTTCCAGTGATATTTTGTAGCAGTTAGTGTAAAATATGAATATGCTTATGTAGGTACAACAACAATAGGTGATACAAGCTTTTGCTAAAACAAAAACTGTTGTGATGAATGCTCTTCTACAAGCAGTTGAGCATGAGATGAAGTTGTTCAATGGCAGGAATATATTTGCATATGTACATACCTATGCTCAAAATATGGAATTTTTTGGAGTGGCTCAACTTGCATGGAGCCAACATTTTGTTTGAATCACTGTACATGAACTATAAGCGTGAATTACTGAATTGTACATGCAGGATGTTGACTAGGTAGCTTTCAAGAAGACACTCAGGGAAAAAATTTACATTTAAGACACCAGTTTGATTAGGTGCAAGTCTTTTCAGAAGCGGGTTTTACAACCCAATAAGGGTATTGTGGCTATACAGAATTGTTAAGAGAATTTGAAAGTCGATTTGAGCAGTTAGATCTTGCAAAATAGCAAGCTCTTACAAGTTAGAAAATTGAATTGTTTCTACAAGCAGTAGATCTTGAAATTCAAGAGGAGCTTGATGATTTGCTAAAGGATCAAACTACATAGATAGGTCTTAAAATAGAGTGAAGACATGTCAATGAAGCTGTTATTGCACTTGGAAAAAAGCATAGAAGATGAAAAAGATTGCATGTCTCTAGCTTGCACACTGTTATAGGCAAAACAATTTATGTACCCAGTAAGCCACCCATTCTGTGGCTAAACCTATGGCTATGCTTACTGCTCCCACTATTAGGGAAGATGTACTAGATGAATTGGTTAAAGGCATGTGGGATCTTTAATTGAAGGTTGAAAAATTGGGTGAAAAAGGATGAGGAAAGGGGACATGCAGCAACCCCTAAACTAGGAAAAAGATGTATGTGGTGCGATAGTTTGCAGCATGAGCGAAAAGATTGTGCTACTTATTAGGAGACCTTGGCACTACAACTCGTCTTTTGGAAAAATGGCAAGATCCATGCACAAGAAACATGAATGCCTTTTGCTTTGAATTTGGGAAAGGGAGGGATGCAAAATTTGTTGGAAGACTTGGCTGTCTGAAATGCTTATGCAATTGTGCATGCTTCTACTTTTGGTCTACAGATGGATAGAATGCATGGCCAGTCCAAAGGTTACAATATGGACACATTCTTTGCATGCAATTAAAAAGAGAAAAGTTACTGATAGTGAAATGTCTCATGCAGGGAAAGACATTCATTACATAACTAGTTAGGAATCACTAGTAGATGCATATTCAGTTTATGCGTATTTAGCAAAGGTACAAAATACGGATGTACTTGTGGAAGAGAAACGAAAAAGAGATGAAGATAATGCAAGGACATCTAAAAGAGTGACAAGAAGAAGTGTGGATCAGTCTCTAACGCTACAAATCAGCCACCTCCCGAGCATGTTATGGAAGAGGTTAGACATAGGAGCAAAAACATGATAGCAAACAAGAGGGCAAAAATAAGGGCAAGTAGCCAGGATATAAATTGCATTCTGATATTGAGACAACCATAGATCTTAAGAGGGTTCTTGAAGAATGGATCTTAAACAATCGGGTGGAATTCACCTTGAGAGAGGTGCTTGGCATCGACAAGCGGGAATTTCATGACTAGATCATTGACATAATTAAGAGAAAGTGTTACTTTCTTGGTGATACCACTAGTGCTTTGCTGCAATTTGAAGAGAAAACTGGTTTGTTGGATATTTGGGCTAAATATGAGCATAAAGTAAGTACTAGATTATCTATGCAAGATGCTACTAATCAATAGATAACATATGGAAAAGAGAAGAAAGTGGTTGAAAATGCATTGGCTTGTAGCAACAATATGGGGAAGAGACAAATGCAAATGTAACAATATGGGGAAGAGACTCTAGGATTTATTCCTCAAAGTCATTACACAAGAAATCACTAGTCTAGGGCTACCATTGAAACGGTAGTGAAAATAGGGGAGCATGAAACTCCTTGTGTTGCTTTTCTTGACCATGGGTCTAAGATTAATGTTATTAAGCATGGATTGTATGAAAATGGTGCATGGCCTATGGACATTGATCATGGTTGGCATATGAAGGCTACAAATAATTCTTCATGGGAGCTCTATGTTGCATGTCCTAATGTAAAAGTGATGATTGGCTATGTATAAGAAGAGCAACACTTCTTTGTGCAATATAATTCCTCATATGCAAAGATTTTGGGACAGCCCTATATTACAGAAGTGTGTATGAAACAAAGGTGCTTGATGACGGTTTTGCTTATGCAAGAGTCAAAAGCAAGGATGGAAGGAAAGTAGTCCAATTTCTTACTGTTTGTGTTAATCATCCTAGGAATCGTGATACGCTTTGAGAGTCTCCTTTGCCTCCAAATGCAAGGGAATTCAAAGACCTAGATTTTCATTAAGCACTATTGTAATATGGGGCTACAGTAGTGTTGTTCAGAGGATGTACTTGCCTCTTGATGGAATGAAGCATGCATTTACTATTGGTTATTATCGATTTACAACAAACAGTTCATGTTGGTTTAAGCCTATGGAAGCTATGTGCAAGACTGAACTCACATCTATGAAATGGGCTACTAAGAAACTGAGAGAATTGGGACTATTAGTTGGAAATGAAGGCATTCCATGCATCTTTTATGAGCTGAATATTAATCGCAATATGGCTGAAATTTCAGCAAGCACATGCAGAAAATGAGATTGAAAACAGAGTGTTGTATGTATGTTCTTTGGACATGTATGATGTTATAGAATTGTTTGTTCAACATGAAGGATTACAATGGGCTGAAGCACTTATGGAGACAAAGTATAAGATATTTGACAAAAAGTGAAACCAATTGCTTTACCGCTTCCACCATAAAGTGAGGGTCTATATGAAAAAGTGTCAAGGTAGCCAAGCTTATGTGATCCTAAAGATATAGATCATCAGTTTACATCTGAAACATTACAGGAATGAAAGTTGGTGCAAAAGGGTTTCTTTTGCTTGCTGAAAGAGATGTTGTATGCAGATGTTGGCTAGGCATGGAAATACATTTGCATTTCAACCAACTGAAATAGGTTGTGTGGATCCAAATGTTGCGACCTCTCCTGTGGTAATATTTATTTCACCACATGTACCATGGAACTTGAGGCCTATTCTAGTGCCTAAAGATTACTTGCCAAAGTTAATAGATTTGCTAAATGAAAAGATTCCCATGAAGATCTTGGAGCCCTCTTCAGCCTCGTACTCAAATCATTGGTTTATTCTGACAAAAAAGAATAGGGCTTTGAGATTTATTCAAGACATGCAACTAGTCAATAAAGTGACCATAAGAAATGTGGGTGCAGGTCTTGTGGTTGATGAATTTGTAGAGGCTTTTGCAAGTAGGGTGATCTATTCTTTGGGTGATCTTTACTCTGGGTATGATCAATTTTAGCTTGTAGCTGAAAGCAGGGATATCACAACCATGAAGATTCCCTTGGGGTCAGTACGGATGTGTACTCTCCTATAGGGTGCAACAAACTCAGTGGCACGCATGATAAATGCTATGAATAGAGTACTCAAGGATTTTATACCACAATTGACAATGCCCTTATTGGACAATGTTCCAATCAAAGGGTGTGCAGTGGATGAAAAGAATGAAGAGATGGATGCTCATGGGTGTAGACAGTTTGCTACAGACCATATTGTGGATTGTGAAAAGATTTTGATGTGTCTAGAAGAGGTGCATTTAACTCTTTCTGGATAAAAGTCTGTCTTTGGAGTTAAAGAGGTTTTAATTGTTGGGCATGTGTGTGGGCCTTATGGGCGAAGACCATCACTAGCAAAAATAGATGGGATTGATAGAATGCAAGATGTGTGCACGAATGTATCAGAGGTGCGTAGATTATTGGGATTATGTGTGTTCTATTTGATTTGGATCCCTCACGTTGCACATGTAACTAGTGCTCTATATCAACTCTTGAGAAAAGGTCAAAGGTTCACTAGGAAAGGAAGCATCAAAAAGCAATGAAGAAATTGAGGCAGCTCTTGAAATCTGCTCCTACATTGATAAAGGTTTATTATTCACATGGAAAGCCTATCATTATTATTGTTGATACAAGCCCGATTGGGATTGGATGGGCAATTGGGAAAGATGATGAGGAAGGGCAAAGATATGCAATTCGCTTTGGTGCTAAAGTTTTGGCTGAACAATAAAGAAGGTATCCATAGGTAAAAAGAGAATTATGGGGAATTGTGACAACCCTTAAATGTGATAAGGAGTATTTTATGGGTGCTTGTGTAGTCATTGAGACTGAATGTTTGTCGGTATTGGGTATGATTACTAGTTGTGCTACCCCGAACATGCTCTAGTGGATTGCATACATCAAATCTTTGAACCCTAAATTTCAACATATTGCAAGAAGAGATAACCCAGTGGTAGACATGTTATCTCATGCATGCTATGAGAATGAAGATGGGATGATGGATGATGAAGAAGAAGATGGCTTTCTTGCAGCTGAAAATGATGTTGTAAGAGTGAATTTAGCAATGCAAGGAGTTGCTATAGCACTAAAAAAAGCTTGGACAACAAAGAGATGACACTTTAGATATTTCATATCTTGTGTAGAAGTGTTTCTGAAAGACAAATATGCAGGAGAATGGTTGAGAACTAGTCAATATCTCAGTACATTAACAAAGAGAGACAAATGGTCTGATGAGGAGTTTAAGAATATCAAGAGGAAATCCTATGGGTTTTTCTTATAAGATGGATACTTATGGAAATATGTTAAAAAGAAATAGGGTATGCCATTGCAAGTTTTGGGTGACAGAGCTTCACAAGTAAATGTTATGCAATAATTTCATGAAAGCTTATGGGCTGGCCATAGAGGTATTTGTGGTACTTTTGCAAAGATCAAAGAAAGATATTGGTGGTAGGGTATGTATAAGAATGTTGCTCACTTTGTGAAAACATGTATGACATGTCAAATGTATTCATTTGTGAAACATCGGGATGGATTGTAGCCCACATATCCATTGTCTCTTAATTTTAAGTGGGTGGTGAATTTAGTTACGATGCCTACAGGTCTTTGGAAAATGAGATATCTTGTACTTGCCCATGAAGACTTAACTAATCAAGTAGAAGGGAGAGCTCTACATACTAAGATAACAAATGCAATGTGTACTTTTCTCTTAGAAGAGATATTTTTTCTATATGGCTATGTAGGAAAAATTACAACAGATAGGGATGAGTTGGATGTAGATGAAGCTCATGATTTCTTTGCATGGTTGGAGATAAAGCTTGATTTAAATTTAGCTTATAACCTTGAAGGAAATGGCAAAAGTGAAAGAGGTCATCCACCTATTGTGAAAGCATTGGCAAAAGAATGTGGAGAGAAGATAAAAGAGTGCCCATGATTGCTCCCTTATGCTTTGTGGGATGACAGAACAACTTATAGTGTTGTTACAGGATATACGCCTGTTGAATTGATGTATGGTTAAAAACCTATCATGCCGATAAAAGAGATGACACTCACATGGAGTGTGGTACCTTAGAAAGAGGATTTGAATTGAAAGGAGTTGTTGGACTTACATATTAGACAGTTGGAAAGAAATTTAGAAGACATAGAGGCACAGTTGCAAAATTAAGGAAAATAAGGATACTGAATAAGAAAAAGTGTGACAAAAGACATAGATTGAGGCTAAGAATCATACAGGATGGGGATTGGGTATTGGTTTATGATAGCAATTTAGACAACTAGCATAGTGCCATGTGTAAAGTTTCCAAAAGATGGTTTGAACCCTATGTGGTAAGATAGGTGTTTGATAAAGCTACTTATGCATTAAATGAGGTGGATGGGACAGAAATAAAACTTTCGGTAGCAAGGAAAAGAATCACATTATTCAAGAGGCGGGAATCTACTACCTATGAGTTGCTAGAATTGGAAGAAAATAGTGGCCATGATATAGGGGCTAGCCAGGAAGATATGGAAGATGAAGAAGCAAATGATATGGTTGTAGAGGATGAGGAGGATTTAGAATCCGGTGACAACTAGAATTTTAGCACATACCGGAGGATGTGTAGGTTCAAAGGGGGTGGATATTGTGCCATTACACGGGCATAGTGTAAAAAACTTTGGAGTGCATCATCATCCAACCTTCTTATTGATCTAGAGAGTCAATGTCATTTGAGTCATTAGTGCTAGTGTCTGTGGCATGGATGGTTCAAAAAGATTAGATTTTTGGATAATTTTAGCCTATTTTTTATATTATTTATTGTAAATATCCTAAAAAGATAAGAAAACTTCTAGAATAGGGTGGCATACAAAAAGCAAGTTGTTTTTTCAACCAATTTTGGAATTTTCATGAAGAGTAAAGAAGGGTGAAATCACGTGAATCGCGATTGCAATTGACAAGCAGAAAACAACACTTTGAACTAGAAGACGAAGGAGTGAACTAGGAGATTCTGTAGTAGGTATTCTGTTGTTTTACCCCCCTTTCATAGCCTACGAAGCCATCAGATTTGGGTTCTGAGTAGAAAAGAAGAAGTTGTTGTTTTGATACACGTTTTTGGTCTACGATGGAGCTCCATGAGATCTAATGCTTGGAGATTTCTTTTGAGTAGTGCCAGACAAGGGATTTCAGGTTCTATCAATATATATTGATTTGATTCATTGTGCTTTGTCTTTATTTACATATTGTCTATTCTTTTTTTTCTCTTCCATCTCCTATCTCTATTTCCTTCTATCTCTAATCCTTGATGGATACAACCTTAAGACTAAAACCCCTCCGATAGTGGTTGATCACCTTCTATAGTAAGAGCAAAGTCTGTGCAACAATCTAGAAACTAGAAGAGCTGAAACGGTCAGCCAACCTTCCTTGACTTCTTTATGTGAAAATGGTAGGCTCTCCATCTCCTATGGAAATAAGAGGATTGCCAAGTTAAGACTAATGCCAAGCAAAGATGCACAATCAAAACCTCTGAGTATGATCCAACCTATGTGGCTCTTACATCGTTTAGAGTGTTAGCCATCACACACAAAATCAACCCTTAAAAGAGCATGTTATGGCCATCCCTATTTTGCTCCACTCCTGATTGAGGAAAAAATCCATGTCACTAGTAGAATAAACTCGGGTGACTTCCTAACCGATGTCCTGATCCACATTACACACATAGGTATTAGGCCTCAAAACATGGGTCGTCATGCCCACTTAAGGTATAACCCATAGTTCTATGCTTGGCTCATGTAGAAATAAAGTGCATCTAGCATGTGCTTCATGCCCTTAACCCTTAACCCTCCAATACTAGGAATGATTTTCAACATTTTTGAGGTGGAGGGGGTAAGGTGGAAAATAAAACATGACTCTAAAATTTTGTTCAATCAATATAATCTCCATAGATACGTAGAGAAGGTTGGCCAAAAGATCGACCACTATAGGTACACATAGTTATTGAGAACCTTCGATGGAAGAAAGAATAGTGGCATGATAGCTATTAGAAAGGAAGGCTCACCCAAAAGGGTAGAAATTGTTCTTAGCCTTGAAATAGTGGAGAAGGCTTTATGGTTGTTGGCCACCAATACACAGGGAAAGAGACCAAAGAGGGATATTTATGGTATGCTAAAGATGCTAAAGACAACGGTGCACACCAATGATGGGATCAATCTAGCAGATATCCGTGACCCCACTGTCGAGTTGCAAGCAAAGATGATGGATACCTTGTTCTCCAGTCACCGATACAATACCCTCATGGCTTGGATCCCAATGGAGATACTTAAAAGAGCCAAACACGAACTAGAAGAAAATACTATTGGATTAAATGAGTTGGAAGCCAAATAGGAACTAGAAGGAAAAATGGAGGAGAAGGTTGCAAAAGAGTCCCATGGCGAGGAAAGAGGAGAACAGGTGATGCTGGAGAAGGACTTTTCAATCCTCTTGCAAATCAGAATGAGCAAATTCATGAGTACCTCAACCAAATGAAGAAGATCAAAGATGAGCTCATTGAGGAGCTTGAAGGGTTAGGACTTGGGCCTAAGCAAAGTGTAGTAGGGAGAAACAACAAAATGAACAACTACTCAAGGAATTACATGAGGCTAAGGCAGCACAAAGAGATAAAGTGTCAGTTAAAAAGTAGACATAGGTGGAAAATCGGCTTCAGGTGGTCCTCTTAGAGTGAGAATGACTAGCAGAGTAGTTGAATCACCTCAAACACACAGAGAGGAAATGTTCAAAATTTGGAAAGAGCAAGAACAGATGTTCATGATAATGTCTCAATGCCAGAACCAGTGTGCAGAGAGGATGAGTGAAAATGCCAAGGCTTGGGAGAAAAAGACCATTAGAAGACTTAAAGACCTTGCCAAAATCCTTGTCTTGGTAGAAAGTGGCTGAATCATGGTGCTTGCAAGGGTAGAAGTAGTAGAGGTAGGTCTTGAGGTCCAACTATAAACCTTCTTAAACATGGTCCTACACATGTGCCAAGATTGCTAGGTCCGGGTATTGAGATACCGACATGCTTCATTTATGCTCGGATCATGACATTTAATTGGATCGGTGTGGCCTCACCATCAAGTGTCTCAACTCCAAACATCCCCAAGAGTATGGATGGAATGATTGTTGAACTAGTGGAAGGTTTTCCCTTGGGGCACTTGGCATATACGTGTGTGATCTCGCACTCTAGGTATCTCACGTTGACTTTGTCTGGATTGGCTTACTCCCTTTTGGGGCAACAAAATGAGATATGCCCTGGATGACCGTAAGTCTAGCATGCAATGGGTTCTTGGTGCTATCTTTCTAGACCTTGACCTCTTCCCTTGCCTAATGCCATCAGTGGAACAAGTCTGAAATCCATCAAGATGGGGTTATCCTCTTTGTCATAAAGACTTAAGGATTCACATATGCTTCATTCTCATTTAGCTTCTCTATGTAGTGTATCGGAGTGTCACTCAATGGATGGGTCATAATGGGTTGAGGTGATCTAGATATCCCTATGGGATTAATTACCATCCTATAAGAACAACTTGCTTTGAGTCATTGGGTGCTAGGAGAGCTAATGGAGCTCCCCCACCAAAGTTTAATGGCATATTCCCTATGTAGTATAGTTGATTGTATAGTTGTAGGTATGGGAATCATCTCAACAACAATCTACAATGTATCACACCATCGTGTCCAAACCTACTGCAATTAGCACATGCCTCAACTTAGGGTCCAAGTACTCAATCAGGAGGTGATTTCCTCCACAATGCACACATTGCACATGAGGTCATATGGGCCTTCTCATCATCTCTTGAAGCTTAGCCAACTCTAGCTTCATATCCGCTAATTCTTGGCTCTAGTCAATGCTCTTTCCCTTGTTTTGTGTGTTTTGGATAGATCTCTCGCTAAAATGGTTGTAACTGTCTCCAAGGATTAAGTGGTAGTTCCATTTCCAGTCGTGGTTTTGGAGCTCATCTCCTTGAGCAAGTCATCCACGTGTATGGCTTATTCAAAGACCCTAGCTAGCATGTCCTTTTGTAGGTTCAAGTTACCTACCAAGGCCCTGTAGAGATCTTTGTTTTAGATTCTATTTATAAATACCGTGGAGACTTTCTCGTTCATTGGGTTGCTCAACTGCCATTAAGATTCTCTTAAAGAGACACAATAGATCAAATATGAGACAATAGATCAACTATGATCTCCTTGGTTGGTTGACCATGATGCACCATTTTGGTTTGTAGGTCATACTAGTTTACCATTTGCTAAATGTTGACTAGGACTTCTCCTAAGTCAAGCTTGTCATCTACAAGGGTAGTGATGGCTCCCAACATGTTGATGGTTTTCTAAGAAACTAGGGTGTCAATTAGATTGATTAGATTAGGTAAAACTGTGTCTTGAATCATGTTGACTCATAGTTATACGCTTCAAGTTATGGTTCTCAAAGTGTATCTGGCTTCTCAAGGTTTGCTTCAATTAGTGGATTCATTTCTTACTTAGACCCCGCTAGTGTGTTCCTTGTTATACAAATCAAGTTGTAATGTTACATGAACTAGACACACAAGTGGTGGAGTGGACTTGTGCCAAATCAAACTTTATATCTTTTCTTGTGCACTTCGAGTGGTTATGTAATGAAGTGTGTGAATTCAATCAAAATCAATGCAAATCCCACTTCCCTCAATTAATTTAAGCTAATGCTAGCTCTCTCATACTAGTGGCGGCCACTCGTAGCAGTCCATCCTAGGTCCTTGTTGCACAATTGATGCATGGTCTGAAAGGTAGTGGGTTTAAGTTGTCAGTCTAGGCCTCTATTGTAGTATGATCAATGACCCCAATCACTCCTGGACTATTAGGTCTCAATTCTTGACTTAGTCTGTTCTATTGTCCTACACACTTTCTTAGGGATCTAAAAGGGTATCCTATAGCCAAGGCTTGCCCTTATAGGTCTGGAAATGTCAGAATTTGCTAGAAATTGATGTTCGATTTTCCTATCCAATTTGTAGGATTTTGGTCTACTCCCAAAATCTATTGTCCAATTTTGGAGTATTTGAGTCTGATTTGTCTGAATTGGACAGTCAAGCTTGTCCAACTTTTGGGCTGTTTGATTTTGGACTAATTTGTCCAATCAGACGATTTGATTGCATCTATTTTTGAAAATTGGACAACTTTGGGATAGTTAGGATAATTTGATTTTGGGAATCGGATGGTCCTCAATTGTGGTAGTAAAAATGGATGCCAACTTGGTAAAATTTGGGTGCGATGCTCATTATGCTCCCTCCCATCCCCTAGCAAGATCCATTATCAAATAATGAGGTGTTAGCAATCAAATCAACTCACCTATAGTCTGAAAATGCATCCAGTGGCACGAATTGAAGCTCTCCTTGCCTCCCTACCACCTTGCAACAACCTCTCTCTCTCTCTCTCTCTCTCTCTCTCTCTCTCTCTCTCTCTCTCTCTCTCTCTCTCTCTCTCTCTCTCTCTCTCTCTCTCTCTCTCTCTCTCTCTCTCTCTCTCTCTCTCTCTCTCTCTCTCAATGTAGAAATGAGCTCCCCTTTGCTCTCTCTACCTCTTAAATCCCTCATTCTTTAGACTTCCACTCTCCTTCTTCTCTCTTTCCTCTCTCAATGCATTGAACCTCCTTTTTCTATGTGTTTCACCCTATTTACAGTAGTAACCCTACTATTTGTTTCTATGTTTTTCATGAGTTTTCTCTACTTACACGCATCCAAATCACAACTACGCAATTACATTGATCCAACCCACTTGTTAAACCTTAAAAACCTTAAACCTTACTTGCAAAAGAGATTGAATGCCTTTTTGACTCGCTTTTTACCTATCTCAAGCACCGATTCGGAGCAAACCCTACTCCAATGCTCAATTTGAAGCGCACGAGCACTCAAAGCTTGAATCTATTGGTCTTGACAATGGAACCAAAATGTGGGATCTCTCACTCAACCGCCAAGACCCACGGATCACTTATTGTTTCAAGCTAAGCATAATGGCTACCTCTCACATAGCCGTGCGCACTCTCCCACCTAAGAGTAAAGTGAGCTTATCTTCATGCACGATTGTATTTCCTCCTCCCTCAAGCTCTCCGGTAGCTCCATGATCCAAGGTGCAAGCTCAAATCCTCAAGCTCCAAGCTCCAAGCTCCATTGTTGCATGCAAGAGAAGAGAAGAGAAGAGAGGAGAGGATGGAGAGCTTCTCTACCATGATCCCTCACCCTCACACACTCACTCACTCTCTCCCTCATACTCCCTCTCTCAAGCACAAGCAGAAGCAAGAAGAAGAAGAGGAGGAGGAGGAGGAGGAGGAGAGCTAGTTTTGGCCACATACAATAATTCGCTTCTTCATTCACTTTTTACATTTGTATACATGCCATACTCCTCTTGGGTGCCCATCCCTTTTTTACATGACCAACTAGTAGCCTAGGTCCTATTTCTCTATTCTCTTCCTATTTATATTGTTACTTCACCCATGCCTATCTACATTTACAAATTGCATAGGAGGAAGTCTAACGCTCTTTTACAAGAATTTAGGTTGTTACACTTTTATATTTAAAATGTGCCTTTCAATTTTTTTTCACTTACCTTGGACTTTTGAGTTTGCTTCTTGTGATTTTGGCTCTTTTCCTCCTATTTCTCCATTGGGCCATCTTTTTTTTCTCTATCCTCTACTCGGGGGAAGCTAGTATATGTATATCCTCTACATCACGTGCGTTCAAGGCCTATTTATAAATATCTTTATTTGTGAATTTTTCTTGAATAAAACATAACCCTTTTCTATTCAATCTATATATAATCCCTTTATATTACACCCTTCTGTATGTAAAAAACATATAAAATTGGTATTCCTCTGTATCATTTTTATTTTCTTTGCTTTCTTTGTGCTTTATTTGCACTAGGGTTAACAACTCATAACCTTAATTTTAAGATCTCTTATGAATCAAAAGGATTCAAACCAAGTAAGCATACAAAATCACTTTTAAATTAAAAATCCTCTTTATTTCCAACATTCCACATATCCTATATAGTATAAAATCCTAAATAATCCTACATCTATTGAATACTCCTTGTTACCCATTGATACAAATTGCAAATTATTTTGTGCTTGCTCCACTTCATCAAGCTTTTGTTTCCAACTTATTTGAGGTAGATTTGTTTTTCACAAAAAAGATTGACATATTTATCCTCTCCCTAGTCTTCAAACATTCATGTGTAGTAGTCCACCTAGATCAAAAATGAAAATAATCAATCCCTCATCATGATGAAAATATATATATATATATATATATATATATGGATACCCACATCAAACACAAAGATAATTCCATTCTCATCAAACTCCCCTGTGAATCATTCTGATTGAACTCCTAAGTCAAACAATAGATTGTATCCTCTTTATCCCATGTAAGATATTCCTATAAGCATGAAGAAAAAATAGAAAACACATATATCTTGTATGCATATGAATACTTCAATCTAACATCCTAAGCAATATGCTTCATACAACACATATGCACAAAAATAGCCTCATCAACTTATCGACTTAAATCCTTGCTTTCAAAACTTGAAAATTGTGTAAACATCTATATGCATCCAGATAAGAAATCTAGGAAATTCTGAATAATCTTTTGCATCCTTGAAGGCATGTACATACCAATGAGCATAATCTCTTCCTTTGACCCAAACTCTTCAATGCAATAGACTTGATCACATCTCAAATCTGATACAATTTCCTTTACAATAAGTAATTCTAATAGCTTTGCCAAATCTTTTTTGATACCTTGAGAACCATACTTTGCTACATACATCCAACAATTACTTTGCCAAACACTATGAATAGCCTCCTCTATCAACATACTTTGGTCCTCTTTGATAGATAGATCCCACACATGCTGCCTTTTCCAACATAAGCATAGTGCTAGCATTGTCCAGAACATACTCATAAGCATACTCCAATAAATAAGAGCCTCCACTAGAAATATCCATAGCAAACTTTCTAGAATTATCTTTAGCTAAAAACATATCATGTAAGTATAAATCATAAAACATATATGTATTCAAAGTAAAGGGAAAGATCACAAGTGAAAATTATTCTTATTGCACATTACTTTGTAGCAACTCTTGACATACAACAAGCTCATCATCATCATCACTTCCCAAACTAAAAACATCTTCTCAATACTCAAAGCATCATCCAACTCTAAGGAGTACTTTTCAAGAATGCTCCCATCCTCTAGCATACAGGACATGTACTCTAGTTTACTTCCTTGATCTACCAACTCATCTCCATCAACACCTCCACAAACATCATCATGGATCACTTCCATATGATGATTAACAATATCACTCAATTCATCACCAAATCCAAAAAGAAAAACCAATATCCTCCTTGCAAACTAAGGAGTCCATAATAATATTACTAGACATAACACCTCTTATATCACTACAAGATAGAGGGGACTCATGAAAGCCCTCCCCCACTTCTCTATCACTATCAAAGGCTATCATACTGCAAAAAAGTGAGCTTTCTCCAATGCTAAAGAATAATCCACTAATGCACATCTTTCCCTCTCTTGTGTATACATACATGCCTTCTCTTCAACATTCTCATCACTACTTTTTTGTGGATACACTTCATATGCCAAATCTTGTACCTTTTACCAAAGTAGATCCAATACATCCATGTAATTCTCATAATAGCAACCCATCTCTCTAATGTCATTGAGTTGAAGTTGGTACAATCCCTGAAACTTTCTATATGTCCAATCACTCATGCTAGATGCTATAGGATGAATAGAGAGGAAACTATATATAAACAAAGAGAGACTTTCCTAACTGTTGATAATATCATCCAAGACACAACTAATAACTTCCAAGGCATAGTCTTTGAATCCTTGCAAAGAAAAACCTGCATTCTCTTCGTCATCTACAATATCAAAGGTGTGCATATGCTGCTCCACATAATCAAATCAAGCATAAATATCTGTAAGAAGCTTGGAATAGTTAGAATGCTAATAATATGCCATGTCACATTGACACTGGTATATAAGGAGAGAAGTTGTAATTTTTCACATCTTTTTGACATATCAATACATTTACAATCTTTCTCTCCCTTCTTGCTCCAAGCTTCCATGGCTTCTTTATTTTTCCTATCTTTCTCTCTCCAATTCTAGTCTTTCTCTCTCCTCGTCACTCTTATTCTCTCTCTCCCTGCAGTCTTTCTCTCTCCTCTACAGTCTTTCTCTCTCCCTGGTTCTCTCTCTGACAAGTGGTATCAGAGCTTCAGCCTTTGATCCATTAATTTCTTCCATTTTCACTCCCATTTTCCTATTTCAAAACCAATTTCAGACAAAAATGGTACAAGACAGTGACTAATGAAGTGCTGCAGAACAACTACAGTTAGCAAATGACTACATCTGGAGATATCCAAGGTCAGATGTGGCGGATAAGGGCTTAAATGGTTGGATGTCACCAAATTTTATGCAAAATTGAAGGTAACTAGGGTAAAGGATGGTTAACCGGGCTTAGTTTGAGACCAAACTGTGGTTACTTTGAAAAGAGGGGTTTCTCTTTCCCCTTTCCTGGAAATTCCTGCAGGTTCCATGGAGGTTCAGCCCCAAGATCTGCTCATATCTCTCTTATCTCTGATCTTCCTGACCAACAATCACCTGGAATAGAATCCATTCAGCATGAGCTTCAAGTTGAGCACCAGCTTGCTCAAGATTGAGCAAGCATTCAGGCCAGGAACAGCCCCGAATTGCGGCGCAATTTTCGGGCTGATTCCAGCCCTGCCCTTGCTCAGCTTGCCTCACCTCCAGCTCTTGACACTCTCCTTGGTCCTTGGCAAGAGAAATCTTTAGCAACAAGGGAGGATTCAACTCCATTCATGATTCCTCAGCCTCTCTTGAACCCTAGGTGAACAGTCCATGGGCAGCCATGAAAGCTTCAGCCCAAGCTTCCATTTCTTGACAATTTCTTGAAGATTCTTCATCCTTTTGGCCCGTGGAATCATTTCAGCAAGGATTCTTCAACAAATTGCAAGGATTAAGCACGGGATGGCTAAATATTGAAGATCAAGAGCTTCTATGGAGCAAAAATTTGGGGGAAACAGGTTTAATGCATCAATTTCAAGCATTTGAAGCTTCAAGATTGGTCTCAACCATCAAATAAGCAAGCCTTATGGATTATTTTGCTAACATTGGACAACCGGGAGCCCTATCAAGCATTTGGCAAGTTATTTTCAGCCATGTCAAGGTATTTCTCTTCAATTTTTAATCTCTCTCATTAATCCAATTGCTGATCTTAAGCCATTTGACTGAGAAATTAAAGAATTGAACATTTTCATCAAATTTTCAGCCAACCTTTGCTTGAATTCACCTACTCATGAATGCAATGCTTACCTAATGCATAGTAGTTTCAATCAGTGAATTAAAGGCCTCAATCTGAGATTTCAGCATAACATTTGAATCTTATTGATTGAATACATTGATTGATGCTTTTGTTTACTCTAATCCAATTGATTGGTTGATTCTCTTTTGCCTAAATTGGAAAATTGTAAAAGGGTAAGTTTTAGCAATCAGTGAGTCACTGAATTGCGTAGGTAAAACCCTTCTCCCATCTCAAGTTTTCTTATCTCAATCAATTGCATCTCATGAAAGGCTGAATGGATATTTTTCAATTGCATATCATGCTGATTGCTTAGCACACTAGCCTCTGCCATGTTGATATTCCCACTGAGGAAAAAGGTGGATGCCGGGGGAGATAGTGGGACAAAAGAGAGGTGACCTTCCCTCACTATCGAAGATCCCGAAGGGGTGCAACCAACCAACCCGGGGGGGACTTTGCCCACCTCCCGGTGATTCAGAGCCCGTGTAGGGAGCCCGTCCTGCCGTTTTATCCCTCACACAGGTACAGCGAGTGGAGAATTGAAGATTGAAGACTTTCCAACGACTCAAGTACCTACTGGATTAAAACAGGGTAAAACATGGCATTTTCAGGTTACCCACAGGGTATTTACAGGTGGATACAGGTACACCCTTTGATACTGAAGCACAGGTGCAGGTACTACAGGGTACCCACAGGTCCTATATACCCCTTTGCAGGGTTTGGTAGCCATTTGAGGTTACTTTCTTGCATTACAGGGTCAAAACAGGGCACTTACAGGTCTAAACAGGGTGCAGGACTCGACAGTTCAGACTCTGAAATTCAATTATAGAATTTTTTGTCCTAAACCTGTTATAGCGTGCTATAGCTCATCTTGAAGAGGGCATTGTTAGCTTCGATTCTCACAAAAAAGTTTTGCAATCGGAGTGTTCTAGCCAAAGTTATAGCTATTTTACTGACAGGGGGTACTACAGGACTACACTAGTATGGCAGGACATAAAGGCAAAAATAAGGTCCAGGAGGATTATGCACAACAAATCAGGGATTCCATGATGGAAAGCACACTTCAAGAGAACCCTGAAGAGCCTCAACAAGGAGAGATCAGTATACTCAATGACACTTTGTGTGCCCATGAGCTAAGACATAAGGAACGTCATGAGACTATTTTGTCAGCATGGAGCATATGATTTTATCATTTGATCAAACGAAGTCTACTGTTGAGAAGATGGTGGAATCAACTAACAGAACCAATGCTTCCATAGATAAATTGGTAGAATCTAATGCTCAACTTATGGCACAATTTTCTCAACTCATGCAGTCACAAAAGGGATCAAAAGAAGCAAATGAGAAGGCTTGTTCAAATAGTGACCCTTCAGTCCCACTTCAGCCTTCCAACCAAAATGGTTACGGAGATGGGATCATAGGAAGAAGAGGCATACCAAATAGTCAATATGAAGTGGGGGAAGCTTCACAAAGACATGATGACTATTTGGGCAATTTGAATGGAGCCAATACTCAAACTTTTGGACTACATACTCAGAATTCTAGGGGTGCTTTACCAACAGGAAGATTACATGGTAATTCTCAGCCACCTGTTGGAAGATTTCAGTCTCAATTTGGGGGTTCTGTACTTAGAAATCCTGATCAGCCAGTTTTGGGACAGCAACCCTTCCATGATAGAGAATTCAAGGACAAAATTGTTTTATCCAAATTCAATGGCCAGTCATCTTCACCATCAGAATTAGAGGAATGGACCTCTAAGATGGAGTCTTATTTCGACATATTTCCTAAAACTGATGATATGAAGATACACTTTACCTCCCTCCACTTAGAAGGATTTGCTCACACTTGGTGGAGGTATATCAAGAAAGAGAATGTACTTATTGAGAATTGGAAAGCTTTCAAGGCACTTATGGCTGAAGTCTTTGTTTCACCTCTTGGAAAAGAGAAGTTAGAACAAAGATGGTATGGCTTGGAACAAAGGAGCCTAATTGTAAGAGAATATACAAACCAATCCCTCAACTTGACCATGTATGTGGAAAACATCAGTGATGAGGCCAAGTTACACAAGTTCATGTATGGTTTAGAACCATCCTTGTCAGATGATGTTATGGCGCAGAATCCTACTTCACTTTTCAAGGCTATTGAGCTTGCAGAGCGCTTTGGAAGGAAGTATAGGAAAGAGTCTTCATTTCAGCCAAGTTATGGACAACCAAGGACTGTTTTAAAGCAAGGGCAAGTTGGTAACAATTGTGGCAGCAATCATATGCCTAGTGGGAGCTTACAGATACCAACTTATCCTCCATTTAATGCTTCTAGGCTTCAAAGCAATTTCAAGACAGCAAACAGTCCAAAGGTTGAATTTAAGCAAGGTGACAATAAGCCTAAGTCAGACTTCAGCCAATACAAATTCCAGAAATATTCCCATGGATCTTTACAAGGAAAGAAAGGACAAAGGCTTATGCTTCAAGTGTGGAGAAAAGTATACTCCTGACCATGCTTCAAAGTGTGTATACAAAAATGCCAAGCCAAAAATTCAGAGTATGATAGTTCTTGAGGACTTTGAAAATGACATAGATGAAGTTAATGCAGTCACAATCAATGCTGAAAATGAAGATTTCGAGGATGATGGTGGACAGGAGTACTTCTATGATCCATCTGACTCTTTTCCTTTTGATCCAGGCGGTGATATCCCATTTGATCCTGGTGGATTTTGTAATGAGTTGCCTGCTGCCACTAATTGTTCTATCTCTATGGATGCTTGGACGGGATCTAAGAGCCCTAATACACTTCGTATGAAGGGAAGCATATGTGGAAAGCCAGTGTTCATCTTGATAGATAGTGGTAGTACTCACAGTTTTGTCAATAAATCTATTATGTACAAGTTGAATTGTGTTCCCACCGACTTACAGTAGCCCATTCGAGTACAAGTGGCTAATGGTGAAGAGGAAACCAGTACGCAGATTTGCCCACAGATTTCTTTGTAGAAGGCTGAAAATTTTAAAGTCAAAGTAAACCTGATCACTTTGGAAATGGGGCCCATAGATATTGTACTTGGTTGTGATTGGTTGATGACCTTAGGCAGGATTACTATGGATTTCTCACAGTTATATATGGAGTTTTTCTCCAATGGACAGCTCATCCGTTTACAGGGAATCCCTAGTAGATCTGATTTTTCAGCTTATCACCATTCAACTCAAGAAAGAGTACAAAAAGTGCTCACAGATATTTGTATTGCATTTGAACAAAGAAACACAGGATCAGCCCAATAATTCAGCAAACCATCCAGTCTTGACAGCTCTCCTTGAGGAGTATAAAGATTTATTTGAAGTACCTACTTCATTGCCTCCTAAGAGAGCGGTGGATCATCCCATTGATTTGGAACCCAACTCAAAGACAATCAATAAGCCACCTTACAAATTATCAAAATGTGAACGAGAGGAAGTAGCCAAGCAAATCAAAGAGCTTCTTGAAATGGGATTTATTGAACCCAGTTCTTCACCGTATGCATCCCCAGTCCTGTTAGTAAAAAAGAAAGATGGATCTTTCAGAATGTGCATTGACTACAGGGATCTCAATAAGATAACAGTGAAGAACAAGTATCCTATACCTAGGATAGATGATTTGCTTGATGAGCTTAAGGGGGCTTGATTCTTCACGAAGATTGATTTGAGATCAGGGTATCATCAGATTCGCATGAGAGAGGGTGATGAGGTCAAGACTGCTTTTAGGACTGATCGTGGGCTTTACCATTTCTTGGTGATGCCATTCGGCCTTACAAACGCTCTAGCTACCTTTCAAAGCCTGATGAATAAGATTCTACAACCTTTCCTCTTTCAGTTTGTCTTGGCGTTCTTTGATGACATTTTGATCTACAGCAAGACTTTTCAGGATCATTTGTCGCATATGAGGAAGGTTTTTGATGTGTTGAGATATCATAGGCTTTTTGCTAAGGAGAAGAAGTGTTCTTTCATGCAGACTGAAGTGGAATACTTGGGACATATAGTCAGTGAAAAAGGAATACAGACTGATCCCAAGAAGGTGCAATGCATAAAAGATTGGCCAATGCCTACTACTACTACCTCTCTTAGAGGATTTCTTGGTCTATCTTCATTCTATCGCAGATTTATAAAGCATTATGCGGCAATTGCAGCCCCTTTAACTGACAGGTTGAAGAAAGAGGCTTTCTTTTGGGATGCTCTTGCAGATAGCAGCTTCAACCAGTTAAAGTAATTACTTACCACTGCTTCTATTCTTGTATGCCCGGATTTCTCTAAAGAGTTTACTATACAGTGTGATGCTAGTGGCCGTGGCATTGGGGCTGTTTTGCTTCAGGAGCATGGAGTAATTGCATTTGAAAGCCGTAAGCTTACTGATAAGGAGATGGCCATGAATGTTTATGACAGGAAATGTTGGCTATTCTGCATGCAATCAAGAAATGGCACCATTACTTATATGGCAGCCGATTCAGAGTACATAGTGATCATCGCGTACTCAAGTATTTCCTTACTCAGTCAAATCTAACTCCAAAGCAACGACGATGGGTAGCAACATTACAAAATTATGACTTTGACATCACTCATACAAGGGGCAAAGATAACATTGTGGCTGATTCTCTCTCTCGTATGTGGGCCTACAAAGTATCAGCCATGATAGAATTACATAGTGATTGGATTGAAGAGCTACAAGTGGCATATCTCTTAGATGAGGAATTCAGCCAAATCTTTCAGAAATTACAGCAAGGTCTTATGGAAGAAAACTCACATTACCAGCTTAAAAATGGTCTTATTTGGTGGAAGGGCAAGATTGTTATTCCCTCTACTTCTTCTTTCAAACGGAAAATTATGGAGGAGTTGCATTCTTCGCCTTTAGCTGGACACTTGGGAGTTTTCAAGACTTATGACAGGATCAGCAAGAGCTTTTATTGGAAAGGATTGTGGAAAGATGTCAAGGACTTCGTTATGAAGTGTATGCCTTGTCAGCAAAATAAGGATAGCACCCATAAGCCAGCAGGTTTATTGCAGCCATTGCCTATTCCTACGGGTAAATGGACTCATATTACTATGGACTTTATCACTGGCTTACCTACTACCAAGAAGGGATGGAATAGTATTTATGTGGTGGTTGACAGACTCACCAAAGCAGCTCATTTTATCCTAATAAAAATTCAGTTTACTGCTTCTCAGGTGGCCAACCAGTTTATGGAGCATATTTTCAAATTACATGGATTACCGCAGGTGATTGTCCATGATAGGGACTCAAAGTTTATGAGTAACTTTTAGCAAGCGGTATTTACATCTATGGTTACTAAGTTGGCTCCATCTACGACTTATCATCCCCAAACTGATGGACAGACAGAGAGAGTTAATAAATGGTTGGAGACTTATCTTCGCCATTTTTGTTATGACGTCCAAACCTCATGGGATTCTTGGTTACACCTGGCTGAGTTTGCTTATAATAATTCCACTCATGCGAGCATAGGAGTTTCACCCTTTGAGGCTTTGTATGGTTACAAGGTGCCCCTACCCACAGTCATTTTTAACGAAAAGATCAACCCTCATGGGAAGGAAGAGTTGGAAAGAATGCAGACCCTTCTTCAGCAATGCAAGGTGAATCTAAGGAAGGCTCAAGATCAGATGAAGATGTATGCTGATGAGAAGAGGAGGCCTTTAGAGTTCTAGGAAGGAGAGCTGGTTTTGTTGAAGGTGCCCAAATCCAAGTACTCTACATTGAAAGATGGATCCAGTAATAAGCTTGCCCACAGATTCTATGGCCCTTACAGGATCCTTAAGCGGATTGGAGATTTGGCATACAGATTAGAGCTTCCCTCTTCTACAAAGATTCATAACGTCTTCCATGTTAGTCAGCTCAAGCCCTATTATGGTGATCCAGTGGATTTAGTTGATGAGCTGCCACCTATTGATGAACATGGTATTGTTCAGTACATCCCAGAGGCTGTTATAGGTCAGCATGAAAAGAAGCTTCGATCACGTTCTATTGTGGAATATTTGATTAAATGGAGAGGTTTACCCTCTGAAGAGGCTTCTTGGAGACCTGATTCAATATTGGATGAGTATCCATACTTGAAGGATACATTGGTGCCTGAAGCCTATTGCTTATGGAGCTAGTATTGGTGCAAATTGGTTCAGGACAGTACGCTGTTTTAGAACAGTTTTTGTCGTACCTCATTTTTAGAATTGAGCTATCAACATGAGCTTAAAGTACTCTTCAAGAGCTTCATTTTGATATGTGGTACATCTCATTTGGACACTTCTATCAAAAGTTATGGCAGATTTGGTCCAGCAGGGACTATTATTTCAGCAAGCTATCTACTTTCTTCTGGAACTATTTGTTGAAGATTCTATGGCTCCAATGGCTTCTAAAGTTCTTCAAATCATGTATATAGCAGGGTCCTCTTTCCGTTCTTCAAATTCAGCCCTTGTAATGATAATTCTTCACTCATCTCCCATTTGTAAAGTTGTAAAACAGAGTAGTACTCTGTTCTATCCATCTCTTCTTTAGTTTTTTCTAGGTTTGTTTTTTAGGACAAAAACTTTTGGGAAGGGATGGATTGTAAGAAGCTGGGAATAGTTAGAATGCTAATAATATGCCATGTCACATTGACACTGGTATATAAGGAGAGAAGTTGTAATTTTTCACATCTTTTTGACATATCAATACATTTACAATCTTTCTCTCCCTTCTTGCTCCAAGCTTCCATGGCTTCTTCATCTTTCCTGTCTTTCTCTCTCCAATTCTAGTCTTTCTCTCTCCTCGTCAGTCTTATTCTCTCTCTCCCTGCAGTCTTTCTCTCTCCTCTACAGTCTTTCTCTCTCCCTGGTTCTCTCTCTGACAATATCTTCATTCGATCTCCCATGGAAAGTCACCATTTCTGTGTGATCAATAGTTGTCAAAGAATAACACCAAATCACTTGTTGACGCTTCTCTGTGGAGGCACCAAAAAATATGTATCACGGGTGATGATTGTGAATAAACCCCTTGCACAACCCAAGACACACAAGAAAAAGGAATGCCAATACAGGTTGTGACTTCATGCTAATCTTTGAAAACAAAAAGTTCGGCAACTACAAGCTTACAAGAAACCTCTATAATCCTTGAGTGTTAGACTCTTTCAGTCTCATTTACACCTCCAAAGAACTTGAGCAAACACCATATTTCTCAATTCATAAAACAAAAGTTTATTCATTCCACATCAATTTCAAAATGCATGTAAATAACGTGTCCTTATTAATTTGTATCGAGATAGTCTCATATATCAATCCAACTCTATAAAGTATCAACATTCAAGGATTGGCTTCTTCTCTTCTTTCGCTCAACAACTATCAATACCTCCATCAATTCTTGATCATGTATATATCTCTGGAGAATAATAACAGTTAACCTTTCAACCACTCAAAAAAATCCACTCCATAAAGCTTTAAATAATCACCATGCATTATTCTTTCCTCCCCATACAAAGCTTGGCTACAATGCATTGATGGACTAGTGAGGCATAAGAACTGTTTGAAACCACCTGAATGGTTGTTTTCTTATATGTATTTCTTTCATTGAAAGGTAGTTTGGAGGTCAATCATAAATATATGTATATATCACATGAATTCAATATAAAGGAATTTTAAAATACAATTTTTTACACATTTTTTACATACAAAAGGGTCCCATATAAAGGGGTTACTTACGTATTGAATAGGAAAGGGTTATGTTTTATTAAGGAAAAAATCACGAATAAGGATACTTATAAATAGGCCTTAAACGCACGTGATATAGAGGGTATACATATAGTGAATTACCTAGAGATTTATTTCAACCTTAGAAATAAGCTTCTCTCACATGTAGGAAATGCCAGATTTGATCATCTGTGGAATTCATTTGAATACGAATTTTTATTCAATAGAGAAAATATTCAACTTCAATAAAAGATTGCTTAAGTTGAATCAGCACACTCGGATGATCAAATCATTGGCTACCTCCTTTCTTCACTATTTCCCTTGAGCCAAAATTTAGTCAGTTGTAGTGTTCGTCCAACAACCTCATCGTACACAATAGCTTCAATAACGATTGCTCATCTTCATATCTGCACATCGCAATTGATTTGATCGTTGTTGCCCCTTGAAGTATGGCCACTGAAGCCTCATGTAATTCTTCCACCCCTTCAACATATCATGAGGTAGGGAGAGTGGTTCAGTCCAACTTTGACACTCGTTTTCTATTTTCCTCCCCTCTCGAATGCTGCCACCCTTCCTTTTATAGATAGCTCGCCATACAATGCAAATTGGATTTCTTAATGCATTTCCATTAAGCTACATTGCATTTTTCTTTCCTTTGCTTTTCATTACTTTTCTTAAAGCTACGACTCATAACCTTAATTTTAAGGTCTCTTATAAGTTAAAAGGATTCAAACCAAGTTAGCATCTAAAATCACCTTTAAATAAAAAATCCTCTTTACTTCCAACATTCCATGTATCCTATATTATAGTGACAAAATCCTAAATAATCCTGCATCTATTGAATACTCATTGTCATGCCAAGAAATGTGACATCATCCTCTACCCGTCTATACAAATTGCAAACTAGTTCATTCTTGCTTCACTTCATTGAACTTTCATTTCCAACTTATTAGAGGTAGATTTTTTTTCCAACAATAAGCCTAACATCGGGACCCAAGTTCAGTAGTTAGCTGCAATTGACAAGGTAAAGGAATGGGTAAATGTGACCTAAGACAAGTTGCGGATAGAACATGACAATGAGATGTTCCAAGTCTATCCCATGTACATCTTCAAGAGAAGCCATGACAACCTAATGAGGCCACTACTTAACTCTTCAATGAACCATAATCCATACAATAAAATTCTTCTCTTGTCTTCAATGAATTGGAATGGCTTGAATACCTGAAGATACTTAACTACAAACAAATGGGGCACTAGCTCAACAAATGCTATTCAAACCTCGAGGTGCTCATAGTGGAAGACAATAGAGATCCCCCAACCAACACAATCTACTAAGTCTAAGACCAAATTTCCAATCCATTTAAGGTGAAAACATTTAAAACTCACTACTCACAATAACAAGATAGAAACTCAAGCCAGAAAAAACCACAAGGCCTCCCATCGAGATTCACAAAGTTCAAAATAAGCAATTAGGTAGTTCTATTGCTAGGTATGAAGCACAAAGGCACATCTAACAAATCCATTGAGGGAAAGAAGAAAGAATTGTAGCATCAAGAGAATCCCCTAATGCTATGTATATTGTTGAGAACCTCAGTGTAGAGGATGAGGAATACTTGATTAACTCATTGAAAGGATTCTGGGATTTTTTTTTCTTAGAACTACATTGATCTTAAGGGTATACCAGCAAAAGTTCTCATTCACACAATTCCTCTTAAAGATGATGCCAAGCATGTCAAAGCAATGACCCTATCCTATAAACCCTCAATACACCCATCACATCAGAGAAGAGATTGATAAGTAACTAAAAGCATGATTCATCTATGAAATCAAGCATATTGACTGCATATCATTGATCTAACTAGCCAAAGGCCAATCCACTTTTGACTGTGTTTTCAAGACAACTCATGTGAGTTGTTGCACTAGTTAGATGGAATTGAACATTAAGACCACTCACTTTGACTAACCTTCCAAGCGTTTACCATACTCTTTCACAATAGTCCCACTGAAAATGTACAATTTCTATACACAAAAGTAAATCTACTATATTCCATTTACATTTATGCATCTAGTGTTCTACTACGTATAATAACACTTAGCTAGGTCAATAGACATGCATTAGAACTCTAACCCAAAGCTAACTATTGCTTCCCCCCATCTTGTAGGGGGGCAGCTCTTATTTAGTATTCTTGTGTCGCTTTGCAATCATTTATCCAAGGATTTGCTTTGCTGAGCTTTTGAAATAACGTTTCAAAAGCTCAACAAAGCTTTGATAGACAAAGCTTTGTCTAAAAAATAAATCTATTTAAAATTTTGATAAGAATGTTTTCTTTCAATTCCTTCAATTAAATGGCAAGCAAAGAAAAACAATCTCATTTTTCACTCTCGAACATATACACACAAAGTTTACTTTTAAAACTAATTTTTTCCCTAAATTAATAATTTATTCTATTGGCCCTCCTCTCTTTCTTATCTTAATAATTATGATATTATAGAACTAATTTATTGCATTTAATTGTTGGTGCTAAGGGTTACCCTTACGCCACTACTTTATTTCTTTTACAAATAAGTTTCAAATAACATGAAAATCCTTTAATATTTAAAATATTTTGTTAGTATTGACTTATAAATAGATCATCTAATAAGATATGAAACACAGTTCAAACCTTCCTAACCCTCTTATTTCATTGTTTGAACACACAAGAATGTAGTAACAAATGGTTCAATTTTCCTGTTACAAAGATTTATGTGTTTAGTTTTACTTAAAATATTAGATTTAATTGTCAAAATATTATTAAATTTTAATAAAATTATATAAAACTATAACTTTATTTATTTTCATTTTCATAAAATTTTAACTATTTATGAGCCATTTTTATACTTTTTATATTATAAAAGTGCAAGTTTCACTTTAAAAACCTTAGTTTTTTATCTTTAAAAATAATAACTTAAATATATAAAAAATACAACATTCAACAAGTATGCATTCTCTATTTCTCAATGAATTTTCCAAGGTATGTTTAAACCTAGTTTTATGTATTTGTCTCATTTTTTAATTTCCAAAACATTTTTAAACAAGTCCAAAAAGTATATTCAAAATGCATAATTAGGTTTTATTGCATAGATACAAAATATATAATATGGAGAATTGATATTTTTCCATATTCATAATTGATAAATGAATATTACACTTAGAAATTATGTGTTTCATAGTCGTGTCTTTGTAGGTCCGTCTTCCACAAACAATCCAATAAGGAATTTGGTTTATTAGCACTCCAATAAAATATTTCCTTGTTTCTCCACCATTTTATACTTCATATTTTAGCCATTATGCTTTGTGCATATGAACCAAGTGAATTTTGACTAAGCTTACACTATAAAGGTTGAAGAGAATAATAGATTAAATGCTCCCTCTTCTATCAACTAATTAATGACTCGGATAAGTTACTCATGAATATATATGTGGATCACCTGGGTTTAAAATAAGTCATTTTAAAATACCATTTTTAAATATTTTTTACATACAGAAAGATGTAATATAAATGCATTATTTATAGATTGAATAGAAAATATTTATGTTTTATTTAGGAAAAAATAAAAGATAAGGATATTTATAAATAGACCTTAAATGCATGTGATGTAGAGGATATACATATAATAACTTCCCTGAGATCAATGATGGCCTCCGTGAATGCTTGGGGTTGAGGGGAATTGACTACACTTAGAATGATAAGAGTAGGGTAGCGATTAGAGGCAGAAAATTATTACTTATTAGAATGATTGGTGAGATGATTATCATTTAATAGGAGATGATGGCAATGACCATAGTCATGGAGAAGGTGATGTTCATGAAGGCATTGATGAGAAAAATGAAGCATGGATGATGCAAATCATAATGCTAGTTCATGGTGGCCCTCAGTATTGCATTCTCTCCCCCTTCTAGTCTTCCATGATGGCGCCCTCCTACTTATGACCTCTCTCATCATGTTGATGCAACGACCTCCTCTCCCCAAACATTGTGATGCTTTTTTTGAAAATCCTAAAAACCTCTAAGTTGTTATGCATTGACTAGTTTTTGAAAACCTTGTATAGGACTTTGGTTGATGGTTATTGATTTGCATAGCCAATAAAACATCAAATTTTTTATACCCTAGGATTTTTTTGTCCTTTGTAATTTCTAAAGCCTATAAGCTTTATTGTCAAGCCTATAATCATATATTGTTGAGATGGCAGGCTCAACATGTGCAGACATTGATGATGGACCGCCTCCTTAGATGGATCTGCATGTCTACACTTAGTACATCGATGGTCATTATGATCCTCACATGGCCACTAACTTATCACTTATTATATTTTATTTATTACATCTATCTATAACTGGCATAGTTATAGGGCTAATCGATAAACATAGTCAATTATGCATTGTTTGACTAAGTAGGTTGCTTTCCTTTATATTATATATTTTCTATCCTTTGTGTACATTGTATTATGTATGACAGAATAATAAAAAACTAACAAGAAAGCATTTTACATCCATCTCTCTTCTTGTGTTCTTGAGTGAGCATCCTCTTGTGTATATGGTGTGTGCTTGTCAATTTAGCTCAAGCAAGTCTCCCCACCACGCAATTCATAACATGATATTGGAGCAGTACCGTTGAGAGAGGCTAGTTTTGAAGACTGAAGTGAAGGAGAAGAAGCAAGGATTTGAGATAGTAAGCAACATGTAAGAAGCTCGATCTTTATTTTGCTCTTTCTCTTTGATAGTGCTGGAGGTGGCACCAAAAGTAAGGTAGAGTGAAAGTATCATGATTCTATGAGATTTAGTATGCAAGCAGAGCATTGTATATTCTTTAGATAAGAACTTTAGGGATTGCTTACTGATTTTTTTGTCATCTAAGGCCATTTTGGGCCCTGCTTTAGACCTATAAGGTTGTAGACAATAGTTTCGGGGTATGCTGTTATTTCGGTTGTGTCAATCAAAAGTGGATAAACATGTTAGAAATTTAGAATCTGTAAGTCATGAGGTTTTTTCTAGGAAGTAAACACAAGTTTTATTTGCAAACACATTACAAATTACATATGATCTTGAGCACAATGAAAGAGACTATGTGGTATGTTGTTGTGCACTTGTAAAATGTTGCAAAAGACTTGCTTGTTGTTTGCATCAATTTTGTGAAAATAGCATAAAACAATGGAAACCCTATCACTGAGAATATGAACAATAATAACTATCCATCATAAAAGTTTTGTGAGACAAATTTCATTATTGAAAAATGTCTATATGAGTTTATTTCTCTTGAAGAAAGGGAGCCAAAGCTAAGTAATTGTGCGATTGTAAAAGAATTAAAGGGTTGGAAATAATAGAATGCAAAAGACAAAAAGTTTGTGTATTGGCTATTTGCAGTCATTGATGATACTATGTTGAGACATATCAGAAATGTAAAAACTTTACATATAAGTTGGATAATTTGTGAGAATATGTTTTTAGTAAATATAAATGCACAGAAGATTCAACTCAAGCAAGAGTTGAATACTTTGAAGAAAGGAAAAATATGTGTTAATGAGTATGTTTTGAAAGTGTGAAGCATTGGAGATGCCTTAGTAGCTATTGATACAATGCTTCATCATGATGATTTGACTTCGTCTACTTTGGGTGGCCTTAATAATGAGAATGTCTGAAAATTATTTGTTACTTTTGTATTTGTACGAAAGTTGTTTCCAATTTTTTATGAGTTGGTCTCTCTCATGATCTCACTGAAGAGATCAAGATGCATACCAAATCATGTAAAAAAAGTGATGAACATGTCCAAGTTTTTAACTCAAGTTCAAGAAGAGGATGTGAAAAATTCTCTTGAAGAGGCTATGGTATGGGACATATTGGTGACAAACAACAAAACAGATTAAGTTAGCACTTTGGTGAAATGCAGGTTTTAGGAGACCCTGGAAACTTTAGAGGTAGAGGGAGCTCTAGTGGAAGAGCTAGATGGCACAACAAAGGTTCTAGCAATTCTAATATTGTTTATCATTGTTGTGGCAAAACTGATCATATCATAACCTATTGTTATACTAAGAAGAATGATATTCATAGTGATAAATTATAGTAAGAAACTATGCATAACATCATTTTGGGGAATATGGGAATTTCTCGTAAGTTTGGGACACGTGGTCAAATCTTTGGATTTATCATAACTTGAACACTATAACTCCAAATCGAGCACTGTATAGCTCAATAAATTCCATTTTTCAAGTGCTTTTCAATTATAGGTCATATTATATGGTTTTAAGAAACTTGTGTGCATGTTATTCCAGTGCCACCTTTTTAGTATTCAAAAATTAGAAATTCAAACTCACTAATATTATGGTCAATGTTTTCATGAAAGAATGACGACAAAAGTGAGCATTCTTTTATTATGCAACATATGATGAATGCTATTATAAGAAATGAGACATATGATTATATATGTATGTTAATTCAGATATATCTAATCATATGGCCAGACATATTTAATGGTTTAGAGAGATGCAAGATTTACAAAATCTAGGTTATGTGCAAATGGATGATAATTCATGCCACCAATTTTACACATTAAAAAAGTTTCATTGTCCTTTCATGATGGTCACACAAAGAGTTTTTCAAATGTATTATATGTGTCATCCATCATAAAGAAACTAGTGTCTATTAGTCAAATGGTAGAGCAAGGGCTATATGTTTGATTTAATGCAAAAGGTTGTTTTGTGCAAGACTATAATGATAAGTGTAAATTGGTCGCAAAAGAAAATAAAGTGGATTGCATGTTCAATTTAGATGCTAGAACTTATGCTATGAATGTTACTATATATACTAAAGGCAAAGAACGATTGCACACATTGAAATATGTTACAAATGCATTGGATATACAAATATACAAATGCTAAAATTAATATAGTGCAAAGGGTTGGTTACAAGATTGTGTACTTTAGAGTTGCAAAATTTCATAAAGTGTATGAAGTATATTAGTTTGGTAAGCAAGCAAAATGACCTTTTTGCATGATAGAGATGTGAGCAAAAATATACTTGATGTTGTTTATATAGATTTTAAGAGGTCTACACAAAACATATCTCTTAGTAGCATTAATTTTTTAATAATGATTATTGATGATAGTTCAAGAAAGTTATGGGTGTATTTCATGAAGGAAAAGAGTGATGTGAGCACACCAAAACTTTCAAGATTGTTGTTGAAACAAAAACATGCCTGAAACTTAAGTACTTGAGGTTAGATGGAGGAGGAGAGTATCTCTCTAATGATTTCAGTGACTTATTGAGGTCTCATGGAATAAAGAGACAATTTACTTACATGTATATCTCATAGCAAAATGGAATTGTAAAAAGTAAAAATAGACATATTGCAAACATTGTACATGCATGGTTAGAAAAAATTTACCAAATATTTTTGGTCTGAAACTATTCATACTAATATCTATATTATGAACAAAACAGACCCAAGTGTAGTTCATGGAATAATCCCCGAAGAATGCTTTATAAACAAGAAGCTTGGTGGGTCACACTTAAAAGTGTTTGGTTATATTATATATATTTATGTGCTAAATGAGCTGTGAAAGAAACTTGATCCAAAGGTTTAAAAATGTATTTTTATTGGATACTCAAGAAAGAGTGTGGCTATTATAACCCTGTCACAAGTGAGTTTAGAGTGAGCAGTGATGTTATTTTTTATGAGATGACCAATTGGTATGTATCTAGTGGTGATAAATTGGATGATAATGATGGTTATGTATAGATAGAAAAGCAAGAATCACAAAGCCTTAGTGGACTAAAAATATTATCTGATATTGCATCTACAATTAGCCCTTGGTCTGGAAGGCTAAGGAGCAATTCCACATCTTTAGGTGCATCTACTAGTGTTGTAAATAATGACAAAGGGAAAAAGAAAGTGTGAGATGGCAATGATACATTTGCTAGTCATTTGAGGTTTGATGGAGATTCTAGTGGTTCAAAGAGTTTGGATGATGAGCTTGGTATTCCTTCAGTTAGGACACTGTGTGTACAAAGAGCACATGTAGTGTAAGACTCCACTAAGTAATCCAGTGATATGCAAGTCTAGAAGGGTTAGATACCCTATTAAAAGATTTGGTTTTGAATGTTATATAGCTCACCATTATGCTTATACGCTAAAGGTGGTTGAGGATGTTGATCCCATTTGTTTTGAAGTTGCTGTTGACCATGCTCATTGTGATATAGCAATGGATGATGAGATGGCTACATTATTAGAGGCAAATAAGACTTGGGATCTAATACCGTTGCATAAGGGAAAGAAAGTTATTGGTTGTAAGTGGGTTTAAAAAAGTAAGCATAATGGAGATGGTCCTATTAGTAAGTATAAAGACATGTTGGTTGAAAAAGGCTATGCTCAAACATATAGCATAGATTATAAAGAGACATTCAGTCCAGGTGCTAGGATGGAATTTGTTAGATGTGTGATTGCTTTGGTAACAATCAAAGATTGGATTTTGTAGTAAATGGATGTAAAGAATGCCTTCTTGCATATATGGATCAATCAAAAAGTTATAAGGATTTAGGGCATCCCATATACATGTGTAGGTTAAATAACGTGCTCTATGGGTTGAAAAAAGCACCTAGAGCATGGTTTGACAATATCACAGAGTATCTTGTCAACGTTGACTTTTATATTTCCAATGCTAATCACTCACTTTATGTAAGAAAGGAAGATGCAAGTTTGGTCATCATAGTCATCTATGTAAATGACTTGGTTATTACATGTAACAGTGATACTAGGATTGCTAAAGTCAATAACCTTTTGAAAAAGAAATTTAACATGAATTATTTGGGTGAGCTAAAGTACTTTCTTAGTGATGATGATATATGACCATCCCAAAGCTAATATGGATTTGGCATGTTGTCCAAGTATGCTATGACAACATGTAAACCTCTTTTAGTGCCATTCGAGCAAAACGTAAAGTTGAGTGTTGATGTTAGGGATGAGATAGAAGATCCTATTTTGTTCAAGAGGATAGTAGGGAGTTTTCTTTACATGAGTATCATAAAGCTATACTTGAGTTTGGTTGTTGTCGATGTCTCACAGTTTATGCAAATGCTTAGAAAGCCTCATTTGGATGTAGTTTGTGAAGTCCACTTTGTATTATGGACTTTTTTAATGAGGCAAGTAAGGATATACAGATGTTTGGATACACAAATGCAGATTAGGTTGGTAACATGTTTGGCAAAAGAACTACCAATGGATTCATGTTTTCCCTTGGTAGTGCATCATCTACGTAGAGTAGCAAAAAGTAACCTACAATTGCTTTATCTAAAATAGAGGTTGAGTATAGAGGTGTTGTTATGGTAGCATGTGAGGTGTATGGTTGCAAATATTATTTGGTGATTTGGATGTGCAAGGAGATGGTCTAGTTGTCATTCATTGTGACAACAAGAGGAGCATACAACTAGCTAGAAAGTTAGTGTTTCATGCTAAGACAATACACATTGAGGTGCATTATCACTTTATGAGAGAGAATGTACTTGTAGGTGATATTGACTTAGTATATGTTAGCACATAGGATTAGATAGTTGACATTTTCACAAAGGCATTGGGTGTAGAGAAGCTTTAAAAATTTCAAAGCAGGTGATATTGACTTGATATATGTTAATACATAGGATTAGATAGTTGACATTTTCACAAAGGCATTGGGTGTAGAGAAGCTTCAAAAATTTCAAAGCTTACTTGAAGTTGCAAAGATACAGTTGAGCTTGAGAGAGAGTGTTGAGATTAGAAGCTCAAAATGTGTGGACATTGATGATGGTGGACTGTCGAGTCAGATGGGTCTATATGTCCACACTTAACATGTCGGTGGTCATTATGATCCTCACATGACCACTGCCTTAACACTTATTATATTTGGTTTGTTGCACCTATCTATAGTAGCTGGCATAGTTATAGTGCAAGTTGATTAGTATAGTATGTTATACATCTCCCTTCTTGTGTTCTTGAGTAAGCTTCCTCTTATGTATATGATGTGTGTTTGGTGCAACATCTTAAACAAGTCCCCCCACCATATAATTCCAACTCATTGGATGCTTGAGTACAAGTCCATTCAACTACATAAGCATATTCTCTAGGATGCACAAATAGTCATGAGGTTTCCTATCAATGGGCCCTGGTGTGAGTTTTGGGTCCTTTCCATCAACATGTTCAATGAGAGGTGAGGGGTATGGGGTGAGAGTAGGCTTCTTTACATCAATGAGAAATGAGGAAGAGAGTATACTCTTCCTTGTATATACATATGATTATACTTAGTTCTATGACCTCTTCTACTTATGTATTTATATATACAAGTATACATGTCTCTTTTTTATTTGTATTGTGAATGTTTTAAGATGGGAGAGATGAGAGAATGTGTGCGATCACAATTTACAAGCAAGAAACAACACTCTAAACATGTAGAAGAGGAAGGAGTGATCTACCACATGTCTTGGAATTTTACCTCCCCCCTCTTTTGGAGCCAAGGGAACCATTAGATTTGCGGTCTGAGCAACAAAGAAGAAGCTAGTGTTTGATGCATGTTTTTCGTCTACAAGGGAGCTCCATGAGATCTAATGCTTAGATATTGCTTTTGAGTAGTACTAGACAATGAATTTGTTTATCTTATTAGGTTCTATCAATACATAGTGCTTTGATTCATTGTGCTTTGTTTTTATCTTGTGTACCTCTTGTCTACTGTTTTTCTTCTCTTTTATCTCCTATTCTCTACTTCCTTCTCTCATTGATCCCCAATGGATACAACCTTTCGACTAAAACCCTTCCGACATTGGTGAACCCAATGTGAAAGGTTGTTAGAAGAAAAGATAGGATGGGAGAACCTTCAAGCACAATTTCTAGTGACCTTTTGCAGCAATTAATGTAGAATATGAACATGCTTATGCAGGTACAACAACAACAACAAGTGATGCAAGCTTCTACTCAAATAGAAACTATTGTGATAAATTCTCTCCAAGCAGTTGAGCGTGAGATGAAGTTGTTTAATGGCAGGAATGTATATGCATATTTTCATATGCTCAAAAGATGGAGTTATTTAGGGTGGCTCAACTTGCATGGAGCTAGTATTTTGTATGCATCAATGTACATGAATTGAAAGCCCAAGTTACTAAATTATACATGCAGGATGTTGACTAGGTAGCTTTCAAGAAGACACTCAGGGAAGAATTTTACATTGAAGACACTAGTTTGATTACTTGCAAGACATTCTAGAAGTGGATTCTACAACCCAATAAGGGTCTTGTGGCTACAAAGTTACTAAGAGAATTTGAAAGTTAATTTGAGCAATTAGATCTTGCAAAACACCAATCTCTTGCAAGTTTAAAAATTGACTTGTTTCTACAAGTAACAAAATCCTAAGCTTCAAGTTATGCTTAATGATTTGTTAGAGGATCAAACTATAGAGATAGGACTTAAAACATAGTGGAGGCATGTTAAGGAAGCTATTATTACTACACTGGTGAAAAACATAGAAGAAGAGAAAGATTGCATGTATCCAGCTTGCCCATTGTTATGGGAAAAACAGTTGATCTATCCAGTAAGCCACCCACTTATATGGCTAACCTTATGCCTTCACCTGTTATTCTCACTGTTAGAGAAGATGTATTAGATGAATTGGTCAAAGGCATGTGGAATATTCAATTGAAGGTTGCAAAAATGGATGAGAAAGGACAAGAGGAAAGGGGATGGGCAGCAACCCCTAAACTAGGAAAAATATATATGTGGTGTGATAGTTTGTAACATGAAAGGAAGGATTGTGCTACTTATCATGAGGCCTTGGTATGATAGCTCATCTTTTGGAAAGATGGAAAGATCCATGCATAAGAAATATGATTGCCTCTTGCTTTGAATTTTGAAAAGGGAGGTATGCAAAAGTTATCAAAAGACTTGGCTATTCGAAATGTTTATGTGGCTGTATATGCTTCTACTTTTGGTCTACAATTGTATAGAATACCTGGCCAAGTGATGGTTGGTCCAAAGGCTACAATGTAGACACATGCTTTGCATGCAGGTGAAAAGAGAAAAGTTATTGATAGTGAAATGTCTCATGCTGGGCAAGACATTCGTGACATAACTAGCTGGGAATCACCGGTAGATGCATATTTAGTATATGCATATTGATAAAAGGTGCAAAACATGGATGTACTTGTGGAAGAGAAATTATGGAAGAGAAATGAAAGAGAGATGAAGATAACGCTGGGACATCTAAAAGAGTGACAAGAAGAAGTGTAGATCAACCTAAAGCTACAAAGTGGATCAACCTAAAGCTACAAATTAGCCACCTCCCAAGCATGTTATGGAAGTGGTTGGTCAGGAGAAAAAACATGATAGCAAATAAGAGGAAAAAAAGAAGGGCAAGTAGCCAAGATATAAGCTACAGTTTGATATTGAAACAGCCACGAATCTTAAGAAAGTTCTTGAAGAATGGATCTTAAACAGGTGGGTGGAATTCACCTTGGGAGAGGTGCTTGGCATTGCCAAGTGGAAATTTCATGATGAAATCATTGACATAATTAAGAGGCAGCGTTAGTTTCTTGGTGATATCACTAGTGCATTGTTGTAATTTGAAGAGGAAACTAATTTGTTGGATATTTGGGTTGAATATGAGCATGATGTAAGTGTTGGTTTATCTATGTAGGATGTTGCTAATCAGTGGAGAACATGTGGAAAAGAGAATAAAGTGGTTGAAAATGATGCCATGAGGCATATTCCACAGTGGATTCCGTGAGGTTTTGAGGTGGATTCCGTAAAATTATATTTGTTGCCGAGGCTCATACACAAGGTGGATTCCTTATGCCAAAATTCGATGGGGACGCCTGTCCTTTTCGGACGTCTTGTTAATTTAATGTGCAAGTGGGTGATTCCATAGCAGGTGATTCCGCAAAATACATATTTAAATTAATGGATATTTATGGGTTTAGAGTGCACACTCCTAATAAATTAAGGTTAGAATTGAGTTCTAACCAATTTATTTATTTTGTAGCTAAAGACTGCTAGGTATTCACTTTTTTCAATTTAATTTAATTATTTTCTACCAATTGTGAATGCTTCAGTTGATGTGTAGAGCAGGCAACAATGGCGTTGGGAAGCACTAGGCGATAGCGTGTATTCAAGTTATTTAGAAGAAATTAACATTTTTGATGGGCGCGCATCTTAGGCGTGGCGCCAATATTTCTTTTGACGTGCTTATTTATTGAAGTGCCTGATATTTATTTATTATTTTGTATGCGCATGGATGCATTATTTAAATATTTGTTATTGGACATTGTATTTGAGCACAGCGCTACTCTTTGGGTGCCCAATCGCTTTAATTCTTTAGTGAGACAAAAGCAAATACAAAAGCTAAAGCGTGCTAATTGTAAATTGGGCTGTTTTTTTAGCTTGGAGATGAATAATATATCAAATACATGCTTTGTGGAGCGTTCACACAAGGCATGGGGGGAGATTGTACCCAATTAGTTTTTTGCCTCATGTCGTGCAAGTCTTCTCTCTTGTTTTTTTGTGCAAAAGTAGAGTTCTTTTGTTCTTGGGGACCTTCCAACGCTCACTACGTATGCATACAACATCGGATCTATGCACCAGTGGTATCAGAGCAAAGCGGAGATCGAGGGCTTTCAATCGCTTACCATCTCACGTGAAGGCGGAGCTCCTGGAATGATTGAGGTTTTTAGTCAGTCTAGCAGCAATTTGTCAATACCATTGTATTCCTGGCGGTGAAGAACCCCCTGCTATGCTGTTGGATCGCGAAGAATCTCTCCCAGGAAGTAGAGGACCACCTCTGAAGATCTTTTGTAAGTCTCTTTGTTACAGAAAACAGAGAAGATTAAGCTTTGAGTTAAAAGCTTAATAATCTTTATTTAAAAAGCTTAGCTTCAAAAACTTTTCAAAACGTTGGGTGAGGATGTCTTTGTTGGCGATAATTGCGCTGACGGCATGCTGTCGTCATGATTGACTAATTTAAAATCATTAAGCTTTAACTAAAGATTAAGGTTATTAAATTTTCTAAAGACTAAAGCTTCTAAGCTTTACACAAAGGCTTTGATTCAATTTTATGCCCCTCCCATAGTGGTTGTTCATATACAGTTAGTCCTGAACGGGTTTTGACTTCCATCAAAGCCCCTGTTCACACCTGTGGACTGGCAATTCCAGCAAACAAGATTGCTACATGCAGACTACATGCACAAATATCCTTTTGGAAGAAGACCGTGATATCAATTTCAGTATCCGCAAAGAAGAAATACTGCAAAAAAGTCTTTTTTTTAAAAAAAACCTTGTAAACACAACTATTTCATTTCAATCGTTTGTTTCGCATGAAATTCATTGTCCCCCATACCAAGGCCATAAAGGAATTATTTCTACTTTGCGTACATTGATTGAGGATTTTTATTGGCCACACATGGAATCTGATGTATCTAACTTTGTATCTAAATGTTTAATTTGCCAAAGAGTTAAACGACACCCTGGTAAACAATATGGTTTATTAATGCCTTTACCAATTCCAGAACGACCATGGGAACAGATCTCAGTGGATTTTATCATTGGTTTGCCTAACACTAAAGCTAATCATGATATGATTTGGACTATTGTCGATAGGTTTAGCAAACAAGCATATTTCATTCCATGCAAGAAAACGCTAACTGCATCTCAAGCTGCTCAATTGTTTTTGAAAACTGTTTTCACTAATCATGGTTTGCCAAAAGTTATTATTTCTGACTGTGATTCTAGATTTTGCAATAATTTTTGGGTTACTTTGTTTGCTAATTCAGGAACAAAGATTGCTTTTTTATCTGCATTTCATCCTAAAACAAATCGGCAAAACAGAAGCTACTAACAGTACCATTTTAGATCTTTTGCGTGCATACACAATTTTAAAACCACAAACATGGGATACACATTTACATTTACTTCAATTTGCATACAATAACACACCACATACAACTACACAGAAAGCATAATTTGAAATTATTTATGGATATAGATTACCTACACCTATTACATCATTGTCAAACAAAGTTCAAGCTGCTGATGATATTGCTAACATGCATGCTACTATTTTTTATGAAGTTAAAGATATGATTGCGAAAGCCCAACAATCATACACAAAACAAGCCAACAAGAAAAGAAAAGCTATTAGTTTCAAAGTTGATGAGTATGTTTGGTTACATACTGAAAAGTGAAGGTTACAAAGTGTTGATGACAAACACCCTGTTGTAAAGTTAGCTCCTAGATTTTATGGACCTTTCAAGATCATTCACAAAATCAATGACAATGCATTTAAACTAGAATTACCACAACACTGGAAAATCCACAATACTTTTCATATTAGTTTTTTACGACCTTTTAGAGGCCAATTACATGTACATCCTGTCTATGAAAACCCTCATTTTCTAGAAGAAGAAATTGAATTCCTTGAACCTGAAACTATTCTAAATACTGACTTTATGACCACTAGAACTGGCCATGGATATTCTAGATATTTGGTTAAGTTTAAAAATCATCCTGTTGAAGAGGCCCAATGGATGCACACTCAAGACCTAACTGCTTACTCTTCACTCCTGGCTCCACATTGAGCTAATAGCAATTGAGGACAATTGCTATCCCACCCCGGGGGTATGATGCTAGGAGGCATATTCCACGGTGGATTCCATGAGGTTTTGCAGTGAATTCCGTAAAATTATATTTGTTGTCGGGGACCATACACAATGTGGATTCCTTGTGTGAAAAGTCGATGGGGATGCTTGTCCTTTTCGAGCATCTTGTTAATTTAATGTGCAAGTGGGTGATTCCATAGCGGGTGATTTCACAAAATACATATTTAAATAAATGGATATTTATGAGTTTAGAGTGTGTACTCGTAATAAATTAAGGTTAGGATTGAGTTCTAACTAATTTATTTATTTTGTAGCTGAAGATTGCTAGGTATTCACTTTTGTCAGTTTAAATTTATTAATTTCTAACAATTGTGAATGCTTCAGTTGATGTGTAGAGCAGGCAACGGTGGCGTTGGGAAGCGCTAGACGATAGCATGTATTCAAGTTATTTAGAAGAAATTATCATTTTTTATGGGTGTGCATCTTAGGCATGGTGCCAATATTTATTTTGACGCACTTATTTATTTAAGCGCCTGACATTTATTTATTATTTTGTATACGCATGGACGTACGATTTAAATATTTATTATGGGACATTGTATTTGGGCACAGCCTGACTCTTTGGGCATCCAATCGCTTTAATTCTTTAGTGGGACAAAAGCAAGCACAAAAGCTAAAGCGTTCTAATTGTAAATTGGGCTATTTTTTGAGCTTGGAGATGAATAATATATCAAATACATGCTTTATGGAGCGCTCACACAAGGCATGGGGGGAGATTGTACCCAATTAGTCTTTTGATTCATGTCATGCAAGTCTTCTCTCTTGTTTTTTTGTGCAAAAGTAGAGTTCTTTTGTTCTTGGGGGCCTTCCGATACTCGCTACGTATGCATACAACATCCGATCTGTGCACCAAAAAATGCATGGTGGAGTAAGGCAGATGCAACAATATGGGGAAGAGACTCCAGGATTTATTCCTCGAATTCATTACACAAGAAATCACTAGGCTGCCAGGGCTACCACTGAAATGGTAGTGAAAATAGAGAGTGTGTGAAACTCCTTGTGTTTCTTTGCTTGAACATGGGTCTAAGATTAATGTCATTGAGCATGTATTATATGAGAATGGTGCATGGCATGTGGACACTGATCTTGTTTGGCATATGAGGACTGTAAATAATTCTTTGGGAGAGCTCTATGCTGCATGTCCTAATGTAAAAGTAATGATTGGTGATGTACAAGAAGAGCAACACTTCTTTGTGCAAGATAGTTCCTCATATGCGATGATTTTGGGACAGCCCTATATTACAAGAGTGCATGGAAACAAAGGTGCTTGATGATGGTTCTTCTTATGTAAGAGTCAAAAGTAAGGATGGGAGGAAAGCATTTCAATTTCTTATTGTTTGTTTTAATCATCCTAGGAATCAAAATATGCTTTGAGAGTCTCCTTTGCCTCCAAATGCAAGGGAATTCAAAGACCCATATTTTCATTGAGTACTATTGTAATCCGAGGCTACAATAGTATTGTTTAGAGGATGTACTCGCCTCTTGTTGGAATGAAGCATGTATGTACTATTGGTTATTCTCAATTTACAGCAATTAGTTCATGTTGGTTTAAGCCTATGGAATGAAACAGGCTACTAAGGAACTAAGAGCACTGGGGTTGTTAGTTGAAAATGAAGGCATTTCAGGTATCTTTTTGGGCTAAATATTAATGACACTATGGCTGAAATTTAAAAAATTGTACATGTAGAAAGTGAGGCTAAAAATAGAGTGTTGTCAGTATGTTCTTTATATACATGATATTATAGCATTGTTTTCTTAGCAGGAAGGGTTACAATGGCTTGAAGCACTTGTGGAGACAAAGTATAAGATGATTGACAAAAAGGTGAAACTAGTTGCTTTGTTGCTTCCACCGAAAAGTGAGGGTTTGTATGAAAAAGTATCAAGGTAGCCAACCTTATAGGATCCTAAAGATATAGGTCATTAGTTTATAGCTAAAACATTATAGGAATTGAAAGTTGGTGCAGAAGGGTTTCTTTTGCCTACTCAAAGAGACTGTTTTATGTAGATGTTGGCTAGGCATGGAAAAACATTTGCATTTCAACCAATTGAAATAGGTTGTGTGGATCCGAATGTTATCTCTCCTATGGTAATATTTACTATGCCACATATGCCATGGAACTTGAGGCCTATTCCCAGTACCTAAAGCTTACTTGCCAAAGCTAATGGATTTGCTAAATGAAAAGATTCGCATGAAGATCTTGTTGCCCTCTTCAACCCCATACTCAAATCGTTGGTTTACTGTGCCAAAAAATAATGGGGCTTTGAGATTTATTCAAGATATATAGTCGGTCAATAAGGTGACCATAAGAAATGTGGGTGTAGGTTCTGTGGTTGATGAATTTGCAGAGGCTTTTGCCAGGTAGAGCAATCTATTCTTTGGGTGACCTTTACTCCGGATATGATCATTTCCATCTTGCAATTTTTGAAAATAAGGATATCACAACCATGAAGACTCCCTTGGTGTTAGTACGGATGTGTACTCTCCCGCAAGGTGCAATGAACTTAGTGGCCCACATGACAAATGCCATGTACAAGGTACTCATGGATTTTATACCACGATTGACAATGCCCTTCTTGGATGATGTTCCAATCAAAGGGTGTGCATTGGATGATAAGAATGAAGAGATGGATGCTTATGGGTGCAGACAATTTGTTGCAGACCATATTGTTGATTTTGAATGGATTTTGATGTGTCCAGAAGAGGTGCATTTAACTATTTCTGAACAAAAGTCAATCATTGGAGTTTAAGAGGTTTTGATTATTGGCCATATGTGTGGCCCCTATGTGCAAAGACCATCACCAGCAAAAACAGATGGGATTAATAGAATGCAAGATGTATGCATGAATGTATCTAAGGTGGCTAGATTCTTGGGTGCATGTGTGTTCTATTTGATATGGATCCCTTACTTTGCACATATAGCCAATGCTCTATATCAACTCTTGAGGAAAGGTCAAAGATTTCATTGGGAAAGGAAGCATCAAAAAGCAATGAAGAAATTGAAGCAGTTCTTAAAATATGCTCCTACATTGAGAAAGGCTAATTATTCACATAGAAAGCCTATCATTATTACTATTGATACAAGCCCAATTGGGATTGGATGAGCAATTGGCCAAGATGTTGAGGAAGGGTAGAGCTATGCATTTTTTTTTAGTGATAAAGTACTACAATTGAATGACAGAGAAGGTATCCACGTGTAAAAATAGAATTATCGCGAATTGTGATAGCCCTTAAATGTGATAAGGAGTATTGTATGGGTCCTCTTGTGGTCATTGAGATTGATTTTTTTTTGGTATTGGGTATGATTACTAGTTGTGCTACCTTGGACATTGCTATGCTTTGGTGGATTGCATACATCAAATCTTTGAACCCTAAATGTCAGTATATTGCAGGAAGAGATAACCTAGTGGTAGACATGTTATCTCGGGCACGCTATGAGAATGAAGATGGGATGATGGATGAGGAGGAAGAAAATGACTTTTTTGCAGCTAAAAATGATGTTGCAAGAGTGAATTTAGCAATGCGAGTTGCTATAGCACTAACAAAAGCTTGGACAGCAACAAGGAGAAGACACTTTAGATGTTATGTATATTATGTAGAAGTGTTTTTGAAAGACAAATATGTAGGAGAATGGCTAAGAATTGGTCAATACCTGAGTACATCAACAAAGAGAAATGAGTGGTCGGGTGAGGAGTTTAAGAAGATCAAGAGGAAAGCCTATGGGTTTTTCTTAAAAGATGGATACTTCTGGAAACATGCTAAGAAGAAACAAGGTATGCTATTGCGAGTTCTAGGTGACAAACCTTCACAAGTAAACATTATGCAATAATTTCATGAAAGCTTATGGGCTAGTCGTAGAGGTGTTTGGGTACTTTTGCAAAGATCAAAGAAAGATATTGGTGGCAAGGTATGTATAAGGATATTGCTCACTTTGTGGAAACATGTATGACATGTTAAATGTATTCATTTGTGAGACATCGAGATGGATTATAGCCCACATATCCCTTGTCTCTTTATTTTAAGTGGGTTGTGGATCTAGTCACAATGCCTACATGCCTTTGGCAAATGAGATATCATGTACTTGGCTGTGAAAACTTGACTAATCAAGTGGAAGGGAGAGCTCTAGTTACTAATACAACAAATGCAATGTGTACTTTTCTCTTAGAAGATATATTTTGTTAGGATGGTTGTGTGGGAAAATTTACTAGAGATAGGGGTGAGCTGGATGCAGATGAAGCCCATGATTTCTTTGTACGGCTGGGGATAGAGCTTGATTTAAATTTAGCTTATAGCCCTGAAGAAAATGGCAAAAGTGAAAGAGGTCATCCACCTATTATGAAGGCATTGACAAAAGCATGTGGAGAGAAGGTAAAAGACGGGCCATGATTGCTCCCTTATGCTTTGTGGGTTGATAGAATGACTCATAATGCTATTACAATATATATTCTTGATAAATTGATGTATGATCAAAAACTTATCATGCCAATAGAAGAGATGATAGTCACATGGAGTGTGCTACCTTCGGAAGAGGAGTTGAATCGAGAGGAGTTGTTGGCCTTACGTATTAGACATTTGGAAAGAAAGTCAGAAGACATAGAGGCAGTAGTTGCAAAGGACAAGAAGGATATAGAACAAGAAATGGTTTGACAAAAGACATAAATTGAGGCCAAGAACCATACAACATAGGCATTGGGTGCTAGTTTATGACAACAGTTTAGACAACTAGCATTGTGCCATGCATAAAGTCTCCAAACGATGGTTAGGACCCTATGTGGTAAGGCAAGTGTTTGATAATGCTACTTATGCATTAAATGAACTGGATGGAACATCCATAAAACTTTTGGTAGTATGGAAAAGAATCAAATTATTCAAGAGGCAAGAATCTACTACCTATTACTTTTTGAAATTGAAAGAAAATAGTGGTCGTGATACAAGGACTAGCCAAGAAGATGTGGAAGATGAATAAGCAAATAATATGGTTGCAGAAGATGAGGACTCAAAATCTGGTGACAATTAGGACTTTGGCACATACCGAAGGATATGCAGATTCAGAGGGAGTGGATGTCATGCCACTACACACGGGCATAGTGTGAAAAAACCTAGAGTGCATCATCATCCGGCTTTCTTATTAATCTAGAGGAGTCAATGTCATCATAGTCATTAGTGTTAGTGTCAATAGTATGGTTTGTTTCAAATTATGGGATTTTTGAACAACTTTAGCCTATTTTTGATATTTTGGATATTATCTTTGTAAATTCCTAAAAAGATGTAGAAAACTTCTAGAATAGGATGCAAAAAGCAAGTTGCTTTTTCAGCGAGTTTGGGAGATTTCATGCAAAAAGGATTGATGAAATCACACAGCACGCAATCGCAATTTATAGGCAGCAAACAATACTCTGAAGAATAGGGAGAAGGAGTGATTTGGAAAAATTCTGACCAGGTGTCTTGGAATTTTACCCCCTTTTGGAGCCAAGGGAACCATCAGATTTGCAGCTTTAGTAGCAAAGAATAAACTAGTGTTTGATGCACATTTTTGGTCTACAAGGGAGCTCTAGGAGATTTAATGCTTGGAGATTGCTTCTAAGTACTACCAGACAAGGAATTTGTTTATCTTCTCATGTTCTATCAATACATAGTGCTTTGATTCATTGTGCTTTGTTTTTATCTTGTGTATCTCTTGTCTATTCTTTTTCTTCTCTTCTATATCATATTCTCTACTTCCTTCTCTCTCTGGTCCCTAGTGGATACGATCTTTTGACTAAAATCCCTCTGACAATATATGTATTGATTCCTTTCCCATTCACATGCGAGGACGCATGGGAGTCTTGATTGTGCTGCACAACTTTCGGTTTACATGCAGTGCAATTGGGTACCTCCCTTTTTTCCACAGATTTTTTCATTAAAATAAACAAAATATTTAAATTTTTAAAAAACATCACAAAAACCAAAAATTTAAAAAAACACTAAAAATCCATTAAAAAGATTAAATAAATGGAAAATTTACTAAAAAATAGCAAGAAAAATAAAAAAACTACCAGGATTTTTGAGATATAAATCTAAATTGTAAATTCACATAAAAATTTTGAAAATTTCACAAAAACTTGAAACTTCTATGGAAAATCCTTGAAATTTCAAAACAATAGTACTTTTTTAAGACTTTCCAAAGATTTCAAAAAAATATTTACAAATTCTAACCATTTTTCTTCCTATTTGGTCATTCTCTACTACACATTTATATATTTATTTATAAAAAATAAAAATTCTAAAAATTAAAAATAAAATAAATTTAGAAACCCATGCATTCCCCCATCCTTTTGTTATTTCTTGTGTTGGTATTGGTTATTTGTTTTGATTGTTGAGGAGGTCGACTCTCTGCTAGTCAACCTATTGTTCTCTTGATCGTGGATTTTCTATTGGTGCAGATTTTTGGACGTGGGATTTACGCTCCTTGCCATCGTGTCATTAGAACTTGTGGGTGTTCACACACCACTAGGTTCTATTTCTTTTTCCTCCTTCACATGCACCATAATACAAAAATAAATTATAAATAAAATTAATCTGACCATTGCACCTACCAAATTAATAGAATGCACTCCATAAATTTTTAAATTGAAATCAACCCAACTATTAAATTGTAAAATGAGCCCCCACAATTGCACAACAACATGGCACAATAACCCACATAATTTTGTCAATTAAAATTAATCCGCTATTCATAATGCACATGTACAAGCACTACATACACATTAACTTGTAATTAAAATTGAATCCCTACCGTTACATATGCATACACTTTGTGCTAAACATCATGTAAATTGTTATAATAAAGTGCATTTGTAGAGACCCATAGTCAAGTCGAGTCAAATCTGAGTGGGTTTTGGGTTACAAAATATGACTCATTATGCATTAACGGAACCATTTAACAATGAATTGTTACTAATATCATGTGATAAAAGGAATTTGTATAGTCTTCATTCATTCACATCACCAAACCATAGATTGACAAAAAGCATTTACAGTGATGGTATTTTGTCAGTCTTATTAGTCTCAATTTATTCTATTTAGCAACAACCAATGGTTCTATTAAGAGTTTTTTTTAATTTGTTGGTATATTCAGCATCAAGGATGTAGCATAATTAAGATTATATTTGATTTGATTGCTTGACTACAAGGGATTAGGATGCATGTTTGTCTACGTATCATGAATCTTTCACTCGCATGTATATGTAGGTCATGTCAAATTTTTTTCATAGGATGTAATCTACTTGGGGAAGTTTGGTCCAATCATATCTGTGTTCTAGTTTTCTTCTTGATATTCATCTTCGTAGTAGTGGACTGTGTGGGTTTTGTAGGAACTCCCTCTTTTTCCTAATTTTTATGTGTGTGGGTGTTATCTCGTGTAGTTTGCATGGCATCTCCCTCCATCCCACCAATACTGGTTCAGCATGTCCCACTATAAGTCCATAACTACTCCCTCCTTTTAGAAGCTAATTGTATTCGTTGGGTGGCCTTCGTTAATTTTTTGCCCTCAAGTTTTTGCCTGTGGATGCGAAGCTTAGCTATTCCTTCTTGGTATCTTATAAGAAATATTATGGCTTGTTGTATGGCCGTAATTTCTACTTAGCTTTTGCTAACATCACCAAGGCATTGTTCTTACCCCTTTTTGCTTCCTTTGTGCTAGTAGTAAGCAATTGCTAATAGTAGAGGAGATTAACATTTCCCTTTTATAGGAGGAGACTTCAACCCTCTTGGTACTTAATAAAGTTATTAACAGTCCAAGAGTGTTAGTCACCCATATCTCTTCTCCTATATGAAAGTAGTTGTGTCAATTCATAAAAGATCGCTTCATGTCAGGCAAGCTTGTGTCCAAGTGTTTGTTCAAGAAATTATTCACTACATCTGTCAAGATATTTGAAGGTGTCAAGTTTAATGGGATATCATTTCTTTTGGCTAAAATGGACAAGCACTTCCAACATGTCAGGAAAGGTTCGCTTAGTAATGTGTCATACAGAACTTTTCTCCATAAGGTTATCACTCTTGCACCTCCTCTAGGTGGAGTGCTAGTACCTAATCCTATTCCTCTTCCACATTAAGCTCCACCTCATGCTTCCTCTCCTCATCCAATGCGATTCCTACTGGGTTCCCTCGTAAAAAAACATTTATGCATAAAGGGTCCTTTCAATCCTCCTTCTATTCCAGATCCTCATATAATGGAATCTATTCCCATCTTCCTTCTATTTTAGATCATCCTATAAAGGAATTTATTTCTGATGTTTCTAGTAGCTCTCTTCCCTCATTCATTTCTTGTATAAATCTATTTGTAGTCCAAAGGAATGGACAATTAGATTCACAGATCCCTTCCTCCTTTGCAGATAATGTTATCTAGTCCCATGATTTCACAATTGGTTTTTAGAGTCTAGCCTACTATGAAAACCTCAATCACTTCCTATCTTCATTCCATATAAGATAAGGTGGGCTCTCTAATGAGCCAACTTAGCAAGGATTTGGAGAATCTAGCCTCTAAGAAAGCTACCTTGAATGACATCCATATACAAATGAATCTGGATATAGCTTTAATGGATTCACAAAAAGCCACCATTAAAGAGTTGGTAAATAAGATCACTACTTTAGAGGAGGAGAATGTGTTAGTAACTAAAGAGAAAATTTATGCTCTCAAGGAGATGGTAGCATTAGCTAGTAAGGTTGGTATATGTGAGGGTTAGTTAAAGCACTCTTAATCACTACTTTAGAGGAGGAGAATGTGTTAGTAACTAAAGAGAAAAATTATGTTGTCAAGGAGATGGTAATTTTAGCTAGTAAGGTTGGTACATGTGAGGGTCTGTTACAACACTCTCAAGAAACTGTAGAGTCACAAAAAATTCTTATTAAACAACTCCACTAGTAAAGTAGCTACATTTTATGTTCCTCTTCTAGCTCTCACGGTATCTTTTGTAGTACTATCTTCTAAAGAGGAGTTTGACTAGTTATAAGAAAAGGCTAAGCTTTGTGATGGTTTCCCTCCTAAGATAAAATGCCTTCAACAATGCATGAACTGTGTTCAAGAAGATATTGTTCATTATGCTAAATTGGTATCACTTCCACCTTCTTTCTAAATAAAGTATAATAACCAATGCTTGGCTTTGTATATTTCTCTGAGTAATGTTGATTTAGAATCTCCAAAGGATGGGTGGCAAAATTTGTGGTTTACAAACTTGTTGAAATCTGTGTTTGATAGATTTGTGGACGAGTTGATTTCTCATAAGGCGCACTTACTTGTTTCATATATCTTAAAGAAGATTTGCAAATCCCTGATGGGAAGGACATGAAATTTATGTGAGTGATGTGATCTTATAGGCTCTTATGTATGTACATTCACTTGAGATGACTTTGGTAGATGGCTTGAAAATTTATCATCAATAGACATATTGGTGCAAAAGACATGCTTGGCATCTTCCTTTGGAGGATGGTGTCATGGATTCATGCTTTTGACAAAGTGTTTTTCATAAATCTAATATCTAGCCTCTATGCTCTCAAGTATTAACACGTATTGTGGATAATCCCTTGTTCACATGTGAATTCTTTCAAAATTTTAAATTGAATTGTTCTATTTATCCTTATGATTCCAATTATCTCCTTTCATATTCCCTCATTTCCTATCACACCTACCTTTGTATATTTCCATTATCAAGTATAATCTAGATGTCATTCCTATCTTAACTTTTACTCTTGTAAACTCCCCTCAATTTTCTATTTTTACTAGTTGTCCATTCCAAATCCTACATCTTCTCCTACCCCTTTTGAACCTCTTCCTATTGTTCCACCTATTCTCTCTATCTTTTCAGTAGAGTCCCTTCAAGCCTTCTTATTATCTTTAACTTCTTTAACATCCTCATTACCCCTTCAGTTATCATATTTTTATGATTTATCTTACTCACCTTTGCAATGTTCTCCTATTATTCCAATACCTTCACCTATTGAATATATAAATCTTCATCCATAATCTGTGATGGATACTCTTGGATATGATAGTAATATTCTCTGTTGATGGTAGTGGATGTTACATGATCCTTTGATAGGACCTTTTAACTAGCCTCTCATTCTTGGGTCTTGGGAGAGTTCTTCAGCATGTTCAAACTCCTATCTTCAATTTGCTTAAGTGCATACTTACTCTAAGGATACCTCTGTATATCTCGCAACTCATTTTTGTTGGTATCTTACATTTATGCATCAACAATCCAATCTAACTACTTGGAAGATAATACTCAATTTACATATTTATCCCAATGAGGATGTAACAGTGGCTTAGATGCATGTCTTGTACTACTTTGCACAAGATTTTCCTACTAGATCCATTATCTTGTTGGAAAGAATGTGTTGTCTTCAATTTCTCTAGAATGTGCCTATATATTTTGTAGATGAGAGCAAAGCCTTGGAATGTCACAAGCTTAGAATGAAGTTCAAGAAGAAATATCTTCATCCTACATAGCAGTGGAGTAGTTTCTTATTGTATCTTTCTTTTTAATAAAAACTCTCCTTTTTTCTCTCAATTTTTTGGGAGCATCTGCCATTCAAACTACATCATTGTAGTATATATGTGAATTTCCTTGTTCTATAATGTTTGTATGAGGTGTGTATGTTTTATTCTTGTCATGTGGAGATGAAGTTGAAGGTAATCAAAGGTGGATAGCACTTGAAGTTAATAATCTTTTGAAAGAACATGTATTGAGATGTAGAGAAAACTATTATATCCTTTAATGGTTTGAGTTTGTCTAATTAATTATTAAAGGAATGGTTCATAATGATTACAATTTTTCTTTCATATATATTGTTAGATCTAGATTTATCTTAAAAAAGACATGTTTGGATTGTGGATTTGTTCAAGATGGAGTTGATGATTGAAGATGGTTATTCTTTTATTCTCTTTGTTCAAGGTCACGAGGACACTTCCTAATTACTTGTGATGATATGTTGAGGGCTGAATTGATTTGTTTTTTAGGTAATTTTTGTTATTCTTCTTAGCTAAATGGTTGATTTTGTGATTTATTTATTGGTTTTTGGATGGGTTGGAAGTTGTTTTGAAGTGTTTTGGGATGGTTTGATTATGATTGAGAAGCTCATAATGGTTTTTAGTTGAGTTAGGATGTTCTGATTGATTCTGTATTTTGCATGTTTGATTCTATTAGGTCCGATTTTCTTTTGTTTTAGTTTGTTTTCTTTCTATTTGAGAGATTGATATTGTTAATGAATTATTTGAGTAATGATTGATAATATGTTGGATGGTTTTTGATTATTTGAATAAGTTTTAGTTTGAGTTATATGATTGTTATGCCTCCTGTTGACCTTCTGTGAAGTGTTCTGTAGAGCTTCTATAAATCTTTTGTTTTATTCTTTATACTTCTATGAGTATTCTAATGGATGGATGTTTATCTTGGGGATAATTTATAATTTTGGAAAGAGATGAATAGAAGCTCTTTGAAGCTCAAAGAAGTAGAAGAAGTAGTTGATGAAGACTTGAACTGAAGATTGAAGTGATAGTGACAATAGTGAGCTATCAAGGATCGTTTTAGTGTCTTTGGTGACTTTTCATATAAAACATACATTTTGGGAGAGATATCCATGAACAAGAGAGGATTATTGAGTGTTATCCTTTATTATTCTCATATACTTTTGAGAGAGAGCATATGTGAGAGATATAGTGTATGAGAGATAGTCAACTTTTAATGAAAGCAATGTAGCTATGAGTGAGATTATCAAAGAGATGGAGAAAAAAAACTATGAATATAATGAAATATGAATACTATGTGATAAATTTCATTCAAATTTAATCATTCCTTTGTGTGATTTTGGTTCTTTGGATGGCTACTATGAAGAATATGAGGAACATGTTGAAGATTTGGTTTTTTGATAAATTTGTGGGAGATTCAATATATGATGCTATGTGAAGATTTGTTATTCTTGGTGTTTTTTTTCTTCTTGTGGTTGATTAAAGTATGATGAACATGTTTTTTTGTGTGACAAGATAGATTTTCTTGTAGTACTTTCCTAGTTTTCTTAGTGTTCCTCTTGGGATTCTAGTGTATAATGTACAATAGCTAGATTCTCTTACACATCATTAGTAGTTTTCACCTTATAAATGTTTGATACATCAAGTAATGATCTTGTGGTAGATCTTCCTTGATTTATATTTGAGCAACACATAATAGCTTTTGAATCCCTATTATTGGACTACTATACTATGGATGATATGTTTGTTACAAAATCAATTGCACATAGTATTAGCTTTGGATCACACGGGTATTGGATATGTAACATCTGACAATAGCATTGTAAGATTCTATTATGCTTTTCTAAACATTCTTGATCATTTGAGCTCTAATACTATTGATTAATTCTAAGCTTAAGGATTAATGAGAGCAAATTCTCATCTCCTTTACCTTGGCTCCAATAGCCTAGATAATGTATGGTTCATTTAAGCTCTATAAAATGATTAGGTGCCAATGGTTCAAACCGTTTAAACTATGGTTCAACTCCATCTCCATAAATAGTAAAATCCATTATTGTTTCATATGGATGAGGTAGCACAATCTTTTGAGTATCACACATGTGAGTCTTAATTGATTGAATGGGATCTAGATAATATGCACTAGCTACCCCTTAGAATGTAGGTACATCTTTCAATTATCATCAAGGAGTACCTAAGGAATTGATATAACCAAGGAGTACCTAGGGAATGGAGCTACCTCCACCTGAATTTTAGGATTTGCCAAGAGCACATGTAATAATTAATTAGTTCAGAAGAGTGTTGAGGAGAGTTTGATTCAACAAGCTCTACATTAGAATCTACATCTCTAGAACTTCCTCATGCGACTCCTTTTGACCATGGACTCTCTTCCTCTAGACCATTCTCCTTCAATTGCTAATTTTGTGCTCCAGTGACAACACCAATCATGGGATCACCTTAAAAGTCACCCTAATGGTAGAAATTTTGACTTAACTTTGCACTCTTATTATTTGTTTCTACCTCGACTAATTTGTGGATAAAGTTAAGGAGTCATTAGAGACCTATTTACCCTTATGATTAATCTTGCTATCATCCCACTTAGGAAAATTCTCTTTATAATGCCCTTTGCCACTACAATTCTTACAAAGAGACGTATTAGAATGGACAGAGTCATCTTGGGCACAAATTACATTCTTGTCTATATTATGTAGGCTAGAAGCAAGATATCATGATTCAAAGGTGCATTTGGCATATTAGAATTTGTAGGTAGATTTAATGGAATGGTCACATGGGATATGTTCTCAGGTACTCCACTTGAAGTACTAGGATAATCCATCAAAGGCTCCTTGAATAAATCCTTCGATTGTTATTGACTAAGCTACACTTCTTCTCACCATCTAGCAATGGCTCCTTACTTATGTTAACATAGCATGCCTTTGCAAGCTAACATGCTAATGTACGTTTTGGTTAAGATCATCTATAGATTTTTTCTTCTGGGTCGGCTTATTAGAGGCTAGATTCATCTTTCGTATGATTATTTCCATGTATTCAAAGTAATATTCAATGCTCTCAGTCTTACCTTGAGATAAATAATCCAATTGAAGAGCTAACCAATCTTAGAATCCTTATCGCTGAAATTTTTCTAAAAAGGCTTTTGATAGGTCAGCATAACTCCCTTTATAATGAGCACTTAAGTTTACGTACCCCTTTGCTACCTCCTCCTTAAATGTCACCATAGGATCTGAAACTGTTGATTGGTGTTCACAATCTTGTTTGCTACATATGTTACTTCAAATCTTTGTATATGTGTATCGAAAGCTTCATCCCAAAGCCCTCCAAATTGGGTAAAATCTGCTAGTCTTACTAGATTGCAAGCCAGGTTTCCTCAAATAAGTTTCCTAGCCCAAAGTCTTGAGTAAGGTGAACCCATGCAAGTTCCTTAGGCTCCTTTAATAGGGATTCTAATCTCCACATAACCTCTATTAGTTCTTTAAATAATCAATTTAAACTAAAATAAGACTCTAACTCCTAATCAATAGATGGATAATCATTACCTAGTGTAGCATTACTCTCACTTTCTTGATTTTCACTTTGCTTAATCCTTTCTTTAGTTGGGCTTCTCATACTGGAAACAACCCTATCCCAATAGTATGAATCTACTTTGTTACCTCTCGAGGATGTTTGGTATAAGTGGATTTCGGGTCTAAGAGGCTTGTTTGAGCTAGGTGTTGCATCTATACCCAAGTTCAATAATGTGTTACTATTTTGAGTCTCTCCAATTGCCAAGCTTCTTGCCTAGCTGATCATTCCCTTGCTTGTTGATCTTGGGCTTAGTTTTGTTGTTTTCTTTCTCTTGAGAACTCATCTATAATCTAACTCATTCCTATCTCATGCTAACTTAAATTAGACATAGGTTACCATCATCTAGATAATTTGATTTTTTTTCTTATATAATGTTTCTTAAGCTTCCATGGTTAAGGGTTTGCTACGCTGTAAGCACTCAATAACTTAAGAATAGCTAGCAATTCTAGATCCTCTTTACCATAAGGTAACTCCTCTTATTTAGGGATCAAGTCTAGAACTCTACAACTTCTCTCACGTCTTTTGTATCAAAGGTTATCCTTAGGTCTCTAGATACAAAAATCGAGCAAATACAAACTTTTTAATTTGAATAATTTTGGTTTATTGTGATCCAAGCATGTGAGTAATATGTTATAATTAGTCAATCATGCCAGTTAGAATCACTGCTAAATTGCAAGCTGGAGTTCTAAGTCTTTGGAATATTGTCTTTGCATAACAATATATTGTAGCTCATCTCTTCTACTCATGTTTTGAGCACTCGCTCTATTGTTGGAAGGAATGAAACTAGGTGTTGAAAGTATTTAGATTTATGGTGGTTGGGTTTGAATGTCTTTTAGTTTTTTCTTTTTAAAATCTAATATTTTCTCTTGTTAGACTTGAACATACTTAGCAATCCAAACATATTTGAGGATATAATGAAGTGCAATAAAGCGTCTATCTATTTGAGTAATTTTGATTCTGGCTTTCAATTATTGAAATAAGGTATCTATGGTTAGGGTTTTAATTTGAAACTTTAAGGCTAAAAATCTTTATAAGAAACTTTATTTAAAACCCTTGATACATAAAAGTTAGATCTCCAAAATCATTTTCACTTTCATTCTCTACTTCTCTATATATGTGTTGTCTTTTGTTTTGTGTGTGTGTGTGTGTGTGTGTGTGTGTGTGTGTGTGTGTGTGTGTGTGTGTGTGTGTGTGTGTGTGTGTGTGTGTGTGTGTGTGTGTGTGTGTGTGTGTGTGTGTGTGTGTGTGTGTGTGTGTGTGTGTGTGTGTGTGTGTGTGTGTGTGTGTGTGTGTTGCCTTCACTACATGGATTATCTTCACATGATATATGCCTATAAGAGACCAGATTTACTAGAGGTTTTGCATGACCTTGAATCTAGAGAGCTTACTTTCCATGGAAGATCCTAGCTCTAGCATATTGGCATCATTTTGTGATGAGGTGAACCCTCTCACTTGCTCCATTTCAAATTTTGCTCTTAGGTGGATTTCAATAGATTTTTTGTATAATCTACATGATGGATTGAGCTAGGCAATGGTAATAAACTATGCTCTGGTGCATCTGGGGCAACTCTACACTAGAGTTGTACCCACCTCATCCCAGGACCACATCACAATGGATATCATCGAGTGTAATGTAGCCTTTTCCATCCATGTTTTGTGCACTAATGTGCAAGAGAAAAGTGAGGAAGATATCAACGCACCCTCTCAACAACAGCTACAGTATTTTGAGAGCGAGCCTGAGAAAATCGCTATCAATCTAAGTGATGAGGCAATACAAACCTTAGCTATTGTACACCCATCTCCTTGCCCTGCTAAGATGCTGAGCAATGAGCCACCCCTTACTTCTCTCCATCATGTCACCATCGAGGGGGTTGAATACCTATTCATACAAGATGTGTTGGAGATTTTGGAGATAAGAGAAGAAGAACTATATTGTATCATGGTGTGTGATGTACCAAATGATTTTATAGATTTTGATGTACAAGATGCCCCACTGTGGATGAGGTAGCTCAATATGATGGCACAAGCTCTGACATCTTTGCCATTGTGAGCATCCAAAAGCAAATTAAGGATACGGAACCAAAGTATGAAATCTCTGACCAGGATGTTGAGCACTTGTAGGAAAGCCCCTTTGTTCCTCAACCTGATTACAGGATACCTTCCTAGGAGAGAGATGAGGGCGGCCCGATTGCAGGAGCAGACCTGGATGCTCCATTACAGTGGAAAATAGATAATATGGAGAAAGTTATGTTTTCAATTTTCAACACAACTTCACTCATAAGGCCTCAGGACATAACGCGGGCATGCGGACACGGCTCCTGCATAGGGTTCTGATCCCTGGTCAAATTTCATGATGTGGGTTCTTATGCCTTGGAGGCCCTATGGGTGAAGTTACATGCAAAACTGAAGTATATATATTTAATACTCCGTGAATAGTGAGTCTAATATTGAACTTATGTGACACATGACATTATCTACATAGATGAGATTTCATCTAGGCAAGATGGCCGCAAGGAAGGGTACACGACTCCCCATTGAAAGAGTACATTGATCAACTTGTCATTGACATAGTAGTATTTCATAAGGCATGTTCTCCTGCTTTCGCTAAGAATTTCCCGAAGTTGAGGGCACTCACAAAGGTTGGCTCCTTCAAGACCATCTCAACTAACTCCAGCTTGAAGAAAATAGTGTTTCTTCGACGTTTAAAGCTACTCTACTTGTTCACAAGTACTAGGTTTGGACTACTTTTCACAATGGTGGCTTGTGGTACGGTTGCTGGAGTTGAAGACCCCACTGTCATTAGGCAAGAACTTCTAGGGCAAAATGTATTATCGCCTATGATAAAGAGTAGCTTTGACCATGGGGAGCCTAGCTCCAAGAAGCCTAGGACAAATTAGATGTACTTACTACCTAATGATGTCTCTTTTGCAATGTAACACAATTTGTAATCCTCTCTTATATTAATAAAAATCAATGTTGTTGGATTTACATGCAATGTAGTTTATGATACTTGTCATTTATTATTGTTTATATTTGAATGTAATGCTTATTTTTCAAATTTATACGCAATATGATTCGTTATTTAAATTTAATACACAACGCTTTATCGAATTTACGCATAATATTTATTTATCTAAAGGCATATAATGATAACTTAAATAAATAAATAAAATAAATAACAAGTGACTAAACAAAAATAAGATGCACCAAAAAATTTGCATTCGTATTCATAACAATTTGCTGAGGATCCATACAAGCAACATTTTACAAAATCATTTCAAAAGCTAGATTCCATAGACATTTCACTAGTAGACCCCTATTGTTGATGCTCTTTGTTAAGGTTGTCCCTCCATCATCGAAAGAATCTCACTATCCGTAGATCCCTGTTAGTGATAGTGACCCTCCTTGCATGCAGCACTGCTGCATAGATCGAGTCTCCAAACAAGTCAATGTGGAAGGCTTTAGTAGCTTCTTGTAGTGCAAGGAGGGCCCTGGACAATCCACCAATCAGCTTGAACTATCAAAAAAGTAGCTCGTGCTATTTCTAATCAGCATGTTCTGCATTGTCTCCCACACCACCTTTTGGAATGTAGTCTTTGGTATCAAGAGGTGCTTGGCCTTTTGATAATGGCAGATCTCTCAGAGGGCCACTATGCCTAGCTTCCATCAATGCTTGTAATGCTAGCATGGTGGTGGTGGAGCAAGGGGAGGTTGCCTCTGCGTAGGAGTTATTGGGGGAAATCTCCAAGCTTCTTGCTTGGTGCATACCATGTCTTGTAGGAGAGAACTTGAAACACAAAACTCAAATTGGTAAAATGATGTGAAACTTTCAACTTATAGCCAAACTTTTTAAAAATCCATAAACTTGAATTAATGTATCCTGATTCTAGAAAAAATATAACTAGTGATCAGATTGACTTGAAATTTTACATGTGGACTCTTTTAGGACACATCAACCACCCAAAAAAAAAGACCCCATTAGAAGCATCTAGTATTCTTGGTAGGAGGCTCACATGTGGGGCCTTGAATCTAGGAAATCAAGGTTCCACAAGTGAGCCTCTAGCTAGGTATCCTAGAGGCTTCTAATGGGGCCAATTTTTTAGTTTTCATGAGTTCTTATGATGCTCGGTACATGGGTGAAGTTTCACTAGATTTTGATTTATAAAATTGATGATTTAATCTTTGTTAATACATTAACTGGATTTTACTTCATTGAGAACAAAAAAATTTCACTAAGTGTACGTACTTGCATATTAAATGTATTTTGACTAAACTATGTGCAACATTAGAAACTTAAAATTTCACAAAATACAAATCATGGAAAAAATAGGAATATCATATATCAAATATAGTATTGCCAAACCATAAAATACAATAAAGATATAGTGCATTGGCCCAAGTACAACTGTTCATTGACGTGTGTGCATGATTGCACATAAAATTTATCCTCAATGAAACTGCTTGCAAAATTGGAAACTTGAAAATTCACACAATGCAAGTCATGGGAAAATTTGAATATCATATATCGAATATAGTATTACGAAACCACAAAATACATTTGATTTGTGTATTCTCTAATAGCAAGACCACGCTGTTCAAGGCCATACCATTGGCGGGCAAGATTTTCTTTTTCCACCGGCGAGACAAATACTGGCACCATGAGTGCCTTGAACACTTTCCACGAGTCTACTTGCTAATTTTCTATTTAATGTACCTCCACCATGTATGTGCAAATCCTTCCAAGTGAATGGTTGCAAAATGGATCTTTTAGTCATCACTACGGGGCAATATGTGTATTCTCTAACAGCAAGACCACGTTGTTCAAGGCCATACCATTGGCGGGCAAGATTTTCTTTTTCATCGACGAGACAAATACTGGCACCATGAGCCTTGAACACTTTCCACGAGTCTACTTGCTAATTTTCTCTTTTAATGTACCTCCACCATGTATGTGCAAATCCTTCCAAGTGGATGGTTGCAAAATGGATCTTTTGGTCATCACTACGGGGCAATATGTTAAAATAATCCTCAAGCTTGGAAAGCCACTCTTTGAGTTCAGTTGGGGATGACGATTGATCATTGAATTTTGAGAAAATAATATTGTCCCCCTTAGCTCTCTTTCATGAATAGGTGGTTGTCCCATATATCCAAACTGAGACTAATCCATGTGGTTGTCCAAAAATGAACCATTGTTAGAGTAATTTCTACCAAAAGATGGCCGAACTCGCATAGATGGCATGGGCCCTTGTGATGGCTGGAAATTACCCCTCATTGCATTGTTCATGGGCTCCTCTTGCCTATGTGAAGGCTCTCCCTGTTCAAAAGTGCTGTTAGGGATGCCCACTCTCCCCAAAATGCATTGGGAGTTCATATTTGCTACATTCACTGATGAGCTAGTCACTCTTTCAACATGCATATCCGATCTATTATCATGTTCCTTCCCTTCCATTTGGAATTCCATCCACTTAGTGAGCTGGGCAACAAGGGTGTCCATAATGGTCTTCATTTGACCAATGGCTTCCATCAATTCTCTATGCTTCTCAGCATGCCTTGTCTCATGTGAACTAAGGGTGTTAGTGAGCATGTTGAGGCTCCCCACGTCATGAGAGTAATCTTCATCTTCCATCTCAGGGTTATTTTCATCCCTCAGGGCATATGCATCCCTTATTTGTTGTTGGAGGTCATCATTTGCCTTAATTTTTCCCTTATTGCTTGCCATGGTTAGGTGCAGTCCCGTTAGACCACCAGTCACTATTTTGCCCATAACTTGAGCTAGGAATATTCGATTGACCTCTTTTTTTAATCAAGTCTAAACCAATGATTTCCTCTTTGAATTGAGTATAAGCCCGCTTCTACAAATTTAGTGCAGAAATTTCTGTAATAGCAAATTTGTAGCTATTTTATGCAGTCCTACATCCTGTTTGAGAGTAGTAGGGGGCTGTTTTGAGTGCGTTGAGGCTCCCCATATCATGAGAGTAATATTCATCTTCCACCTCACGGTTATTTTCATCCCTCGGGGTCCGTGCATCCCTTATTTGTTGCTGGAGGTCATCATTTGCCTTAGTTTTTTCCTTATTCCTTGCCATGGTTAGGTGCAGTCCCGTTAGACCACCAGTCACTATTTTGCCCGTAACTTGAGCTAGGAAGCTCCGATTGACCTCTTTTTTTTATCAATTCTAAGCCAAGGATGTCCTCTTTGAACTGATTATAAGCACGCTACTACAAATTTAGTAGATAAAAATTTTTAATAGCAAATATGTAGTTGTTTTATGCAGTCCTACACCCTGTTTGAGAGCAGTAGGGGATTATTTTGGCTTGTAAGGGATGGCTAGTGCTTAAATAAATTGCCAAACTAATAGGGAGGATTACTAAGGTCTGGAAACACTCTTTAAAGCCTTCTCTTTAGTGCTGGTACTCACTTTTTACCCCTGTAACCGACTAAAAATGTCTTAGCACCCTGTAGGAATTCAAGAGAGCTGAAATATGGTCCCCCATCTATTGTATGTCTGCAACCACTTCTCCCATGCCACCATACATTGCTTCAACATACATATATATGGTCTACACCATAACATCATTGCTAAGCATAAAAATGAGCATTCCCAAGACCGTGCCACTCACATATGAGCATCATACATGCATTTTTTGTTGCATTCACTGTCATAACTACATACATGATTGCATGTGTAACTAAAGATACATTTTAGCATTGATTCTCAGTCATACATCATTGTAAGTACATCAGTGGTACATCAATACGCCATATACATCAATAGCATCATCCCAAGTACATCAATATGACATAGACACCAATGGCATCATCATGACATACCAATTCTCACTGTCCCCAAAATATCTCTACACCTGCAAACAAGTTCGGGCTCCGGATCACTGGGAGGTGGGCAAAGTGCCCCCCAAGACCGGGTTGTGCACCCCTTCAAGGTCTTTGATGGCAAGGGGGGATCACCCCTCTTTTGTCTTGCCACCTCACCTGGCATCCGGCTTTTTCCTCACTCGGAATATACATGGTAGACATTTATTAATTAAACAATCAGCATGCTATGCATGGGAGCTTGGAAGTATTTATTTTCATGAAGTGCATGGAATTGAATTGGGAATAGGGAAAGGGCTTAGAAGCAATGGCTCACTGCTATCTCACCTCATTTACAATGGATTTTAGAGATTAGTTTATACTCAAGCAATCATCACAAGTCAAGAGATTAGGGTGAGGCAATCACTAAACAGTAGTGAAAATTTTCAGCATAGAATGGACCATTTTCAATGCAAGGAATCCTAAGAGAGGACTGAGATTAAATTGGCAACATGTAAGCATTGAAACCTTAGATAAAATGCATGATTGACTACTTGAATCTCTCCCAACAATAGGTTTTTTTGGCTCAGCAATAGGATGGAAATAAAAGAGAGTTCAAGAGTCAATTACCTCTTTGGTAATGAAGAAGGGCTGAGAATCAGTTGGCCAATGTCCCAAGGTTGCTCTCCAATGCTCCAATTAGCTTCATGATGACAAAGTTCAGCCAAGAATGGAGTCTTCAAGCTTGATTCTTTGGGAGAAGGAGGGGTTGAACTTCAATAGCTTCATGCATGCTTTGAAGGCCATAGAAGAAGAATCTCCCAAAGTTTAACCCCATAATGCCTTCCCATGCTCCAAACCTCTTCCCAATTGGTAGGCAAGCTCCATGGATGGCAAAGACTCCAATCTTTAAGCCTCAAGACCCAAACTTGAAGGGAACTTGAAGAAATTCAAGGTTCTTGGTCTATGGCTATGGCTGCCCCAAATGTTAGGCCTCCATTCTTGCTTCCATCTTCAAATATGGGCTTCTTGGTCTATGGCTATGGCTACCCCAAATGTTAGGCCTACATTCTTGCTTCCATCTTCAAATATGGGCTTCTTGATGCTTGCTTCTTCAAAGATTCTTGTAGGCACAAGCTCCTAGGCCCAAAAGAGGCAAAAGCCCTCAAGATTCAATGAGCTTTGAGTAGAATTTTGTGGCTATCCATGGCCTGCATGTGTTAGTGTTTCAGGGATCAAGAGAGCTCAAGAGACATGAGAAGGAGGCTTCATCCATGTCAAGACCACCTGCTGCCGGAAGCTGGAGAAGAGAGCCAAGATGGAGAAGAAGATGAAGATGGCCATTGTTTGCTCAGGTAGCAGCCCCTAAATCTGCGCCAAAATTTAGGGCTGCTACCTGGGGAGAGAGGGAGGGTTCAACCATTCAAATGAACATATTGGAATGAGGGTTAGAAACCTTAGGAAGCTCTGGAAGAGTGGTGAAGATCACTGGGGGGTGGTGTAGAGAAGATCTATTGTGTTTTCTCCTCCATGGAAGCTTGGTAGGAGCTTGAGAATGAGGAGAGAGAAGACTCCATGTGAAAAGTAACCAAGATTATACTATTTCTAACTCCTTTGACCACTATCTTTAGAAATTCACCTTTAAATTTGGCCCAAAATTACCCACGAGCTACCAAATCCGGTCTTCCAACCTCTAAACTTGGTCCAAGGACTCCATTAATGCTCATGACTACTGTCCTCCTGGTCCTTGACCTCTGGGTCCTTCAATGCTCCTCCATTTTAGTGCATGTCCTTGTGTACCTGAAGCTTCTTGGATTTTTAATTGAAAAGGATAGTAATAACTGAGCATGTAAGGTAACTAAATGGATCTGAACTAGAGCTCTAATACCACTTGTCAAGAAGAGGACAAGAGAGAGAAAAGGGGAGAGAGAGAGAGTGTGTGTGTGTGTGTGTAGAAGAGAGAGAAATACTATAGGAAAAGAGAAAGAGTGACGAGGAGAGAGAAAGACTAGAAAAGGAGAGAAAAAGACTCAAAGAGAGAGGAAGAAGCCATGAAAGCTTGGAGAGAGAGTTGAAGATGAAAGGAGACTTGTATTATAATCTAATGCTCAAAAATCAAGTCCCTAACACCTTATATACCAACCAGTGTAGCTAGTATTTCCCCATTATCAAATCCCCCTCTCTTACACTAATTATTGTGGCTCTCCTACATCTTGGTGATTCGCCCCAAGATGTGCCATAGAACACATTTGAAACAAGTTCCTCACTAAGTATTCCCCAAAGAATCAAACTTCTAACCCTATAGCTTAGGGTACCTCACACTCTCAACATAGGTCATTGTGCATGAAAACAATTGCTATGCATCCAAGATGATACCATATGGTACATGCAATGCAATTGTGTATGACTGACATACTCAAAAAAAAATTATTCATTAATAATCAATGTTGTGAAAGTGTAAAAATAATTCTTTTTATATATTTCTTCTAATCCGTGATTGCTACATTGCTTAGGGCTAGTACCGAGCATTCTTGTGCTACTAGACCCTTCTAATTTCAGACAACAACAAATCCTATATGCCATGCATCATAAAACATCAGAATTTAGTGTATTTTAAGCACTCAACAACCCCCTTCTCCCTATTACTTAAAGTTATACATTCAATGCTAGGTTTAAGGCATATTTTTCATGTATTTTTCTTTTAAGAAATCAATAAAAACATACTTTAACATGGGGATAAGGTGAACTGAGGCTAAACCTCATGCTTTAGATCTACCATACATTCACAAATATAAATCCTATTTTTTTATTTTTTTTTAATATTAAAAACCTATTTTTCTCTATTTTTTTCTATTTTTTCTATTTATTTGTAGATAATTATTGATATTTATTGATTTACTAGTTTTGATTGATTGATATTTTTTAGAATGATTTTCTTATCATATTTCAATCCATAGAGATAGCATATGCATGACAAAACCCCAAAAAATGCATAATTTTTCTTAAATTCAAAGTTGCAAGTTTTATGTATTTAGCATAAAATTACTATACTACTAATTTTCTTGATTACTTTCACATTGTTAATAAATCAGAGCATAAGCAACCAAATATAATCATTTTCAACCATTTCCAACCATAATTTATCATAAAATAATGAAATCTACGACTTACTCATGAAATCACACTTTATGACGTATGTATTTTGAAATTGGAGGCCCGCTCATACATTAACCCATAGAAACATACAACAAGAGGAGAGAGGAGAGAGAAATACTAAAATCAGATCTCTTGGTTAAATGCATCATTTTTCATCAATTTGTTGCGATGTAGGATGAAGAAATGAGCATCTTGTTGCCTTGTGCATTCCTCCTGATTCATCCGGCTAAAAATGGTCATTTTTTAATCATTTTTGCAGGCACCGAAATAAATGCCCCCTCCCCACGTTTCATGATTTTGGTGACTTTTCAATTCTTAAGTCTAACCAAGGCTTAAGACTTTAAACCTCAACAAAACTGGTTGCAACTCACTTGTTCACACTTAAGTGGTTTTTTGCATTTTGGCGATTCAAATGAGCTCAGTTTTGAGATCCAATTGGCCGGTTGGCTTTGTGACATTGAAATCTATAAAGCTGGCCTCCATCATACATTTTGCAGCTCCTAGACCTCATAGCTACTTTATAATGCCAAACCTTGTGGGGATTAAATGGGGGTCAAATGAACTCCGATTGACAAACCAAGACTTGTGTTTAGTTCCTAGTATCGAACTCCATCTAGGAAAACTCCAACTCATTGATCCACAACCATTTCATTTTGCATGAAAAATTGGTCTTTTACACCTCTCATGCCACTTTTTCGCTTCAAAACGGGCTCTAAAAATCCGCTCTCACCTATACCACCATTGGACTAATTGCCTCATAGAATTGGAATCATTGATGCCACCTCCATGATCAATTGCCTTTTGAAAAGTAAAACAAGCTTGCCAATGAGATTGTTCCATGTATTGAGTTGACCATACTAATGAACTCCCTTGATCTACAAATCATGGACCATGTGCCTCAAGTATATGCGGCATAAGAAAGAGAGATTAGAAACACAAACTAATTTACAATGATTATATTTTTCTATAATGGTGACAATACCGACCATGTAGTGTGTTATGCTATTTGAATTCCATGCCTCCACCATAGAATTGTGAAATTTAGCAACTGTCTCTTTAAATGTATTGGCGTCACCATCCCTAAACCTCAACTTTTGTAAGAGAGCTACTAATCTATCTAGGTGTATCCATAGTTCAGCCTTTGCAATCCTCGTTCTTCCCCCATTGCTCCAAATGTGGAACAGCAAGGTGCAACTTTTTCCATGCTTCATAATTCTCTGGTTGTTTTACAAGTATATTGTCTTCCTCATCTCAAGGTGGAGATACAAACTTCCTAGCCTTGGGTCCACCAAAGCATGGTTTGCAAGGGATGTTTCCACTCTTGCTTGATTTTTTATTGTTCTTTTTTATTTCTTTTACAAAACCAAAGAAGATCACCAACAAGTCCCAACTCACACACAAGGAATTTAGATCCTTTTACAAGATTTGTACTCTTCTAGAAGCCTATTTACATGTAAGACTATTCATCATCTGTATCCTACAAGGCTTCTTCAAAAAGCACAAAAACCAAGGACCTGAAAATCAATTATGTATTTCAATCTTATAAATTTGATGGTTTATCTTTGATGAGTTGGTTTTAGAACTACTTGATAAAGAAGTTTTTCCAAAAAAAAAGATAAATCAAGTTCACTGCCAATTATTTGAAGGACAAAGCATTGCTTTGGTGGAACATCCCTCATCATAGCACCAATTGATCAAAAACATGGAGCAAATTTCAAGAAAATGTCAATCAACCCTTCTTTCCACCTCAATTGCATCTACATACAACGCAAAATTGGAACTTACTTATCTTAATACAAAGGTGATAGCATGGCTACCTACACCAAAATATTTTGGCAACATCTCCTTTTGCAGATGATGAAGGAAGTTCCCAAGAGCACGTTGCAATGTAAATGTGAAGATTAGGAGGTTTCCCTTAGAAGCAATGGATTAGGAGAAATTAGAAGGGCTAAACACTAATTGTCATAGAAAATTATCACTAATCTTGATCTTGTATGGGTTTATGGGGTAAGAGTGAGACTTTGCCTTATGGGAAAAGGGATTGATGCATTAGCTCTCCCTCATTTCTCACTCTCTTTAAACCAAGTGTAACACATATCTCCTTCAGTTTCAGTTGACTTGCACAAAATACCCATAATCGACACTAGATAAATTGTTATGTGATATTAGAAATTATTTAGAAACATTTTTATAGGTTGATCCTCATAGGAATGGAGTGGAGCTTTCTCTTCAAATAGACTTAGGTGACTCTAGGCAAAAAAGTCTGTGATATTCCAAGGGAGTTCTAGATGGCATGACTTAGGTCTTGTCTCCTCTTAAGAGACTATCAAAATCATGCCATTAAGGTTTGTTAGATAAGCATATCACGTGGTAGTTGCACCTCTTCAATCATCCGATATTATTTTGGGTATGTCTTTCAAACATCAATATGATTCAGACATTGACTACCATACAATCACAATAGTCTTTGAATTTCAAGACCAATCTATCTTACTATAGCGATCCTGAAATTGAACTATTCCCACTAATATTAGCCATACCCAAGATAAACAAGCCCTTAGAAAACAACAAAAGATGCTCATGATTTTTGTGGTTGAAGTTAAATCTTCTCAATTATTCAATTCATAGGAAAAGCTTTTGGACTCATATAAACACTGTTTTGTGATATGTAACCTATTTTGTGATATTGTCTTGACCCTTATGTAACTTTTTACCATAAATTATAAATCCCTTACTATACATTTATGTTTTTCATAAAAGAATTTAACAAATCCTTGTTGTAATAGATACAAAACACCAATTTTATCATAGCATTGATCACAAACTAGTTGAGGCATGACTTCAAGCTATCCTATGTAGGAAGGGTGCAAGATGCTCTGATAATCATGCTTTGCCCTTGCATATTAATGGTCCTTACCACCAAATGGCAAGAAGAATGCATCTAAATAAAGATATGATAAATTCAGGCACAACATGCCAATAGATGTATATTGAGCTAAAAATGTATTCTAAACTTGATTAGCTTATTAAAACAACCCCAAAACATGTAAAACACCGTAGTTGCCAAACTTTATTAAAAAGAAACACTATCTTAGAGTATAGTATCCCATAAGTATGAACCCTAATTTGGGAGGATCCAGACTTCTATAAATAGGCAACTTGCCCTCCATTCACCCCAATCTTCTATTTACTATTTGAAGATGCTATATATTTGTTGTCAACACCCCATTTACGAAGAATGTCTTAGCTTGAGCTACTACCCACTATTATCCATCATCATGTACCTACTATCCAATCCCCCTATTCCTATTGGTGATTATTTTTAACCTGATTTGTGCTATTATCTAGTTTCCAACTATTGTCTACACTCATTTCAACATGTCGCATACTACCACGTGTGCTACTACTTGAGTCTGTAGTTGTATGACTAGTTGCAGCTTGCATTTTTTCTGCTTACATCAATGCTTGCTAGGCTTGTCACCCGATCTACTGCATTTTGTTGGTTTGCATCATCACCATGTTAATGTGTTATCAACCACTATTATGTTTGTTATTTTTTGCCCTTACTACTCCTTCAGACAGTGATCTAGCCTTCTTGAGTTGCATTTGTCACTGCCTATTGACATCTTCAGAGGTTGTGTATTGTGTTTTGGATCTGGCAAAGCACAACACATGCTTTGGCTTATACTCTTTGGCTTGATTCTCGAGATAAGGATTTTGAAGCTCAATATTCACCCTACATAGTGTGTTTGCTACATTGAGCATCATATATATTCAACATTCTTTCATTATAATTCTTCTTCAATGTTCATTGTCTCTTACTTACCCTAACCCTAACTTGTTCTTTCTCAACTTGTGCATTTGTCATACAATTGTGTTTGTTTTCTATGTTGAACATTTATTTACAATATCCAACATTCAATGTAATGTG